>NC_135500.1:34118452-34418452 GCF_052857255.1 Amblyomma americanum | reverse complement strand
GCAAGTTCAGTGGCTGTCCACCGTCACCCCTATCAGTGGGGAACCTCCAGCTAAATAGCGTCATGGTTTTTGTATTTTATTCCACTTCTGTCAATTTGAGTTCTAAAGGTTCTTTTTAAATGTTACTATTGCCATCCTACTTATTATGCTATTCCAGACAACTGAAGTTTTGTGTGTAGACAAGTGTCTTTCAATTTTATTCATTTTGGTTTACATCTTTTTATTTTGCTATATTATCCAAACCAGCTACTCCAGACAATTGTTTCATTTTGTGTGTAGGCAAGAATATTTGCTTTTCATTCATTTCTGTTCGCATCACTTTATGTTATATTACCCAAAACAGCCACGATTACTTTGTGTACATTTCTTGTTACTACCGTTATTTTACATTGTTAATCCTGTCAGCTGTGATAGTCTCTGGGCAGTGTGCAACCAATAATAAGTGCAATTTGTTATTTTAGCTCACTATATCATTTTCTTTCACAGGGTTATCCTATCTCAGCCAAATACTTTGTGATGTTATGGCATTGTTTATCCTGTCAGCTGTGATAGTCTCTGGGCAGTGTGCAACCAATATTAAGTGCAATTTGTTATTTTAGCTCACTATATCATTTTCTTTCACAGGGTTATCCTATCTCAGCCAAATACTCTGTGATGTTATGGCATTGTTTATCCTGTCAGCTGTGATAGTCTCTGGGCAGTGTGCAACCAATATTAAGTACAATTTGTTATTTTAGCTCACTATATCATTTTCTTTCACAGGGTTATCCTATCTCAGCCAAATACTTTGTGATGTTATGGCATTGTTTATCCTGTCAGCTGTGATAGTCTCTGGGCAGTGTGCAACCAATAATAACTGCAATTTGTTATTTTAGCTCACTATATCATTTTCTTTCACAGGGTTATCCTATCTCAGCCAAATACTCTGTGATGTTATGGCATTGTTTATCCTGTCAGCTGTGATAGTCTCTGGGCAGTGTGCAACCAATAATAACTGCAATTTGTTATTTTAGCTCACTATATCATTTTCTTTCACAGGGTTATCCTATCTCAGCCAAATACTTTGTGATGTTATGGCATTGTTTATCCTGTCAGCTGTGATAGTCTCTGGGCAGTGTGCAACCAATAATAACTGCAATTTGTTATTTTAGCTCACTATATCATTTTCTTTCACAGGGTTATGCTATCTCAGCCAAATACTTTGTGATGTTATGGCATTGTTTATCCTGTCAGCTGTGATAGTCTCTGGGCAGTGTGCAACCAATAATAACTGCAATTTGTTATTTTAGCTCACTATATCATTTTCTTTCACAGGGTTATGCTATCTCAGCCAAATACTTTGTGATGTTATGGCATTGTTTATCCTGTCAGCTGTGATAGTCTCCGGGCAGTGTGCAACCAATAATACTAACTGCAATTTGTTATTTTAGCTCACTATATCATTTTCTTTCACAGGGTTATGCTATCTCAGCCAAATACTTTGTGATGTTATGGCATTGTTTATCCTGTCAGCTGTGATAGTCTCTGGGCAGTGTGCAACCAATAATAACTGCAATTTGTTATTTTAGCTCACTATATCATTTTCTTTCACAGGGTTATGCTATCTCACCCAAATACTTTGTGATGTTATGGCATTGTTTATCCTGTCAGCTGTGATAGTCTCTGGGCAGTGTGCAACCAATAATAACTGCAATTTGTTATTTTAGCTCACTATATCATTTTCTTTCACAGGGTTATCCTATCTCAGCCAAATACTCTGTGATGTTATGGCATTGTTTATCCTGTCAGCTGTGATAGTCTCTGGGCAGTGTGCAACCAATAATAACTGCAATTTGTTATTTTAGCTCACTATATCATTTTCTTTCACAGGGTTATCCTATCTCAGCCAAATACTTTGTGATGTTATGGCATTGTTTATCCTGTCAGCTGTGATAGTCTCTGGGCAGTGTGCAACCAATAATAACTGCAATTTATTTTAGCTCACTATATCATTTTCTTTCACAGGGTTATCCTATCTCAGCCAAATACTCTGTGATGTTATGGCATTGTTTATCCTGTCAGCTGTGATAGTCTCTGGCTGCAACCAATAATAACTGCAATTTGTTATTTTAGCTCACTATATCATTTTCTTTCACAGGGTTATCCTATCTCAGCCAAATACTTTGTGATGTTATGGCATTGTTTATCCTGTCAGCTGTGATAGTCTCTGGGCAGTGTGCAACCAATATTAAGTGCAATTTGTTATTTTAGCTCACTATATCATTTTCTTTCACAGGGTTATCCTATCTCAGCCAAATACTTTGTGATGTTATGGCATTGTTTATCCTGTCAGCTGTGATAGTCTCTGGGCAGTGTGCAACCAATAACTGCAATTTATTTTAGCTCACTATATCATTTTCTTTCACAGTGTTATCCTATCTCAGCCAAATACTTTGTGATGTTATGGCATTGTTTATCCTGTCAGCTGTGATAGTCTCTGGGCAGTGTGCAACCAATAATAACTGCAATTTGTTATTTTAGCTCACTATATCATTTTCTTTCACAGGGTTATCCTATCTCAGCCAAATACTTTGTGATGTTATGGCATTGTTTATCCTGTCAGCTGTGATAGTCTCTGGGCAGTGTGCAACCAATAATAACTGCAATTTGTTATTTTAGCTCACTATATCATTTTCTTTCACAGGGTTATCCTATCTCAGCCAAATACTTTGTGATGTTATGGCATTGTTTATCCTGTCAGCTGTGATAGTCTCTGGGCAGTGTGCAACCAATAATAACTGCAATTTATTTTAGCTCACTATATCATTTTCTTTCACAGGGTTATCCTATCTCAGCCAAATACTCTGTGATGTTATGGCATTGTTTATCCTGTCAGCTGTGATAGTCTCTGGGCAGTGTGCAACCAATAATAACTGCAATTTGTTATTTTAGCTCACTATATCATTTTCTTTCACAGGGTTATCCTATCTCAGCCAAATACTTTGTGATGTTATGGCATTGTTTATCCTGTCAGCTGTGATAGTCTCTGGGCAGTGTGCAACCAATAATAACTGCAATTTATTTTAGCTCACTATATCATTTTCTTTCACAGGGTTATCCTATCTCAGCCAAATACTTTGTGATGTTATGGCATTGTTTATCCTGTCAGCTGTGATAGTCTCTGGGCAGTGTGCAACCAATAATAACTGCAATTTATTTTAGCTCACTATATCATTTTCTTTCACAGTGTTATCCTATCTCAGCCAAATACTCTGTGATGTTATGGCATTGTTTATCCTGTCAGCTGTGATAGTCTCTGGGCAGTGTGCAACCAATAATAACTGCAATTTGTTATTTTAGCTCACTATATCATTTTCTTTCACAATGTTATCCTATCTCAGCAAAATACTCTGTGAGGTTATGGCAGTAGTGCATACATTTGGGTGCAGCTTCTTGCTGTAGCCATTGCACAGAGACAAGTTCTGATGTGATTTTTTGTATAAGTATCAAAGTCATCAAGAAGCACCATGTGATATATAATTTGGTTACCAAGAATGCTCTCTGTCTCAATAATTCAGTCGAGCACATTTTGTAGCAGTGTTATTCATTTCTGCCAAGATGTCCAGTGATGAAGAGGCTCAGTGCATCATAAATAGCCACAAGCAGATTTTATTTTCAGTGTCAATTATTCATACCAAACCAGGCAGCTGTGTTAGGTCTTATAACAGCAGCTATTGCTACAATGGTATAACTCCTATGCAAAAGGAAAACAGGACCAGAAACAACAGTCATAATGCTGAATGTTGAGGTTGGAGTTGTTAAGTTTATGCTCAGTTTCCTCATACAGAAACTAAAGGACCCCGAACAAAAGGTTCTTTCTTGCACCTGACTAAGTTCAGGGCCCCATATAACCTGTGCACAGGAGAAACAGCGCTGTACAGATTAAATTGTGTTCTACACTCAAGGATACAAATTAAAAATGGAAAAATACAACAGTAATAAGCACTCAAAGAGCTAAACAAATTAAAAATGAACAAAACAACAACAATATGAATTGCAATATAATTTTGATATAAATCGTTACTGAACAGAACATTACCGATGCTCTCAAACAACGACAACATATGCATAAGCAGGACATTATTGGAAAAAGCTGATGTCACCTTGACTGCTTCTTAAAGAAAAAGAGGGGATGAAAATAAATAAACGAGCTAACGGCAAGACAACGGCCCCTCACAAATATGGTATTCAATTATATGCATGCCATAAAAATTATCACCACTGCGGAGGCTCGGTGGTTATGGTGCTCGGCAGCTAATGTGGAAGGCGTGTGTTCGAACGTGCCCACAAAGATCGCATTTCGATGGAAGCAGATGTTTCAGGCCCACACACTGCACGAGATGTCAGTGCACAATAAAAAGATTTAGTGGAGCCCTTCAGTATGACATCTCTCAAAAACTGAATTGTTTGGGGAAGTACAACCCACCAATCTGAGCCAAACCATATATGCTATAGTGTATTGGAAAGCCACCTGACACTGTTTATCATGACATATCATAGGATATCAAAATTGATCTGCCTGCCTTTTTTACTGTTTCCTTACCAGCTGCGAACACATTGCATAAGCCTTACAAAAATCACTACTTTTGCGTGTGAGTACAGATCTGAGTCACCGTAGTGCACACAAGGAATACGTCTACTTAGGGCAGGTAGTGAGAGCTGATCTGGGTCATGAGGGAAATAACTAGAAGGATAAGAATGGGGTGGAGCGCATATGGCAGGTTCTCTCAGATCATGAATCGCAGGTTACCAATATCCCTCAAGAGAAAAGTGTACAACAGCTGTGTCTTGCCGGTGCTTACCTACGGGGTAGAAACATGGAGGCTAACGAAAAGGGTTCAGCTTGAGTTAAGGACAGCACAACGAGCCATGGAAAGGAAAATGATAGGTGTAACGTTAAGAGACCGGAAGCGCGCAGAGTGGGTGAGGGAACAAACACGGGTTAATGACATCCTAGTCGAAATCAAGAGGAAGAAATGGGCTTGGACAGAGCATGTGATGCGAAGGCAAGACAACCGCTGGTCCTTAAGGGTAACGGAGTGAATTCCTAGAGAAGGGAAGCGTAGCAGGGGGTGGCAGCAGGTTAGGTAGGCGGATGAGATTAAGAACTTTGCAGGCAAAGGGCGGATGCAGCTAGAAAAGGACAGGGTTAATTGGAGAGACATGGGAAAGGCCTTTGCCCTGCAGTGGGTGTAGTCAGGCTGATGATGATGATTAGTGAATGCATCACTGTGAGGTGTGTCGTCTCTGCCTGGCGAGCTGCCTTATCACACGCTGACGCACTCTTCTCAAATAAGAGTGTGCTGAAGGCGTGGTAGAGAGAATAAATGTACAATGCGGCACCGCACTGCCTTAGCTTTTGTTAGTGTGGAGCGAGTGGAAGGTGGTGGTACATTTTGTGCAGCAGTGTCATGCTCCTGCTCACTATCCTCGCTGTCGCTGTTGTCATCACTGCTACATGAGCCATCAAAAGGATCACCTTCTTCAAGGCACAGGTTGTGGAGCACTGCACATGCTGCAATAATGGTAGCTGAACGCTTGGGGCTGTAATGCAGAGTTCGATACCGTTGAAGGCACCGAAATCTGCTTTTCAGCACCCCAATGCAGCGCTCCACAGCTGTCCTCATTGAAGAGTGAGCATGATTGTAAGCCCCCTCTGGTGTCTGGAGGCTTGGATGGCCAGGCACAGGGGTCATCAGCCAGGGCTCAAGCGGGTAGCCACTGTCACCTGTGTAAAAATAAAAATAAAACCGTTCTCAGTCTCTGCATTTGCCTGCTTCGGATAAGACAGCTCACCAAGCAGAAACTCCCCAGGACGCAGTAGCCCTTGTTCGGCAATTCTCCGCCGCAGGAATGAATGCTTCCAGCAAAAAGCATCATGAGTGGATCCTGGTAGCCGCGGATCAATAGCCAGGATTCTCAGTTTTGAATCGGAGACCTGCAAATATACAAAGGTAGTATAAAGATTGACACATGCTGGAGACAAACTAATGGGTAGAAAAAAAAGCCATGGCTCTAATGCACTCTGAAATTTCCATAAAAGCAGCACACTGTTGGAACATGATATGAGCATTATTTTAATAACTATTCATGTTAAGTTTTTGCAAAGAAAGTGAAGGTGACATTATTCTAATAACAAATGATGCATTTTATACGTTGCTTTGCCGAGCATCCTGATATATATATATCAATTTTAACTGTTTTTCATGTAAGGCCACAATAACAGTATTGCGACGCAGAATGCAATATATTAAGAAAATAATGCGGAAACCTCGGCAGAATTTGTTTCTCGTAAGTATCGTTAGTTAACATGTTACCCGACAATGTAAATGACGTTTCCTCACTCTGATTTTGAGTGCATTCAAATTTAAGCATGCAAATGCACGCAATCCACGCCGGCGGCTGAAATTCGCGAATTATGGTTTTGTTTTAACGAGTGGACAGACTTGTAGTACTTACCAACATCGTGTTTAGGGCGTAGTAGCCCTTTCTCGTCATGAATGCCTGCGTTTCACCAGGGCTGAGGCCTTTGGGCTGACTGATGGCAACGAGGGTTCCATCGATGCAGCCAACGACACCAGGAATTCGGCCGCAGTGCAAAAATTCTGCCACTGCCTGCTGCTTTTCCGCTGGCGCGGATGGAAAGGTCACCCACCCTTTTCGTTTGCCTACGCGAGTTATAGCTAGTGCTACTGCGCTGATGCAGCGGCTCATTGAGGACTGCGAGAGTTGGATGGTCACCTCACTGCCGACAGAAGTCTGAAAGCTCCCGGTTGCAAAAAACCGAAGCGCACAGAGAACTTTCGCTTCTGTCGGCAGTCCGGTCGGCCCCCTTGTCCCGATTTCGCCCTCAAGATCAGCACACAGCCTACGCACCAGCGCCTCACTCATCCTGAAATGGCGGCGGAAATCCTCCTCCGGCAGATCGAAGGCATCTTCCCTGTTTTTAGGTCTTCTCTGCCCAGTGCGGCCGCAAAGAGCCGCGAAAAGATACGGGGTCATGGGCGCCGCCATGTTTGTTTACAAGCGGTTCCGCGAAGTGGACCTACTCGCCGCGGTTCTTGTGCCGGCCGGCGAAACGGTTCCTTTCGGCGCCGTGGCCACGCCCCGTGACGTAGACGAAAAACGCAGAGCCGCCTCCGGAAGTTTTTCGTCACGCCGGACGTGACGAAGATCGGCCAATGAGAGGAGACCAAAGGAACTGGTTCCCGAACGGAACCGCAGTGGGATCTGGCCCCTGGTTTGAAGGCCAACTTTCATTGCCACATGACCTTCAGCTTTGCACGAGAGGCGTAGAGCTTTCGCTCTAAAATCGGTTGTCAACTGTGAACATTAACAAATGTAAAATAACGTGTCTCATGACAAGGTGAATGTACCTCGGTGCACACACTTAACACTCAGTGTCAGATCGCGTCATTATACAGATACCTTGGCCTAACCATTTCTCCCACATTAAATTGGAAAGCTCACACTGACCAAATTACCAGCAACCCCAATCAAATGTTAGAATACTTAAGATGTAACATCAGCAAAAAGCCCCATTTCATTAAGGGGGGACACTGGTCTTAAAGCCATTTTACTTCATTTGCAACCAAAATTAATAAACTTTGAAAGTTTATGCAGTTCTTGTGCATATTCCGGAAATACTGTTATTTTTTGTGTGGGCCAATTAGTTCTTAAGATAATTACAAACAATGCACTAAAGTTTGGAAAAACAATAGAAAAATAACCCTCAACAAAACCTTACTATTTATGCATTCCTAAATAAAGACAGAAAGAGGAGGAGAGAGAGAGAGAATAAGGAACACAATGTTGCAAGCAGTTTTTTGATTAGATGATTATTTTTTATTTTATTGCAGGTTTAATTTCGTTGGTCCAAACATGCCGACACAGTGGTAGTACAAATTGCCATTCTAGAAAATTTCAAAGAGAAAATTGAGAAATCTGCTTGCAACATTGTGTGCTACACATACCTGACTTCGTGCTGAAAAAAAATTATTGCTCTATCCCACGGTCGAATAAAAATATTCTTCCACCGTGTTCTATCCTCAATAGATGCTGAGATATTGGATTTGCTAACTTGACAGGAGTCCAAAATTCACATTTTGAGAAAATGACAGAAAACTAAGAGAACTCAATTTCATGAGAGATGATGAAAAATAATGGCATGTTTGCACATGGTAATGGCTACCAAGCCTCAGGCATGTAATCTGAGTGACATTGTTCACCCGTATGGCCCTTTCTCCACACCTGCTGCCTGTTTTCAGATGCACATTTGTGTGCTGACACCTTCCTTCAGCTCAAGTCCGTTTCTTGACTGCATTAGCTTTCTTATTTTTGGTTGAGTCTAGCTGAAACTGCACAGTCCCCTCTAGTTCTCCGAGCTATTAGTT
The DNA here is from genome assembly GCF_052857255.1 of Amblyomma americanum. Lineage (NCBI taxonomy): Eukaryota > Metazoa > Arthropoda > Arachnida > Ixodida > Ixodidae > Amblyomma > Amblyomma americanum. The sequence goes on along the minus strand of NC_135500.1, from coordinate 34,410,020 downwards.
TTCAGATAAACAAATTCATGAGATAATTAAAACCAGTCTATTTCTTGGAGCTACATGGAAAAAAAAAAACTGCCGCCTAATTTAACCACTACGCCACTATTCTATTCACAGGCATCTCTGCTCGAAGTCGCCACACGGTCCTTCGCGTATCCGAGATAACATCAGCTGATGTTATCAAACCCCCCCCCCATGTCAGCCAGCGGTCCAAAGCTTCCTGTCCCCGCCGCTCGCTCGTGTGCACATGCCACCGAGAAACTGGTGGCCATCCTGTCAGCTTTTTATCTTGAGTCACTCGCAATAAGTGCTGCCGATGAAAGCTGCAAGGAACTATGGTCGACGACACTGCCGATTACCAACTTCGCCCTACTGCACGCTGACGCAGTGGTTCGCGGTCTGTCGCCATGTACACTATGCTATTGCCTGTTGTCATTGGCATGACGGCCACAGATCATAGTTTTCCGCCCTGCTGCCTATTTTTTACGCATTTATCGACTTTGCGATCGCTCACCAACGCGACTGATAATAGCGGGAAATTCAAACCAGCCAATAAAGAGCGCCGATTTCGGCACGTAGTACAAGGCAGCCGATCGCGAGGCCACGTTTTCGTTTTTGGCGTTTTTTACGGCTTTGAACAGGCGCAGCGGCCGCCGCATTGGCGCGAAAGTAAGCCGGCGAGCTCCACTATCAAACGAGACCAGAGAGAGAGCAGCTGATTGTGAACTGCACAGGCATAGAAAACCAGTGTATTTTGGTGCATCCTCGCGAATTTCTGCGCCGCAGCGGCACATTCATCGGGCAATTTCTCAAAAACTACGAGTCTCGGGCTCCAAACTTCACTTGTCGGTGGAAAAAAACCTCGCGAATCCGAATATCACAAAATTGAGAAATTGATACTTTCGTGAATTTTCGCTCTGAAGACCCGTGTCCCCCTTAAAGCTCTGTTCAAACTCTTTTCCGACCCAAACTTGAAGACGCTGCTGCCACCTGGTATAATAATAATAATAATTGGTTTTTGGGGAAGGAAATGGCGCTGTATCTGTCTCATATATATCCTTGGACACCTGAACCGCGCCGTAAGGGAAGGGATAAAGGAGGGAGTGAAAGAAGAAAGGAAGAATTAGGTGCCGTAGTGGAGGGCTCCGGAATAATTTCCACCACCTGGGGATCTTTAACGTGCACTGACATCGCACAGCACATGGGCGCCTTAGCGTTTTGCCTTCATAAAAATGCAGCCACCGCGGTCGGGTTCAAACCTGGGAACTCCGGATCAGTAGCCGAGTGCCCTAACCACTGAGCCACCGCGGCGGGTACTGTAATCCAAAATATTTTATCTCATGCTGTTGAAATGGTTCAAAATAATGCTATTCCATTTGTACTTTCCAATTATAAGCGAACAGCCAGCATTATGTTAACATCTAGCGTAGGTTTCCCGTGTCTGTCACTGCGCAAGAAAATTTTTCACATTTGCTTTTTTCATACATCTACTATCATGAGTCTCTACAGAGTGGATTCATCATGTCGCCTAGCTACCGGTCCTTACGTGTCGACCATTGCCACAAAGTTGCTCTACCTCACTTCCCCACAAACACTTAGTATTATTCATTGTTGCCAAACACATCTAAAGACTGGAACCACCTTCCTGTAGATATCGCATCTACATCAGATTACACTCTTTACAGGCAAGCTTTTTTTTATGTCAGCTAAGTGCTTATTATTGCCTTTATCTCCTGTTTTCTTATTTATTATGTTTTCACTTTTTATTTATTTTTATTGCAGCTATATTCTCTTTTTTTCGGTTTTTGACATACCATGCCACCTCTTTTCTATTTTCTGCACTGCAAGTCTGCTGCTTTTATGTTGTATTTTTGCTTCTTATAACCCACTCGCCTCTCTACTGCTTCGGCGATTAAGGGTATGCAAAATAAATAAATAAGTTAAAGTTTATATTTTTTTTTTCACACTTCTGACTTTTCAGATATTTTGGTAGTCCCTACGTGATCTGAAATTGGTCGAGGACTGCAATCGATTTCAGCCACAATAAATAGACATCTGAAAGATAAGTGGCAACATATGCCTTGACATAATAAACATTCAGTTAGAACTACTACACCGCTGTCCCACGTCTTAGTAGCTCTATGCTCTATACCAACCACGCTGTCAAGGGCATCTGGAAGAACTGCTACAGACACCATCATCATCCACATGAAACTTTTATATGATACATAAAATCACAAAGTTTTGGTTGGCCTTCTTTTTACATCAAAACGATGGTGAATTGCAATGTGTATGCTTGATAAGCCCCGATGATGTACTAAAACACAATGAAAAGAATGCACCTGTTATGGCCATTGCATTTAAGCTGCCATGAAAATCTGCATGACACCACACTTGCTGTAGAGTATGTTTTGCACTGTGCAACAAATCTATGAAATAAAGATGTTAGAAAAAAACAAATGCTAGAACGCACAGTGATACACTTGACAGCGTAAAATCCCAGGCATGCAAAATTTCAGCACCCAAATAAAGTGTCCAATAAGTCTTTCCTTCTTCAGCACGCATGAAAAATAAGAGCACATAATGATGCAACAAGAAGCCACCCTGGAACTTGTGCAACAGAGAGGTCACCTCGACACAAAGCCAGGCTCGGCAAGACCTTGCGGGCCTCCGCTGGCATTCGGTTGGTGCAACGTAGATGAACCTTCACAACACCCACTGAAAGGCGGTCGCTGAGGAGGCGATGAAATTGCATGATGGCCATCGCTGAGCTGCTCCTGAGGTTGTTGCACTGCTGCCACACACTGGTGGCATGGTTCAGGGGAATGTGCTGCACAGCCGTTTCCAGCACTGTCCACTGGTGCGAAAAGATACGTGTGGCAGCTGTGTGGCCCATCAGAGTTTGAGTGACCCGATGTGGTTGAGTCTAGAGTGTTGGGCTCAGTGCTTCCAGAAGCTAGTCCAGGACAGAGTGGGTACTGGTCCATGCACAGCATTCCTTGCTGGTAGCCGCTGTTGTGCGACGGAGAGTGCAGTGGAACCTCAGCATTGTAAAGCGGGCACGAACAGTGCTGCAATCCCTGATGCACTTGCTGGTGGCACGCAGGCCATGGGGGGCTATTCAGGTTGGCTAAGTGAGTATTGTTGTTGTTGCTGCCACAAGACTCATGCACTGCTACTGCTTGGTAGTTGTCACAACACCGTGGTGACACACTTTCCCTCTGCTGCTGCTGGACTAGAGGTGACAATGCTGCTGGCGATTGAGTGACAGGTGGAGACACTGAACTGAACCTATGCAATGGACTCCTGGACGCCTGTGACGAAAGCCTCTGGTGCTGCCCCGGTGGAGACTTGGACATCCGTGCCTTGGACAGCGCTGACGTGTTCGACCATCTCGACTGGTTGGACTTGATCTCTCGCATCTCAATTGTCTCTGGCTGCTGCTGCTGGGCAGCAGCTGATCGTTCGTTCTGAGACTTCCTCAAGGGAGTTGGAGTCAAGACAGTCTCCTGGTGATCGTCAGTCTGCGTCTCCTGATGTGTCTGAGGCCGGGGTAGTGAGGCCATTGTTGCTGCAAGTGCTCTCTCCCGCTCTTCCACAACATGCCGCGCAGATAGCACATGGGGACTACGTATGCCTGCATCAGTGAAGTCCGAATCCGACGTTATGATGGGAATGAATCCAGTTTCACTGGCACTGTCTGGCATTGGGTGCAACGGAATGAGTGGTGTGTGCGCCGGATCAAAGTCGGGGTACGAGGCAAAGCCTTGACCGTATGGTGGGTAGAGGCCAGGTGCATAAAAGGGAAAGCCTGGGTAGCCAAATGGAGCAGGGTAGCCAAAATGAGGCAGAGCAGCCTCAGATGGCGGGTGTCCTGGCACACGAAGGCCATTTAAGTAGTTCAGGTAAGCAGCGTAAGGGTTGGCCGCAGCCAGTGCGGGGTAGCCTGGAATCATTCCAGGCATTTGAAGAGCTGCCGGATTGGACTGGCCAGCCTGAGCTGTGGCAGAGCTACCGCTTGCAGCCATCGCTGAAGAACTATCTGCAGCGCTGGACTGGGCCGCAGCACTATGTCGCATGGAGAGACGCGTGGCCCCAGACTCGGACATGCCGTGCGTGAAGGGCGGGTTGATCAGCGGCTCGCCACGTCTCTGTGCCGCGGCGGAAGGCCGCAGCAGGGAGAGGTGGTTCTGGGAGAGTACACAGCCAGGGTTGAGGTCTCCAGTGCTTGTGGCCCGCGCCACCGACGACGGTTTTGCCGCGGCCGCTGGGAGGCCACAGTGGAGCGTCGATGACGCCGCGGCGGCCACTAGGCTCTGCATGGACGAGTCGCTGCCCCGCCGTGCTACCGCCGGGTGCGGGAAGGGAGACGGCCTGTGCAGGGCGCCCATGTGCAGCAGCCGCTCACGCTCGCGACGCGTCTTGCGTCGCTGATGGCGAGCAATGGCGCGTTGTGCCGCCAGCCAGTGCTGCTCAGCCGCCACTTGGTAGCTCATCTGAGAGTCCAGGGATTGGCGGCGCACACTCAGTGACAGCTGCCGGCTCACATCTGCATGATCGAGAGGGGTCACTTAGCAGGAATCGACAAGAAAATGCATGCACTGGCCCAATCTCTTTAGTGGAATCCCCCAAGAGGGAGTAAGATTCAGAAATAAGGAGGCAACTACTCATTAGCATGTCATGAGTAAGACGAGATCCTTTTTAAAGCTTAGTAGCCATTGGCTGAATTTGGGTGGATGCTAACAAGTAATTAATCCTTTATTTTCAGAATGCATGCATGCTGCAATGACAGAACTAAATATTTCAATCGTCCTCGCAAGGAAACTCCATAATTAAGCAGAGACACAAAGACTGACGTGACGGAAAAAAAAAAAAAGACAGGACACATGCTGCCACTAGGTGACTATCTAAATGGTTTTGGCAAAACTTCAGTGAGGATTGTTACTGACATGCTCAAGTATGCTGTCTTCAGGAAACTCCTACTAAACTTGGCCTAACTGCTGCAAAATACAAAACTGTAAAGACCAATGATGTCAAAACTCTTACGAGAGTCTTCAAGTTTTGAAATATCATAGGGCAACTCAAGGCTAAAAAACCGCAAGAGAAACAATACCACTGCAAGAATAACAAAGTTGTGATTTTAAAAACAAGGTGTGCATAAAATCACTTCACTCTGTGCACAAGCTTAGAGAAACTCGCACCAAGTCTTACAACATCAGCTAATAACAGCTAACAAGGTGTTTGCACAGTCCCCAGATATTTCCACGTTTCCGCGGCCTGTTTTATGTGAAATTCCCTAATGAGGTTGTAATTTCAAATAGTGCATCTCATACACAGTTTCTGTCAGTTTCTACACTAATGTATTTGAAGGATGGAACAGCACGCTGTCTTAACAGCACTTTTACCTAGTAGCCACACCTTATGAACTTATACCTCACAAACTGGAAGCATGTAGAAAGTCTGTCTTTTGTGCTGTTTACCGCAATGAATCGATACCAACTCATCCAACTTACAGCATTGCGATGCCTCTAAAAGACCAGATTATAAAACACTTTACACAGTAAAACCTCGCTAATACGTACCCGCTAACCAAGTAGTCGCGATTAAAACGTAGTTGGGAGAATTCCCCGGCTGAGCCACCATTGAAACCCATGTATTGGCTGACCGCTTAAGGTGTAGTGGCTAATGAAATGCCTACCGCTTAATGCGTACTTGGCGTCGCAGTTTGGCAGGCGCCGTACTGGGACACAACACGTTTTCCGCCTTTCCGAAAACCATTATCGACATGCGGACCGCCGGCGATACAACATTGCAGCCATTTCAGCCATGTTCCGGCGAGTGCGGCGATGTCCATATCGATAAGGAACCCAGAAAGCGTCAACCACTTCTGTGTTCTTGCGCACGAACGTGTCGTCGCCAGCCCTATCACAGTAACCATCACCCCATTCTGCCCATGTGACCTCGCCGGCTTGTGTAAACATCCGCTCATGCTGCACTTGCAGTTGCGCTGTGTTGTGTTGTGGGTAGGCAATGCGCGTTTTGTGGTGCCGTCCTTTGTTTCGAGCTGGTGCTGTATGAAACGCAAAGCGGTTGTTACGTCAGTGTGTGTGCGAACGGTCGGCACTATGCCGAAGCCTACTCGACCGAAGTATCGCGTACTGACAGTGAAGGAGAAGTTGGAAGTTATTCATTCCATTGATAACGGAACAATGAAGAGTGCACTAGCATGCCAGTGGGACCTGCCCTTAATTAACAACAGTTTGCGACATCTGGAATGCTCGCGAGAAGCTGAAAAGCGGGGCTGCATCGAATATGAAGAGGTGCCACATGAGGGGATCCGCTTTTCCCGACGTGGAAAAAGCTTTGGTGCTATGGCTTAAAAAAGCTAGATCAGAAAACCTGCTGGTCACAGGGCCCCTTCTCGCCAAAAAAGCAGAATTGTTGCCGCATAGCTCAACTGCGAAGATTTTTCTTGCAGAAACAGTTGGCTGTCTAGGTTCAAAGCATGCTAGAATATAAGTTCGAGGGTGGTTTGCGGAAAGGCAGCACACGCGGACAAGGGGGGTGCTGAAGAATGACAGAATGGGATACTGCAGCAACAGTTAGCCAACTACACCGCAGAAGATGTCTTCAACTTAAATAAGTCGGTGCTTTTCTACCGACTTCTGCCCAACAGAACGCTGGCATTCAAGGGGGAAACCGCACCAGTGGCAAGCTTGCAAAAGGAAGAATATCGGTTGCTTTTGCGGTCAACATGACAGGAAGCCAGATGTTGCCACTCCTCGTGATTGGAAGGTATGCCAAACAAAGGTGCTTTAAAGGCGGTTGATTGCTTTCAGGCATTATTTACAGCAGCAACCAAAAACCAGGGATGACTGGCAATTTTGTTGAAGAATTCATCCGGCTATTGGATTGGCGTTTCATGGCAGAAAAAAGAAAAATCCTGCTAGTGCTTGACAATGCATCCTCTCATTTTAAGTTAGAAAACTTGGGCGCAATCAAGCACCTCTTCTTGCCACCCAACACCACAGCACTTGCGCAGCCTCTCAACCAAGGCATCATTCGACTGGCCAAGCATCACTACAGGAAGAACCTCCTACACAGAATGCTTCTGGCGATGGAAAGCGGGAAGGCGTACATCATCGACCTTCTGGGTGCGGTGCACCTCATAACGCTTTCGTGATAGCAGGTTGACCCGGTTATGGTACATAATTGCTTCGTACGGGCAAAATTCATAGTGCGTGCAAGCGATCCCAAAGGCAGCGATCCTGCTGATGACTGTGACGCCCTACTAATGGAAGTGTTGAAGTGACAGGGCGGAGCGGAGACTGTCGACTTAGAAATGTTCTGCGAGATCGACAGCGATGTTTCAACATCTCCGGGCTGGTCGGACACCAAGACTGTTGCCGCTGTTGCGCCACACTAAGGCGATGAGGGCATCGAGAATGAGGCTGCGCTTCCAGAGCCGTGGATTGGAGAGGAGAACTAGACAAAAAAAAAGAGCATGTGTGGAAAACTAGAAGGAGCACCCTAAAACTATAAAGATGTGAGGTAGCTCTCATGATCTCTACCACAACATATCGTAAGGTACAAATAGCTTAAAAGCTGCTGCCGAATCTTGATTTAAGCAGTGGTAGGTGTTCTGTCAATTTTTTGTAACATGAACTCGGGGCCATACCAACAGAAAAGCATGTGCTGCATGCCGTGAAATCTCCCAAGTGCCAAGTTTTAAGAGGGGATGCTGGTCGTAAAACTATTTTTTTCACTTATGAAACGATCCTTATTGCAATTGCAGTAGAAGCCCACTATAGTAAACTTGCATATAGTAAAGTGAACCTGTGGTCCCTTTCGCCTTCCATAGACTGTACATGCTTTTTCAGTAACAGTAAAGTTTTTTTTTTTAAATGTTTATAGTAAAGAGCGGCTTGACGTGGCAACGTACTTCTCGCAGATAATGACAACGCGGCACGCGCTAGGCCAACTTTCGGAGGCAAATGAATACCATAAACGATAAAACGGTGCGCTTTGAGATAGCTTCATCACTAGACTCTGAAGCTGTGAGGAGAAGCCAACTTCTGCAAGTTCTTAGGGCCGTGAGGCAAAGCGCGGCGCGCACGGAAAAACAAAGAAAAGTAAAGCTGGCTATGAACGCAGAAAGAAGGCGGAACGGGTCGCTCAAAAAAGAAAGACAGTAAAAGTGTAGTGAAGGGTAGGGAAGGGAAGAAAAGGGCACAGCAGCGTGAAGCACAGGGAAGAAGCAGCAAGAAACGGAGGTGCGGTAGCACTGTGTGAGGAGTACGGCCACGCCTCGATTACCTAGCGATCTCCTCTTACACGACGCTGAGGCTGCGGAAAATGACGCCATTATAATGCAAAACGTTGGTTTTCACACGACATAAAACTCGCGTTATATTCACAGCCGCACTGTATTTATGCAAATGTGGCACTTCCCAATACGTAAACAACGCCATTATCATGCAGAACGTTGGTTTTCATATGAAATAAAACTCGCGTTATATTCACAGCCGCACTGTATTTGTGCAAATGTGGTACTTCCACAATATGTAAACAAAATAGAAAACACGATAACATGAGATGTGATAACTGAAAATAAATAATTAAATTATCACATAAAGAGACAATAAGAGCAGGATGGAAGATATTTGTGAGTGTCTTAGAAATCAACACTGTGTTTAGTAAGCAGCCAGTTAAACCAAAGCACCTGGGCACTTGTGCTGGTGACGAAAGAAAGCACAGTCCACCACCAATAGGAGATGCAGCAAAGAAGAGGTGCACTCACCCGATGTGGATGAGTAGCGCCGCACCGGTGGGAGAGCACTGGGCCCCGCCACAGCACCACGCCGGTGCAAGAACCCTGGCAGTGCTGCTGCCCAAGTGGACGACAAGTCCTGCGATGTCACACTGTTCATGTCCAGAGTCATGCCTGCAAAATCGAAGGGTGTTCAGGCAGTGATCTCAGGTGACCTCTCCAGGAGATCAAAGAAGCATTCAGAAGAGCACAGCAGCACGACGACACCAACATGGCAGGCGTCAAGCTATGGGTCAATGCAGCTGCCTTTTCTGATCTGTGATCACCCACTTCGCTTGTGATCTCTTGTTTCCCTTCAAAGGTGCCCAGTACACTTACGTACAAAGAAACAAAAGATAAAAGGAGGTTCCAGGGTTCACCATCAAACTCCTTAATGTGGAAATGCATAAAGGGTTACATTCCCTCACCTGTTAATTTCAGGAATTAACATGAAAAATGTTACCCAAAGGGACACTGAAGAGAAATTGAAGTTAGCCTGTCTCGCTTGATAACTGTATTCTTATCACAAAAAGGTTAAATTCACTGAATGTGAAGCCATTTTATAAGGTAGAAAAAAACCGGAAAATGAAAGAGGTATCCCCACCACACACCATTTCAACAAGGAATATGTTATGATGTCACATGCAGTTTTTCTCGCACACGCCCGAGGCTAGACCATGACACTCGCCTCTTCCAGGCTGCAATCATAGAGTCCGCAACGTATTTGACGTTGTCATCAACATCTCGAGTTTGAACTGGAATGGCAGGCAGAAATGCTCTAACTTCAATTCCAAAGTTCTCAGCAATAAACGCATATTTTGCAGCCAAGCAAATGCTAAAAAAGCCACAGAAAAGCACAAGTACAGGATTTTACTGAAAATAAATATTTGATGCAGTTGTACACGGTGTCTCTTCGACGTTCTGAAGAAATTGAGCCTGCAGAAAAACTGCTTTAGCACCTTGCTTTCATCATCGGCACCACTTACACAAGTTGTCTTGACCACCTGGGCCACCTTCAAGTACATGTGCAAAAGCGGTATCGTCTTGCTCAGCCTGTAAGTATATGTGCCTCAGAATACACCAACCAGCTACCATAATTTCAGGACTGCAGTTCACATTAACGCAGAGGTTATTTGTACAAATGGAGTAATTATGCACTGACATTCACTTAAGTGCAGCCCTAAGGCTACAGAGAAAAGCTATGCAGCTTCCACAGAAAATTCATAGTTAATAAAGAAAAATTCATCCTGGTTCAGGGTTTGAACCTGGGACCACCGCCCCACCTGGGCAGTCACTCTGCCAACTGAGCTAACCGGGCTGGCTAGCATATGGTAGGGTGACAGCGAATTGGTTAATATCTCGAAGTCGGAATGGTGTTCGGCCAATGTTTAGGGGAATCCCCCAAGGTGGAGTAGATATGGCAGAGCGACTGCCCCAGTGAGGCGGTGGCCCCAGGTTTGAACCCCGGCCCAGGACAAATTTTTCTATAACTACAAAGTTTCTGTGGTAGCTGTACTTTTTTTAGCCATACAACTGTGCTTGGGTGGATGCCGATGAGTAGTTACCCCTTTTATATAAATCTACTCTACCTTGGGGGATTCCTAAAACATTACACCAGTGCTGCTCCCACTTCAGAGTAATTGATCAATCTGCTCTCGCCCCCCCACCATATGCTAGCCATCCTGGTTAGCTCAGTTAGCAGAGAACTGCACCGTTGAGGTGGTGGTCCCATGTTAGAACTCCGGACCAGAATGAATTTTAATGCCACGCCGTCAGAAATCAACCATCGAGTGAGGCAGCGCCAAGAATAGAGAGGAGAAAAGAGTGATGAACTAAGATAAGAGAACGCAGACTTGAGGAGGATGAGAGGTGGATGGACCGGTGAAGGCCGGACATGGCGGAAAAGGAGGGGTCATGACTCAGCAAGCGTGATAGCGTGGTCACCAAACCGGAAGTGTTCCGACGTGTCATTGCAAGTGGCATGATGCCCATTGGCTAGGCACCCGCTACGTTTAAGGAATTCCTGGATAAATGAACCGTGCGTTCATCATGAAATCGTGTCACACTCATGCATTCCCTTCGAATCAAGCCATCAATCGCCCCCAAATTTTTTTCAACTACGAAGTTTCTGTGAAAGCTGCATAGCTTTCTTCCGTAGCTGTACAGCCGCGCTCGGCCCCAGTGCACATGTAAAGCCTCTTTAGGAATAGCACTCCAGAAAATAGTGGATTTTGTTCTCCGAGACGTGTCTTGGGGCGTTGTGAAGTGAAACCTTTCTTTATTGTGTGATTTTAAGACTGGTAAAAAAAACTACTTCAAATTAATGGTATCTTAGTGCAAACATTTCAGTCGGCTGTTTATCAAGACGATCTACAACTTCTGTATTGACAGTTAGTTCCTGAGGCCAATATTTCAAAAGTTGTTTATTTAGTCTTTACTAATCAATAAACTATGGAGAATGACAAAAAACACGGCAAACTAGGCCAGGCGACTCTAAACAGATCTCAGTTGGTTTCACTGGGGCTAAGACACTCCGTGTTTTTTAAACGCTTGGTTACGTTTAGCTCGGATGCCTGGCATATTATTATTTAAAAATATAAATATATATATTGGAAGGAGGAGCATAAAATATTTCAGAGGAAATTTATGATTGCCATGAAGTCTGCTTAGTTACTGAAGGCTAAAAGCTCACAAAAAACTGCAGGATTTTTCCGAAAAAAATGTGAAAGTGTTCCATTTTGCGGAAAAATTCCTGGAAAAGACACTAGCGTCTGCGGAAGGCGCACAGCAGAGGATGGGCAATTATAGTAATGACTAGTTGTACAGTGAAACAGTCTACTAAGAAGCAATGAAAGTGTGATTAGAAGGAAGGCTGCTCACAATCCAGTGGCCAGGTTGTCACCCGCCATAGTGGGCAGGTTCTGATCACACCCCAAGGTCACATACCCTCTTTCAACTCATCCGAGAATTTCGTGACGTCAGACAGCGGACTTTGCTCCTGAAGTGAACTCTGATGTAGGCATGTTCAAAGAGCAAATTTTCAGTGCGAAGCGATTACTGTATAAACTCGTTTAAGGGCTACACTTTTTTTCAGAGATTTTGATAGGGTGCGGCTCTTTCACGAGTCAGGCCTATATCTATCCGCAGACACGTCGCACTACTGCTGTGACTGTTCTAAATAATAATGTAAACACTGCTAACTGGCCACACATACTTTATTCAAGGGAACTCCTCATCGCTTTCACTCTGGCAGCTACTTGAAGAGCTCGTCTCATGGACGCCTTCACAAAGGTAGTCGTCTTCGGTGCCGTTTGTCTGGTTCAATAATCCAGTCACCTTGACGCTCTTCACAATGGTGTCGCACGACACTGAACGCTTGTGCTTAAAATCCACAAACTTTCTGCAGTGAAGCCATGTTCAACCATCCAGTAGGAGTCTTCTTGTGAACGTCCACTGCCATCCACGCGAAGTAGCAACACCACAATTCAGCTTTAAAATGGCCGATTGGCACACAACATCCAGCGACTGCAGGATGCTTGTCATTCCTTCCTTCAGGAACCACAGCTAAATTCGTTTGAGTTTTGGAGAACCGGGCCTTGACAGGATCTGTGAGATGGCCTAAAAAACTGTCAACAAAGCCCTCCACTGCAACAGGCCGCCCGATCGGTCGTTATTACCCAGTCCGAAACGAGTTCATCGCACATCCAACCTTTTTCGTGGGCTCGAATAAAAATGCCATCTGGAAACTTTTCTTTTGGCAGCGTCTTCCTCTTGAAAACCACACATGGTTGCAGCTTTCTGCCATCGGCAGAGATGATCACCGTGCACCGTTGCCGCTCTGCACCGGTTGTACGCACAGAGATGTTTTTTGCACCTTTAAAATCAACTGTGCTATTTCAACTGTGCTATTCGTGTTCCCTATCTGAGTCAGATCACAGCCATGCTCCCTTCAAAGGCCGTTAACGAAACAGTGGAACTTCAACAGTTCGTCCTTGTGCTCACTGGGCAGCTTTTGGAACAGTGTCGCTCTGCGCCGAATGGAGAGTGCGTTCCGGTTCATAAACTGTAGAAGCCATCCCCTACTTTCTTTAATATTCGCAAGCGGAATGCCCATTTGGTGAGCGGTGGCAACGGCTTTCAGGAGGACCATCTCCACCGACACTGTACAGCAGTTTTTCTTGTTGCTGTGACGTACTCCACAAGTTCCTTTTCAAGCTCCGGAAATTTGCACTGCTTCCCGCGGAATGCTTTCTGGTTGCAGTTCATACCAATGAGCTGTTCTTTTTGGTTGCACCACGGATGCACACACTTCTCGTTGACGCAGAACTTGTGTCCAGCCGCCCGCTTGCAGTGTACTTTGGCATAAGCGATGGCTTTCAGCTTGAAGGCCACAGTGTACAAAATCAAATCTCTGCCCATTGTCACCAAGCAGTAAACATAGGCCATGATCCACTGAGCAACACCGCACACAGCAACCGCAACTGCACCAACACACTGCCTAAGACCGCGGCACCACACGAAGAAAAGATGGCTCCCGGAGCGAAACAGCACCACGTCCTCACGTGATCTCAAAGCACTGATGATGATAGGGTGTTGAAAGCAGCTAGAGCCATATAGTAGGGACTTGCGAAATTTAACTTTTGCTGGTGCACGAATTTTCACGTTTGGTACGAAAATATTTTTTTTTTTTTAAATTTCGGCTACAAAGTTTGGGGTGAGGCCTTTACACAAGTATATGTGGTAGTTCCCAACTCAGAATGTAGTAGTAAAAGAAAAAGAGCCACTGCATTAGATCTCAATAGCATATGCCGAAAGAAATGGTTTGCAGGATACAATAAGGCAACTGAAATGAAACAAAACAAAGATAACTGCTTTCAAACTTGCGTTAGGCAATGTACAAACAGCAGCAAGCACATGCATTAAGCATCATAGCCTCAAGCTTTTACATGCTGCCGATTTTAAATGGGACGCAAAAAGCGTCCCATTGTTGTGAAGAATTTTAATAGAGCTGATGATGTAGGAATTTTGGATTTTTTAGAGACCCACCTTGACAGCTTTAGGGCTGAGGAGAATGTAAATGTGTTATGGTGCATGTTTAAAAAGATATGCCTCGATTGCTTGACAATGTACGTTCCTAGTATTATTAGGAAAAAAAACATAACCCATGGATTACGCGGGACGTCATCCACACCAAACGTAAGCTAAAGCGAATGCGGCAGTCAAGTATTCGTAATAAGTCTAATGAGAGTATGATAGGCAGTCTATTAAGAAATAAGATCAAGCAAGCTAGGGACTCCTTTTTTAATGTTACGCTTGGGCGTTTTCTCAGTGAAGCACCCGAAAAGTTCTGGCGATACATTAATGCTAATAAACAACGCAATGTGTCATTAACAGTTAATGGTTCTCCTCTAACAGGGTAAAAAAATATTGCTGATGTGTTTAATGAGTATTTTCAATCAGTGTATACCGATAAAAACTCGACTTTTCCTTCTAAGCCAGACGGCTACACTTCTTTAATGCCAGATGTTACTATCTCCCGCGAAGGTATTTTGAATCTTCTTCTGAAGCTTGACGTTAAAAAGTCTAGCGGGCCTGATAACATCCCTTCAGCTTTTCTCCGCCGTTACGCAGAATGGTTATCGCATTACCTGGAAGTTATTTTCAAAGCCTGTTTGTCTCAGTGCGCAGTCCCATCAGAATGGAAAACCGCACGTGTCGTACCCGTTTTTAAAGGCAATGACCCATCTTGCGTATCTAATTATCGCCCAATATCTTTGGTCTCGACCAGTTGCAAAATGTTCGAGCATGTGATCTGCCGAGCTTTGACAGAATTTCTGGAGTCGACCCATTTCTTGTGTGATCAGCAACATGGATTTAGGCGAGGTTTATCTACCGTCTCACAACTGATAACCACTTGCCATGATTTTTTTATTGCAGTTAACAACAAACAACAAAACAAATGAACGCTGTTTTTCTTGACTTCGCCAAAGCCTTCGATAAGGTACCGCACACCAAACTCATAGGAAAGCTTTACACTGCCGGAATCAATCCTAATATTATTGACCTTATTAGAGCCTACTTAGAAGACAGATTTCAATACGTTCATGTTGGCGATGAGTACTCTGATGCACTTCCGGTTTCATCTGGTGTTCCGCAAGGATCTGTCCTGGGGCCTATCCTATTTTTAATTTACGTAAATGACATAATTAATGTGGTTGATTCCGAAGTTAGAGTTAAACTAATTGCTGATGACTGCGTTTTATACTCCCTAGTTACCTCCACAGAGGACCAAATTAAGTTTAACAGTAACCTGCAGAAGATCTCAAACTGGTGCAACCAATGGGGTATGCTTCTTAACGTTAATAAATGTTTGGTACTTAGAATTTGTAAAAAGAAAACTGTTCTGACTCATCCATATTGTATAGCTGGCGTTCCACTTCCAGAATCCTCGTCTGTAAAATACCTTGGAGTCCAGATATCTAATCACCTAAACTGGGATGCCCACATCGATATTACTTGCGGGAAAGCACTGAAGACTCTATGGTGTTTGAGGCGTAAACTGCCAAATGCCCCAAAACACGTGAAACTGGCAGCGTATAAGGCTTTGGTGCGGCCTCGTCTGAAATATGCCTGTTGTTTATGGGACCCATTTACAGCCAAGAATATTTCCAAATTAGAAAGAGTGCAAAGAATCGCAGCCCATTTCATTTGCAACAGATACAAACAAACAGATAGTGTAACAGCTATGATCAAATCTATTGGCCTAGAATCCCTGCAGACAAGGCGCACTGAAGCTAGGTTGAAATTTCTGTACCTAATATATAATAATCTCATTAAAATAAACGCTCATGATTATATTACTCCTGTTTCGCGAGCAGGTACACGTTATAACCATGGCAAAATGCTACAAGAATTATGTGCATATTCTAATACAGTTAAACACTCATTTTTTGTAAAATCGATTACAGACTGGAATGAACTCCCGAAGTGTGTAGTGAATAGCCCGAATGTAGAAATGTTTGTTGACAATTTGAGAGCCTTTTGTATGTGAAATCCTTGTTTTTTGCTTTTTTTTGCATCATCTGTTCGCTTTTAAATGGCGCGCTAGTCTATATATATATCTTGTTTATTTTTTACTTGTACCTTTGTTCACCCCCGCTTGGAGTCAAGCGACTCCGCAGTATAAATAAATAAAAAAAAGGTTGCTGAAAAATTTTTTACGAACTGAAATTTTGGACATGCCGCAACTGATGCTGCAATTTCTTCGACCTCATTCGCAGAGCATATGGTCAAGTGACCACATTGCACATGCATGAGTGTGTGTTCGTACCACTCCCAGAGGAAGCTATTGCCTGAGTTGTGCACTACGGGAAAGTCAAAAAAGATCATTGAAGGCTTCGCACAAGCTGGAAGGGTGCACAGATTGCTTAGCGGTGCCAGCTTTCTTATCGCAGAACGACAGTTACCAGCATTTCACCTTTAATTTAATTTCAACTGCCAAAAAGTGTAAACAGTAAGGTTTCACCTGCTTCGAAGTTGGTATCTAAGGACACCGCAACTATGAAAGCCAATGCCCACGTAGCGCCCACCTCAGCAATGTTACTGGCTCTGCATTCTTATCTCTTTTGTCATTTTCACTTTTCCGGCCTTTCATGCGGTGGGCGCAGAGCATTTCATGCCGCAGTGTGCTTACTTTTGCATCTGGAGTTTGTCCCATCACGTGGGCACGTCGGCGACATGCTGAACCGTGCAGCCATCAAAGGCAGAGTTTGTGGACATGGCCGCCATGCCGTGTGCACGACGTGTGCCGATATCCAGAGTGGTGCAATTGTGCAGAAGTATCTGAACGCATATAGGTAAGACCATGCACTGCTCCATCAAGCAGATTATTTTCTGAATTCTTATACTTCACAATATACTTAGAAAATATTCCAATATTCCTATTCACTTTGAGGCCTGAATTGAATACCGCATTACTATTACTATCAATATTCTAAACATTCCAATATTCGCATAAGCCTACTCTAATGCCATCGCATTAACTAAGCCGTGTTCAGGCATGCGTGGATTCAAGCGCTCAGGGAACCTCGAAAACACCCCAGGGAACCCAAGGATATTCTGCAAGAACCCTTGTTCTGAAGCTCTGGTTGGTCACACCAGTGCAATAAATGCTGAGGCCACGGTTGGTGTTAAACCTCTCTTGCTCCCCCTGCTTTGAAGACAATGCAGGCAGCACAAGGAGTCTGTGCGAGCAAATACCCTTTCCTCAAACTCCCCAGGAGACTGCGCTTGGCAGAAGAGAAGACCGCTCACCGACGGGGTCGTCGTGTGCACTGTGGAAGCTGATAGAACCGTGCCCTCCGCGGCTGAGTTCGTGCCGCCGGGTGAAGGCCTCTGCAACCAGCTTGTGGCGTTGCACGCGGGGGGGATCCTGTGGTGGCCGCCGCAACACAGTCCTGCACAGAGCAAGCAGTGCAGACTGCATCAATGCGAGACTCTATGCCAAAGTGCTGCGAGACACAGGGGAGTCTAAGTGTTTTAGAGCGCAGTTCCTAGGAGCCCATTCCTGGCCTTCGTGTCGCAGCTGTCAGCGCAATTGATTGTCCAAGTAGCAGGCCAAAACACTACGGGAAAATCCCAGAGGGGGTGGCTAGCAGCGTAACACGCCACCTGCCAGCAGTGCCAGTGCTGGCAGCCACGGCTAGAGCAATGAAATGGAAGGTGGCTGCCACGGTAATATCCCAAAGCGTGGCAATTAAGATATTCGCAACACACTTCTCTCCCTAGCATAATCTGTGTCCTGCACATTTGCTGTAGAAAAGCAGAGCAAAATATTAAAAAGAATGAACGCAGACCTTTCTATAGCAACGTGCAACTGCTGCGACAAGTGAGAGAACAAAGAACCTCCAGCACGAAAATGGCATGAAGTTGTTCTTTCTGAACTATGAGCGACGGAATGAATCCAAGCGTTTTGTCTGCCGTTTTTATTAAACGAGCCGCCCAAGCAGAAGCTCAGCATCGGCAACGCCTGGATGCAACAGTGCACGCTGCCGAGGCTGAAGCGAGGCGCCAGTGACGATCCTGCTTCGAAGAGCATTTTCATTTTGGAAACAGCGTTTTAGCATACGCAGAGCCACACACGCTAAACTTGGGAAATAATGTACAAACATAAGCGTACGGTAATACTCGATTCAAAACAGCGTCTGGCACATGTACACCACAAAACACACTATTTTGTAACGCATGCTATCCCATATGCCCATTTTATACTGACTACATTTCATAGCATCAGAATGTAGCCTATGCACCGAATGCAGTTTTGGTAGTACTGCAAAGAACTACTGAGATGGAGTATATAGTGCGAAAGCAGGAATAGAGTGCCCTCATACCGGAGGCACACTTCCTGCCACGACATGCCACCCGCTAACCCGCCGGGCAACAGGGGATTGCTAGCACCTATTGTGCTCCGGACTGATGCTACAGCACAGTGTGCTTTCAAATTAGACACCGCTGGTTATAGAAGGTATAATCTTGTTACTGGTTATCATCAGCACAAAAAATTCATGCTGGATTGCATGCACAACTAATTTCTGTAACGCCTTCGTCAACGAAGCAAACAAAAAAGCAGGCCAAGTGAGAGCCACCTCGTATCAACAGTCGCAAAGCTGTCATTGCAGGCAGACATACACAGGGATTATACTGTTACGTGCACATGTCACCACCTTAAATCCAATCAGGAATACCTTGGCAGTGATGAGACATCTGCGAACAAAGTGCTGGGCCTCTTTCATTACAGACAGGTTTTGCCAGTCACCATATGAAGCAGGGCAAGTACTATAATTTTACGTCGTATAATTGGGCCTTTTAATTTGTCTCTATGGGGACCCTGCCAGGCCTGCCCTAATCCACTGTAAAATGCAGGTCGCCACATGAAGGGGGAATGCGTAACTGGTGCTTCGCCGTGCAGTACGAAATGAAAAGCAGTGCACATAAAATGGGGAGGTTATGGGGTCAGTCCGTAGTGACAGGCTTAAAGACACCTAACTTTTGGATGCGTGTTTTCTTGTTTATAATAATGTGTAAGGCATTATTATACTTGAATTACCCCCTAGTATTTTTCTACAACTGGTAAATAATTTACAATCCAATTTCTTTCTCGTGCTGTTTCGGTTTCGGTCTTAAGAGCCAAATGAGGACTGTGACGTCAAAGTGCAGTTATGGGTCATGATGCATGAAAAAAACTTCAATGTAATTGCTGCTTCTGCACTCGTCATCCTGGCTCTTGAGGAAGGCTGGCTTCAGCACTGCAGTAAATTAAAACGATGAAGCAGCGATTATCTCGACGGTTTTCCATGCCTCACGTGACATAAAACCACTCTGACTTTACAGCCATCGTTCGGCTGTTCAAACCAAAACCAAAACAGCATGATAAAAAAATTCGGTTTTAAATTATTTAGCAGTCGCAGGTGAATAGCACATGGTGATTCATGTGTGGTACTGTCTTCCGCATCATCGTAGAGAAGAAAACATGCTACCATAATTAGATGTCTATACTCCTTTAAGCAATTTTTTAGAGCACTAGTATTAAAACCCCTGATCTCAGATTTCGCCTATGTTTGTCTGTCCAATGCCTCTGGCAGGTAGCCACATGGTCGGCAGATTGCCACCTGTCCACCAGGTTGTAGGCAACCTGGCAGCAGGCTTTAGGCCAACTATGCAAAACACTTTATGGAATAGCACTCTGTGGCTGCGAGTGAATTTCGAACGTGCAGCAGTGCGAACCGATTAACTTTGCTGGCTACTGCATTAGACCACTACATCACCACCACAGCCGAGCATACCGTGAGCAGAGTCTCTTGCACAGTGTTTTGGATGTCGTCGTCTTCATGAACTTCCACCCGAGAGCAATGGATCCGGAATGCACTGCTACCGCACTGCCCTCTTAAAACGAGCCTTGAACCGAAACAAGAGACCAAAACTACGCTAAATTGTCTGTCATTTTTTTTCTTTCTTACCATATTTTGTGCAAGTTAAGAATTTAACATCACTGTAAGGCCGCGCTTCTTTAACACCTCGTTACATTTTTAAATACTTTAGCTTGAGGCCACTGCGCGCCTCTGGTCTAAGCGGAGAGTTCTTGAAGCTCCCTGAGCACGCGTCCCCTGTAAACATGAACAAAGGCACGGAAGTCACTGTCTGCTTAACAGCATCGCTACGATAGCCGAGGACTCCTAGCATTGTTGAGCCCGCGCATCTGCCGGTGCGCCAAGAAAGCATGCGCAGTGCGTACAGAGGGTAGTAGGCGGCAGGCAACACCGCTTGATCCAGTCTGGCGTTCTCACGGCAGCAGATCCCCATACCACTTCCACGGAAACATGCGAGCCTGTGAAGGGTTTTGCGAGGGGCCCTTTCGTTTTCAGGCACTTATGCCAGCACCAAAGTGTCGCGGGGTTCGTTTCCTGCCTCCGCCATCAGACACTTCCACGATGAGCCAGCAGATAACTTGCCCTGTCATCCTTCGAGTAGTGGCATGCAGGCGACAGCATGAAGACACATATGCAGTGGAAAGGGAGAGAAGATCACGTGGAGAGGGCAAGGAGTCCCGCGTGAAAGGGATGTTCGGAATTTTTAATTGATGCATTTCTTATTTTAGCCAAGCCCTGGGCTCGAGGTTGTGCCCAACCTTCAGGGCTGTAGCTACCTTGTATTAAAACTTCATTGGTTATCGAAGTTTAGGGCGGGCCTTGAAACAGAACTGTACTAACTTCTGTATTTGTGAAACGTGTAAAACTGAAAGAAAAAGCACTGGACAGCAGTCTAGTCAAGCAAGAGGCTCCGTGCTTAGCATGTACTTAAAGAATACCAAGGCTTGAACCGAAACCCTTCAGGTGATAAGTCTTCCAGTGTTATCTCTGCATGAGACAACTTCATTTAAGTTACAGTCATTGCATTTGTCTGTGTGACTTCATTTCTGTAACTTGCAGTTTTCACCCTAGTAAATTCTGTAAATGTATTTCCTCGTCTTCATCATCTGCATTCATCGATTGTCTCCTCCTTCATCACTGCCGATTCATCCACATTTGGAGAGGCCTGTGCCGCTCCGAAGAAAGGCAACGAGCAACGAAATCATCTTTAAATTTACTAACACCTATTTCCCTCACTAGCTAAAATGGTAGGCCTCCCACGAACAGTTCACCTGGTTTGCACTGATAGTGGGAAACAGTGATGCAAGGGCATTCAACGTGGAAAGTTGCACAACTTAGCAGTTTGTTCTTTACAGAATACTTAGTGCTTCACATGGGGACAGAGTTAATTGGAGAGGCCTTTGCCCTGCAGTGGGTGTAGTCAGGCTGATGATGATGATGATGGGAACAAAGAAAGCGAAATGGACAGGATGCACAGTCATCATCTTATCCATTTTCCCCCCTTGATTTCTGTGTGAAATGCCAAGAATTCTTTTTTTAAAGAACGCAAAAAAGCATGGGATGAGCAGGAACACAAGTGCTGCGTTGTCTCCAAAGAAAGAATATATTCTGCCCCCTTAAAGGGACCGTGCAATGATTTTTAGTGAGGTTAGACACAGCACACCAGTGATCAATATTCCATCACTCGTTACTGTACTGAAAAAGTTTTTACGGTAGCTCCACTAACACCAAAGATATTGGCAATTAAAATGAAGCTCTTCCTGCTCCCCTCAACTCATGCGTGCCAATGTGCCAGGAAAAAAAAAAAGGAAAGTTGGGGCTGCACCCCTCCATACCTCATCTAGCCCCATCCCGCTCACACCACCTGGGCACACTCAATGAGAAGGCATTCTGACCTCATCGGGGTAGGGGCAGTTAAAAACTCAGAGCAGCAACTCTGAAAAATTATTTGCAAATTACTGTGTTCACACAAAGCTTTTAAATCTGACTTTGAATACTCACAAAGACCATTTCTACAGATCTGCAGCACTAAAATATGGCCACCAATATCATTTAAAGTTCCCCATAATACCTGCACCAGAAGTGGCGCCAGGTGGCCGCCGTGGCAGAGGTAAGCACCCAGGAGGCGAGCGCCAGGCAGGCACCCAGGAAAGCCACCAGATGGAGCTGTAGCATGGCCAGGCTGGGTCTCGCATCCGGCTCGCATACATGCACAGGCAGCTCGGGCACAACGGGGCGCTGCGCCGCCTCCACATTGGCCCGACAGCTGCACAGCACAACAGCAACAGTCTACACTTTCATCACGCAGATTTGGAACTGGGATCCATATTCAGGAAGTGTTCACTAGTGGACATGCTCAAATGGGTGGAGGTTAAACTGGGTGTGTTCTCTTATTCCAAAAGACTGCCAACACCACTGCTGGCCCCATCTTGGACCACATGCAGTGCCAAGTGCAATTTCAGACACTATGACATTACAAGAAAGCCAGGCTGACTGTTGTCATGCAGCCATCACCTGCCCACATAGAGTCAGCACATGTGTCCATGTGTGCTTGCACTTGTGCCAGCCGCGCCGAGGTATGGCCGCGTCGCATCTGTATGCCATGCAAGGACAGGTGTGAAGTTGCCTGTCGATGCCCTGTAGCAGCGAGAAAGTGCACCCTCGCAAGAGAACTCCTACGGCACCTCTCCTCGATGTGGGAAATGGTTATTTTTTCTTCCTTGCTGCCCTCGCAGCGCCACATGGGTGCTCCGCAAACGCCATTGTGTGCCATTGATGTGGTTTGCGGCCGCTGAGGAAATTAATCTTAACCGAAGGACACGTGAAACAGTTAACCTTGGGCAGATATTTTAAAAGCGTGCGAGACGCAAGAAGCGGGATTCACTTATCCATGGTGAGCACATTTAAGCAGAACTGTTCTGAGGCAAGCCCTTTCACCTAGACATGCAAAAAGGCAACACAGAAGCTTGGGGAGGAGTACCCCCAACTTCAAGAGTGCATGAAAATGGTAGTGCTCTTCGACGCAAACTCTGTGCACCATCGAGACATTTCATGGTTGCGATTTTCTCAACTTCGAAATACTTTTAATATATTCGAAATTTCCAAATATCGCTATTCAGCTCGAAACGTATACCACCATTATTTGCTTCCATATTCGAAACATTAGAATATTTGTACAACCCTACCTCCAAGGAATCATGCCGGCCTGTTCCCATGACATCATAGTCAATGTATTCCTCCACACCCACAGATTTTCTTCACTACAATGGACGCCCCTGCTGGTCACATCAGTTCATCACCGTCAACCACAGACTGATATTTGTGCCATTCATTCATATCTCAAGGTGGAATTTGCTGCAAGGCTGTCATCACCACTTTTGCGCACTTAGATGTAAGCAGGGTTCCAACCACACTCAACAACAGTGATCACTCTGGCGTTTTGTCCACCGCATCACTGCTTGGCATTTTTGGGAGAATGCTGCTTTTCACAGAACACCTCAGTCATTCATTCATGAGTGAACTACTAATTGTGATGAACTGCATTATGAACATGCCTGTTTTATAATTCCAAAAGCCGTTGCTACTTACGACTGTTCTGTCGCTCAACCAATCACAAGAGGTGGCTGTAATAATCTGTAATAATTTCCAGTTTTTGTTTCTGAGCTAATGACCTAGCAAGTCTTCAATGTTTCAGCAGTGAGGTGAGCCCAAATGCAATGCCGGAGAAAGCTACGAGATGGTAGAAGCAAAGTTGTAAACTAAGCAGCCGTACACGCTTTGTTGACACAGTTGAGCCTTGCCTTACATTCCCGTCTGGGCTGTGTAACGAGCATAACTGAGACCACGTTATAAAAGGCATGGCTGTAAGACAATCGGGAATAAGAAATATTTTTCACAAAACTTGGCTGGCTACCCTACCTCCCCAATGAGGCGACCTCTCGTTACGGATGTCGAGTATAGAAGACATTCGGTAATAAAGGACAAGCTACATCTTGATCTTGATCGTTTTAGGGTATGCCACCACTCCATGGCTGCAGCACATCATCGCTTGCAAACGGCGGTTGTGTCCATGCTTCAGGGAGACAGCAAGGCATGATCACTAATGTGGTATTTATTACCACTGCATGTAATAGAGAGTGTTTCCACTAGCTCTAAAACATAAGATGAGAGGCTCCTTAACTGCAAGTACTACACAAAAAAGGGGCCTTCAACCTACCGATGGAGGTACAACGGGCTTGAGTGTGCAGGTGTTTGCCTGCACCAAAAGTGGCGGGTGCATGTGGCAGGGTCTCACGGTGAGCTTCCTTGGTCGTGATGCTCCCAAGTTCAGGCTTGAAGCTCAAAACAAGGACAATCAGCCAGCGGTTCGCGCAGCCCAAAAATCATGCCACGAACCGCAACCCTCCTCACTACCACCCTTAGTTCAGAACATTTTGGTGCCGCGCTGACACAAGCCACTTGCACTCCTGGCTTTGGAGCATGGTGAATGAATGGTGGAAACCTTCAAGACCTCACAGGTCCTTTCCCAAGGTTATGACCAGGGAAACATAAGATGGGAACACATGGAAAACAGTGTGCTACCAAGCCCCCCCACTTCTGCCATGCGCCTCTTATCAATGCAATTGCCAAAGCAGATGTAGTCTTCTTCATCAGCTGTGTTTTGTGGGCAGCAATGCCACAACATGGCTGAATGCAGTAGGTAGGCAGAGTAAACCAACGCGTGGAGTGCCTTTCAGCCAGTGCTTCGCATTCACTTTTATTTTGTTTTTTAGGTTTCTGTGAATAAACTGTTTCAGTCACACACAATATAGCCGCAAATTAGGCCCACGGAAATAAAAATACACGTGGACTCTGATGTATCACTCCGCCGATGGCAGAGCAGCAAGCCACTGCGGGACTGGCTGATGCGTTGGTTGACCCTTCCTACCTACCGCGTTTCGTTAAAAAAAAAGGCAGGAGCCGGGACGTTCAATCCTATTTAATTAGGGCAATCGGCCGCACAGGACAATAATTCGAAGTTTCTAAGAATGCCCGGAATGTGTAGGTAGAGTACCCGAGGTAAAAAGATGAAGTTGAGTTTCCCCTTCCGGTGGCGATGAGAGGAAACTACTTGGTGATGAAATCGGGGTTTCTTGATGACCCGGTGGTTCTACTCGCAAACATTCACATTACTCAAGGAAAGGAGAAGGTTAACTATTTATTTACAACATAGGTAAAAAAACGAGAAGAAACAAAGCAAGGAGAAAACTATTTACATGACTAAATCGTGGATCAGACGAATTCAGCCCCCGCTCAACCCAGAGCGCTTGGTTTTAAACCCTCTGTCTCCGCCCTTAGCGGGGACAGCAACCAATAAGATAACCAACGACCCATCTCGCCAATCAGTGGTTAGGGAAAGGAAAATAAGGTCCGCCCGCTGATCAGAGATTGGGGAAAAAGGTCTGATTAAAACATTTGGGAAGGAGGTTTCAAATAACTACACGAACAACACAAATGCGACTTCCGTTCCCACGCCACCCACGGCACCACAGACGCTAGAAACATGTGCCGACGAGGCGATGACTCAGGTTGTTGACAGCAACAAAGAGAACACAGTCGTTAAGGGAAGTAGACAGTCGTTACAGGAATAGTGGGCTTCCGATCACTCGGCTAATATCTCGTGCGCCCCCGAAACCTAGTCAACCCCTTAACAACCACATGTCGTTAGCTGTACTTGGTTCGCGTTTTTCCCGGCGGGTCATCCCCGTGACGGCGCGGCGTAAACGAGGACCTCCGCTGCACAAAGGGGAGGCAGGGACGGGACGGGCCCCTTTGTTGGGGACTTCCGACCCCGCTGGCGCGGCATTCCTTGAGAACACAAGACCAACGAGTTCGCAGAAAGGTCAGCGAACTCCACAGATGAGTTCAGATTCCTCTTTAGTGCACCTTTAACACTTACACGAGCAGCTGTGGCTGTAGGGCTACCCCGTGGTAATCTGTATGCTCCTGTGAGGTAGCCCAGTCTTGCTTGCGCATGTTGGTGCTCATAGATTTTTTTCATGCATGCACTTGACAAGTGGAGCGGTGTTGCTTCCTGCCACTGAAACGTGAGACTTGGGGTGCTTGTGAACCAAAGTTAGTGTCCACTGGCAGCTCATAACAGACAGATGCAGAATGTAGCAATGCATCTGAAATGTCAGTAGACAATGGCATCCATTAGATGGGCAGGCCAACCTGCAATGCAGGAGCCACTCACGCAATGTAGTTGTGCAGGCTGCTCTCCCAGATAGGCTGGTTGCGGAACTCGTAGATGTGGCAGACGTACGTGCATGAGACGAGCAGCACAGCGCTGACCAGGAACAGGCCTGCGCCAATGGCATCAAAGAGATCAGGCCTCTCCCGGGAAGGAGGCACAGGGACACACGTGGGCACTCACTGGGGAGTAAACCTGCATGGTCTGGAAAAGACCCTCTTCAAACCCTGAACACAGGGTGCACAGGCTGCATGAATGTAAGGGCTTATGGGTGTTCAGCAAGCTTTGACTCTAGGAAAACTTATTAGGAGATGGAACTTAGGTCTCATTTGGTTTGGTTCTATGGCACATAAACTACCAAGGCTGGGTTTGAAATTTCCGCTGAATGTATTTACTAAAAGTTTTCCAAGTGACAGCTTGTGACAGTTCCTATCTTTAGCAATCTAAAGATGCATGACAAATCTGCAACTGCATTTTCTCCTGAGTGAAAACTCAGGGTGAAAAGGGATGCCTTGATCACAAAATAAAGTGAAACGTTTTTTTTGTTCTAGCTTCTCCAGTTCTGGGCTTGAAATTAAAATCTAGTTTGTTGTGCCATAAACACAAACCCATCTCATAAACAGTAATGTGCGTGGATTAATGGGAAATCTACCCAAGTGTTACACCATGCTGCTCCAGAAAAACCACTGTGCACTGCCAAGACGAACCTTCGTGGACACTGGACAGGGCACTGTGACACTAGCCTCACATAGTTTTGTGGGTGATTTGAGCACAGCTAGCAATGCTGGTCAACACCTGTACTGCTAGTGCTATCAGAAGACAGGCACTTAATCTGTTACAGAACATAAACAATGCTGGAGGTGCTAATGGGGATTGTTCTTAAAGGACTAGAGACACTCAATTTTGGTTGTGTTCTCGTCACATGCAGTTTTCACGTGAAGACTGAAAATGACAATGCAGAATGGAAGCTAAAACAAAAAATAAGTATAGGTGAAATCACCTTGAGAATGTTTACTGCTGCAGGTGGTGGCAGCAGCCGCCACCACCTCTGTTGCGGCTTGCACACAGCCACTACAAGTGGGGGAGGCGGTGGCCCCGCGGTTAAGTTAGAGGAAGGCATGCACGGTCACATTGCCACCACAGGGACACCTGCTTGTTC
Organism: Amblyomma americanum; assembly: GCF_052857255.1. NCBI lineage: Eukaryota > Metazoa > Arthropoda > Arachnida > Ixodida > Ixodidae > Amblyomma > Amblyomma americanum. The sequence continues at coordinate 34,382,901 of NC_135500.1, read as the reverse complement.
CTGCATGTTCCCTCTCTCGGCCAACCACTGCTATTGCCCCAGGAAATACTAGACTTTTCGCCTTGCGTTGCTGGCGCTCTCCGCCGTCCCCGCTCCCCACACGCCAGAGCTATATGCGCCAGAATCACACACACGCACGATGGCACGCACTGTTTGTGCTATGTCTTTTTTTGCTATGCCCTATTATTTTTCGCTGCTTTTGAGCATGACCTGCTGTAGTGCCATGTAGTATGAAGTTCCAAAGGCGAAAGCAGCGGAGATGTGCCGATGGTGCAGAACCACAGTGCTTTGTATCAACTACGGTCACTCGTTGCAATCGATGTTCCTCTCACATCAGCTGTGCTTTATTGTCACGAAAATTTTCTGCCAATTTTCGTAACTCGGCACCAGCTAACTGATAGTCAGCATAGTGAGTTTGTTATATCAAGGTCAGCCACCACAACACCTTCCTTACATGGAGGTCTTAAACACCCGAGCTTCAATGGGGGCACCACCAGGGAATTGAGAAGCTCTGTAATATCGAGGAATTCGCTGTATGGAGGTTTGTTACAGCCAGGTTCAACTGCGCTATCACTCTGCCAGCAGATTAATTATTTATTTATTTATTGACGATACTCACAGGCTCCAAAAAGAAGTATTGTATGAGGGGGGCAAGTACAGGAAGCAAAAGACACAAAAGGACGCAAAGCAAATCATGCATCATTAGTACAAGTGACAACTAACAAAGGTGACTAAAAGTTGATTAACAGAGTACAAGGCAGCGTATAAAGCAACTAAGAAAACCACAGGAGTATTTGCTCTTTAAAGGCTGCAGGGTCATGAATGGTAGCAATGCGATGAGGAAGATCATTCCAGTAGCTTACGGCACGCAGCAGCGCTGATGAATTAAAAGACATGATTCTACCGAATATGCGCGTAAAACTGTGGCGACTATAAAGATGACGGGATGTGCGAAGTGGTTTGGCAAGGGGGAGGGTACTAGGATGCTGACTATGGATTATTATATGAAAAAGACAAAGCAAAGTGACCTTCCTACGGACCTCAATTGTCGGGAGTGATAGCGATAATTTTAGGTTAGCGACACTAGTTTGTCGGTCATATTTACGGGTCATAAAACGTGCCGCGCGGTTCTGAATGCTATCGAGCGACTGTATTAAATAAGGTTGATGCAGTGACAAAATAAATGAGGCGAATTCAAGTTGGGGACGACAAATGTCTGATAACCTAGTTTTCGAACAGTTATTGGGGCATCTCGAAGATTGTGTTTCAGATGGCTGAGAGTATGTGATGCTTTGGCAGCGATAATATGTATGTGGAACTTCAAGCAAAGATTGAAAGCCAAGTGTACGCAAAGGTACTTATATGAGGGCGCGTGTGCAACAGGGTTTAAGCTGAGTGAGTATGTGAAAGCTGAAGGCACCGTTTTGCGGGTAAAAGTAACAGTTTTGCACTTATCAGCATTCAACATCATTTTCACGATGTGCACCAGTTAGTAATCTGATCATGGTCTTTCTGAAGTTCACGGTGATCACAGGCGAATTTTCCAGTATATTATGCAGTCGTCTGCGAAAAGTCGAATGGTTGAGGTAATGTTCTTTCTTCTTTCACTCCCTCCTTTATCCCTTCTCTTACGGCCCGGTTCAGGTGTCCAACGATATGAGACAGATACTGCACCATTTCCTCCCCCCCCCCCCCCCCCCCCCAGAAAAAAAAACAATTATTAGTATTATTATTGAAGTAATGTAGGATGGCAGATCATTAATGTAGATTAAGAATAGTAGACGCAGTGCTACCTTGGAGAACACCGGAGGATACATCAGTTAGAGCGGATGAGTATTCGTGAACGACAATGAGCTGCTTGGAAAATGAGAGAAAATTACACACCCATGAGATAACTAAAGAATGTAAGTGTAGAGATGACAGTTTAGCTATTAGGCGGGATTGTGAAATGCGATCAGATGCCTTAGAGTAGTCGAGGAACATGTAACCAGTCTGAAAACTTTCATCCATATTAGAAAAGAGTTCATTGGTGAATTCGAATAGCTGCGTATCACACGAAAATCCCTTCCTAAATCCATGTTGGTTTGGGAAGAAGAAGTTTTTGTGTTCCAGGTAGCACGATGACGTGTTCCAGAAGTTTGCAAGCAATACTGGTTAGAAATATGGGGCGGCAGTTACCGACATTATTTCTATCACCAGCTTTAAAAATTGGAACTACTTTAGCGATTTTCCAATAATCCGGTATTTCCCCAACAGACAATGATTGTTCGATTACGTGAGAAAGGATAACATTAGAATTATTGACGGTATTCTTATGAATTTTAGTATTGATGCCATCGAGGCCACAGCAAGTTGATAACTTGAGATTATCGATTAGAGACGCAACTCCAGCAGCAGTTACGGTTATGGCCGATTCACACGATGGTCCGTTCACCCGCGGCCCGCACATCAAGTGTCCATGCGCCACTAAAAACTGGCTTGCGATCCGATGACGTCAAGCGGATGCGACGGACCAAAAGAGCAGACGACATGCTGGGTGTACCACTGCTGTCAGATTATTTTAAAGCGTTTGGCAACGCTGGTCAAACTGGTTTTTCCTCCCGACCCATGACCGCAATTGAATGGTGCAGGTGCGGCCCTCTGTCCTCAATGGCCCGGGCCGTCTTGCTAGCCAAGTCAATCAATTTGTCATGGTAGAGAACGCAGTGCAGCATGTGAAAACCAGCACCAGCTCAACGCCACTCAGCGAAATGCGGCAGCCGAAATACTGGCAAGAGCGGTGGTTGCCAGAGCTGGCGCGCGCATCCTCGCGGGCCGCCGCTAATTCCCGCGAGGGGAGAGGCACTTGAACTTCCTTGGTTGTCCAGTCCGCGGGCAGACAGCACGCCTCTCAATTTGGTGACGCACGAACACGTGATGCGCGGGCCGCGGGGTGAACAGTCCGTCGTGTGAATCGCCCGTTATAGGTTTCAGGTACTGACAGTCAACCTCTGTTATCTGTGGGATACTGGAATGATCTTGAGTAAAGACAGAGGTGAAAAAACTGTTAAAAACAAGCGGGCACTCTTCTTTACTTATGGGTGCCCAGGTGTCACCTTGCAGTGAAATTTGAGCCTCTGGGATATTGGATGAGATAGTTTTCAAGAATTTTTAAGGGCTACTCATGATCAGAGATTGAAGACCACATGAAAAGAACGCACATTTGGCTAGTGCTACAGCAGTTGTGGGTAGTATAACAAATCCTTTCACACTGGCAGAATTTCACTGAAACCATTCACCATATCCCCAAATCATCGCACAGCACCTACACTATGTCTAATCAAGGACTTGTCCTGCATGTGCTTGCGCAAATAACGACAGTTTCCAAAAAAAGCAAATACTATGGTGGGGTGACCAAAAAAATAATGGCCCCTGCCCATGCCTGAAAATAGAGTTGCAACATAGAGGACTCTACCTCTGTTTCATACATAGCAGGCAACGCTGTGGAGGCTGCGGAAGTAGTGCGCCTGCGAGACCATATTACTCCGCCACGTATCCTTCACTTTTCTTGAAGCCTCGGTGAGTGTTTGGACAAAAACTAGGAGTGGTATAAAAAGAAGTGGTAGCACTGAAAACCGTGGTCAAAGCTGTGAGGCGTTCAGTGTTTAGGCCATCTGGCTACATTTTTTTTCAGTAGTGCGAACTATTTTTTAGGTGCGGATGGAGTTAGAGCGGTTTGCCCTACCATGTACTAAAACGCATGTAAGGGTCGCACCCGTGTAAGGGCCGCACCCTGTTTTCCAGAAGGAAATATTAGAAAAAAATAATATCCCTGTAAGGGCCGCACCCAAGCTTTCCACACGACCCACGCGGGTATAGCCTTCGAAATGCACATGCTGTGGCCTCCGCGATCAGCTCTGGCTGTGAGCACCAACGCGCTTGATCGCGGAGGCGATGAATGCGCACAGGAGCTTCCAGGTGCCACCCACGGATGGTTCCAGAGGCCGCGGTTCATGACCATCATCATCAAATTTTTCCTCCGCCGCGAGCTCCTGCCAGCTCCCGCTATCCATATCGGCATCAGTATCACCAACTCCCACATCCAATCCCATTCAAATCGTTTTGTGCCTGTCAAAGGCACGGGAGTAGAGGTGTGCGCCAACGCATCGCCGCCGCTGACTGCCCTCGCTGCGCCGCCGCCGCCGTTTTCACTCGTTGCGATGGCGCACCTCTAAATATGAATACATTTTCCCCCGCAAATCTAGATGCATTTCAGATTTGGTTTTGTCTTGTTTAATTCTTTTCCCTGTCTGAGGCATATAATCATGTCAAGGAGTCAACAAGTCAAGTGTGTTGCAATGAATGAACACAAAAAACACAAAAGCGACCCTGCTCTTCGCGTGTCTACGCATGCGTATCATCACCAGACAACGCAACGGGGCATTCCGAAACTTCTTCAAAAGCGCAACATGGCGCAACGAGAAGAAACAACGGTTTCGGAAAGTCGAAATCATGACTTGAGGGTCGCGGGCACTGTGACTGGGGGTGGAATCAGCAATATGTCCCAAGGTGGCATCAACGCATCGTAACATATCTCAGCTAGAAAAATGCTCACCTGCTGCAAAAAAAAAGTATTTATTTTTTTTTTATTCCGGGAAAAGACCCTTATAAGAACAGTTACTTTAAACAAATGGTGATTAATATTCAGAACAAGTGATTTCACAAACTGTCCGGACGAAAACGTTCGTCAGCAAAAAACATATAAACACAATCAACATACTAATTTTTTTCTTAAATGGCACCTAAAAAAACAAAATATTTACAGAACATTTTGCATTTCTCTAACCGTTCAACCCCTTGAGTACGAAAAGCCCTAAAATTTCAACCAGTTTAGCAAAGAAGGCTGTACCGAAATAGGTTTTAAATTTGTGGTTTAGCTTTCCATGCCGCCGATACTGCCGCCGCCGAAAAATGGTCTTGCACCGCCGTCAACGCCGCCTCTGCCGACTAGAAACGACCGCCACGCCACCACTGTTCGAAACCGACAAGGCGCACACCTCTACACGATAGTTCTGGTTACTGTAGTTGTGGGTTTCGTGCGCTGCTGCCGATCATTGTAGTTTTAGCAGTTTTAGCACAATGGGCAAGCACCTTAATAGCTACACGGCTGGGAGTTTGCTGCCGAGCACAGCAAGCGTGCGTGGCAGAGATGTGCGTCTATGGTCCGACGACGGTGCAACCAAAAGGATGCATTGAGGAACACAAGCTGCAAAAAGTGCGCTTTCTGGGCCAAGCTGCGAAAGTTTCCCGAACTGGAAGAAGAGCTGCTCTGCTAAGTGATGGAAGTGCGGAATAACAGCTACGCGTTGACAGCGGACGTGCGGCGCGACTTCTTGTGGGATGAGCGTGCACTGCAGCACAACACCAACTCGGAGTCGGAATACACCGCGAGTGGATATTGAACGCAGAATTAATGCCGCTGATTTCCTGATTGGTGTGTTTTTACTTTAAAAAAAAGATTTTTTCACAAATCGCATGTATGGGCCACACCCCAAAAATCGGCCCTCAAATCTGGAAAAAAAAAGTGCGGCCTTATACGCGTTTACATATACGGTATCATACCAACTTGTGTAATTCTTGCTTCTTTAGGTCTCAAAGAGACATAGGATGAAAATCTGACAAGAGATAAAGCTAAGGCTAGTCACGGCACTAAAGATTTGTTGCAACGAAATATGCCTGTATTCATTGTGGTTGTATGGCGAACTACTTTTTATTCACGGACTAAGCCTGCGTGAACCGGCACGCTAACTTTGGCAGCGCTGACTGTCGTGTATGAAACAAAGCATATAAGCAGTATTGGGCATTACTTTCAACATTCAGTTGGCATGCTGTCACGGAGTGACTAAATGGTAGAGTAGCTGCTCAGGTACCAGTCCAGGGCAGCTTTTCATTTCATTTAAGCTTTGCAAAGTGCTATGCCAGAGGCGACCACATAAAACTACCCCAGTCAGCACTCCTGGAAACTTGAGATTTTGCACAATGCTTATGCAGCAATGAGCTAAACGTCTTTGGTAATTGACCACTGCCAAAACATACACCAGGCAAAAATTTAGCAATGACAAAATGCCACTCACTAAGGCAACATGCAGAACAATAAGCAGACATGTCCTCACCGATGCGCAGTATCATGCTTTGAATCTTCGCTCGCACTCGGTCGTTGATCATGTCACTGTGGCCACCTTTCAGGCAGATTAGCTTGTACAACTCTGCAAGGAAAAAGTATTGCCAGGGCTTACAGCAAACACGATGTCAGGTGGGGGGAAAGCTAGGATCTCGGCAACCAAAGAAGAGCTCAAAACGAGTGCTGCTTTGTAATCGCCACAAATGGCCAACATTTTGCAAAGAAATGCTCCCACAAGAAATAGCCACTTTCCCACAAAAGAAGTTTGCGCATCTGAGCACACAAGCTACCCTTCGCACCAGCATGAGCTGGCTGAAAGGTACATTCAAAGACTCGTTTCAACAAAGGCGAAATGCAAAAAGAGTCTGTACGCCATGCGATGTTGGAGAAAAGTAGGTAACAGCTGCATCTTGCCGGTACTCACCTATGGGGCAGAAACAGAGGCAAACAAAAAGGGTTCAACTTGAATTGAGGACAACACAGCGTGCCATGGAAAGGAATATTATAAGTGTAACATAAAGGGACAGGAAGAGGGAAAAATAGGCAAGGAAACAAACGCAGGTTAATGACATTCTAGTCAAGATCAAGAAGATGGTTTGGTTTATGGGGGTTTAAAGGGGTTGGGACATCAAATTCTGAGGCTATAGTAAGCTTGTTACGGGCTTCTTCTGTATGTAAGGTCACCCAGGGGGAAATTGGACGCAACAAGCGCTAAAAATATATTTTAATTGAGCTCCAAAGAGTCCCTAAGTGCTCTTTCTCACGATGGAGGCCCATCGCTAGCACTAAAGGTGGTGACGTAGAACCCTGGGAATGATATCAGTGAATAGCAGTGATATCACAACACAGCAACGTGACGTACTATGAATGGCGACGCGCGACATCAGCGAGGCGCTGCCTGGCGCTACTTCAGCGACTCATCTGTTGGTGTGCTCATCGGCATATATGACGTTGCTGACGCATCAGCCGGCACCTTATATAGGCGGCCGAGCGAAACCTTCACGTTGATGAGATGATGACTCTCTTGTTTGCACCTTCGCCGTAATACGAATAAGCAAAACGAGCGACTACATTTCATATGTTCGCCCCTCAGCTCTCCTGCAGTATGAATAGGCCTAGCGAGTCCGCCGGGTACATATGTGCAATGTCGGCGATTGTGGAGAGCGAGTTCACAAGTTTTAGCGGACACATATGGTCATCGAGCATAGTTTTGACAACAGTGACCTCAAATCGAGAATTGATTACGTCATAGGACGCAAATACATCAAGCGGGAAGCGCCGCTGCTAGGTGGTGTGACCCAGTCTTTCGGTCAATGCTGCAGGCGCCTGCGGCGGTAGCTACAGTCATCGGCGTCGCTTGAGGGCAACAAATTAAGCCATTTTGTTTATCTCAAATGGCGCCGAACATACCTTTAGATAAGCCCATTTAAATTCAAGTACTGGACACATCGGAAAAAGCAAAGACGAGTCAGAAACATAAGTCTTACGTGTTGTCAACAACCTGGGTATGAAGCATTCCCCAGGCTGGCGCTCGCATTCCTCGGCAATTCTTGCGCAGTTATCGCACTGTGCAAACAAGTAAACCCGTAATTGGCGCAAAAGAGATGAGCTTGCTTAACCTAAGTGGAATGCAGCTTGCAATTCATGCTGAAATAACGCGCCCAATTGGTGCCTGTATACAGATGCAGATATGCAAACAAAAGTAGCGCCGAGATAGTTGTCGCCATGGGCACATTCCTGGAGGAGTTACGTACCCGTGCGGTTAATTCTGGACCCTGTACAATTGTCTGGAAGCTTTCATTTAGCGAATACATGGGCTGTTTGCTAAACTAGCAGCAGATGTAGTAATCAGCAGCCACGGGACCCTGAGCAGTCTCGCAGCACGGCTGCGGGGGGCGGCGCGAAGTGAATACTGAGACGGGCATTGGTCGGTAGGAAAAGTGAGGCATCGTGTCGCTGTAATGCGACCAGGGTCAGCTACGGGCCACCGACACAGACGTCCGCCGAGCATCGGCGTCGGCGTGGCAAAGCGAAATACAACGCAGAAACCGTGTTGGCTTATGCGGTATGGCGATTGAGATCGGCCAAAGCGAGCCGCTTGGTTTCAGCACTCAGTGTCGTTCCTCGCTCAGCATATCGTAGTACCAACCAAGTTTGTCGGCACATGATTTCAAAAGACGCTGCTATGCACAGCACGAGTACGAGAGCAGACGACGCAGCAATACGTGCGTCACAACTTTTGGGGCCCATGTGGCCAGGGTTGCTGCTCTTCCTTGATCGTGACAACGCAGCACACCCTGGCGCTCAGAAACCGAAATCGCTCAGTTTAAATAATGCAATAATAAAATATTTACCGCACTGATATGAATTGCGCAGCGTGTATCACGTGTCCTGGGGCAATACGCAACGTTTGAAACAAAGAACACACCAACCAAAAATTTGGTGTCTCCACCCATTTAACATCCAAAAGCGACTCAGGCAATGAGGGACGCCGTAGTGGAGGACTCCGGAACTTTTGACCACCTTTAATGTGCACTGACATCGCACAGTACATGGGCCTTTAGAATTTTGCCTCCATCGAACTTCAACCACCATGGCCGGGATCGAACCCGCAGCTTTCAGGTGAGTAGCCAAGCGCCATAACCACTGAGCCACCGCAGCGGCCACAGTTTCCTTTCGGATGTTAATTACGCACATTTCACAGAGTGAGTTTCATAAACAGAGATATTGGTGTAAAAAAAAATACCCTTAGCAACTTACCACACACTTCTCTGCAGCAAGCGTGATGACTATTTTAAAAATATAAAGCTAACTGGCAATGCTCATGAACTGTTTGCAAAAAATACCAGCATTCTTAGCACTTTGAAAGCAGTTACCTCTCAAAGGAAAGTTTGAATACATGTGCTATCAACCCTGACGTGATGAATGTTCAACCACTGTGACCTGAAAAGCACATTATTCTGACTCCTTCAGCTAGCAAACATTCTATCGTTAAACAGACCTTATAACTGCACCTGCAACTGTTTATGTACTTACCCATAAAACCAACTCTATCAGGGGGGCCTACCTTAGGCACTTTAGACAAAGAAAACCAGTCGAAGCATAAGAAATGATAAATTTGGCACTCCACTTCCAACGCAGCATTGCACAAATCATTTCGACAGTATTTATTATTTCGACAGGTTTGCACCCTTTGGAAAAACAAGCATTTGTTTCCATCAAACAATAACAACTAACTAAAATGCATTGAGTCAGAGACTTCCTCCCCTCGCATCAACCAGTTTCCAAGCTATGCCCAAAAGTCTGCCCCCTTTCCCCCTCTTGCTTTTTGTACAGTGGAGGCTCATTAATTTGAGTTCCCAGTTTACGCAAACAGATGCTTTGGTTTTGCCAAAACCATGAGTAAGTATCGAGCTTCTGTTAATTCGGATTTTGCATATTTGAAGAAACCTTAGATTCCTCACGAGTTTGCTGGATTATCGAGGTTTGACTGCAAAACTCATTGCCCACAAATTAAAATGGGCATGGAATGGGGTTCAGTAGGAATGACAAAAAAGGAAATTGAGAAAAAAACAGGCATGCTTGAATGTAGAGCCTTACAGGTGTCAGAGGGGAAAATTCAGGGTCAGTGCAAGCAAGCACGCTCTGCTTCACCAAGTGTTGCTTTGGCAGCACAGAATTACAGTCAGCGACCGAAAATTTGGACCCCTCATTTTCCGATTATGCTTCACTATTCAGACTTTTCTGCAGCACCGCAACATAAAACCGACTGCAATTTCGGACGCACCTTCCGGAGCCCTCTACTACGGCACCTCTTTCTTCCTTTCTTCTCTGAGTACCTCCTTTAACCCTTCCTTTAGGCGCGGTTCAGGTGTCCACTGATATGTGAGACAGAGACTGCGCATTTTCTTTCACAAAAACCAATTTTCAATTTTCGATGTCCAATTATAATTGAGCGTGCCCGGCACAATGCCGGCCTCCCAATTTGTCACAGACTGCAGCTGACTGAAAGATTTTTTGGAACTCGTTCACACTCGCTGCCAATGCCCAAGCCGCCATATAATGTGTACAGTGGAACCTCGCTAATCAAAACTGCAAGGAAGATGCAAACTTGATCGAACAAAACGAAATTCAAGCTAAAAGCGAGCCTCGTAAATGCCGGGGTTAATATTCTCCTCAAGTCCGCACATTGCGCATGCGTAGTTTCGAATTTGGCCCCTTCTTCGATGTCATCCACTGCACAAACGTGAGCACTAGTCACGGTTCACAGAGCTCATCTATGCCGACTGTTTTGTCCCAACTATGGGAAGAGGGGTCAACGAAGAGCGTGGGAGGTGCACAGCCTCACGCAGACAGCGAGCGTGGAAGAAAATTATGGTGTATCTCAAAGAGAGGTAAGCGTATCCACACAAAACTCACCACAACCCTGACTTTTCTATTGCAAAACTGTCAACAACTGCCGTTTTGATGACAGGCAGTATTGATATCATTAAACACAAGCCACCGCAAAGTGCATATCGCCAGTTACGATGTCGATTTTGGCTCTAGTCGCTACGCCTAATCACAAAGGTTAACGTCGACTAAGCGCGCTTGCTTCAGCGGTTTGTTGGTTCTGATGATTTCCCCACCTTTGCCATCTCACTGTTCCAGACCCTTCATATTGCAGGTGCCGTGCATTTCCCGCAGCGGCCGGTTCGCTTTGCCCGCATGTGTTCGTCGGTGATGTGCTGAAGGCAGTACAACCATCATACACCAAGCTCGTGAAAGCGGTTGTCGCCCGTCGTCTGTACCGAGACAGGTGGCGGGACTTAGCCATTAGGATCTTCAGAAGTGCACACAACTACGTACCACATCCTTCGGCATATGCGAATAAGCTGAAGTGATTTTTTTTCGGTAAAATTTGATTTTTCGGGCTGCCGGTTTTTCGAACAATTTCGTGGTCGTCGACTATATATGGGGAAGGAAAGTCATTTAAAACTGATGGCTGGCAAATGTAATTTGCCCTAAAACTTTCAGGCAGCATGCACAAATTTCCAACCAAATTCACTTTTTCACTACAAAGGAACCTTTATGAGGCCCTATTTGGTAAACAAGAACGTTTTCCACGACTTTACTGTCAAAAAGTATTGGAAGTTGAGATAAGCATGATGCACATCATGGACCATGCCGAGCAAAACAATGGAATACAGCACAATCTCGAGATAGTGCGAATTGGTAAAATTTCCCAGCTGGAGTGCAAGTCACAACTGCAGTCTCGAGTCCTAAGCGCTGCCTGTACATTGCAAACCAATGTTGCGATCATTAACTATGTGCTATGCGAGTAGTGAGCGGTGGCGCACGGCCCGCATATCGCCAACTCAGAGATCGCCAGTTGCATTGTACACACCATGAGTACTGCACTGCCGTAAATGCTGTCAGCTGTCAACAAAATGCATTTTCTCATGCTTCTGTATATAATTTTTGTCCATTGTGGATGATACGAAATTTCAGATGATATGCGTTCTTTTATGACCCCATGAGACTCTAATGTCGAGATTCTACTCTCTATTGCGCTAATCTCCGTGGTTTGCAGTTAGTAAACTTAAAAATTGCCTTTTAGCAACACAATTTAATATGTGCTCAACTTGCCTACTATTTTAACAGAGCTGTGACCTCCATGCAAATTATGCAGTTCAGCACAGGCTACTTTTACACTCCGCTCCAAATCCTGAGCAGGGTTCCGTAGTGCCATAAAAGCTGTACTGTGTAGGGAATCTCTTGCCCGGTTGTGTTTCCTTGCAAACTTCTTGTTCGCAAACACAAGAACAGGGTTTATTTTTGCAAAGAACCAAGTGGTGAGCAGCTCAGTCATGCCTGTCCACAATCCCAGAGTTGGTCACTTGCAAATACAAAGAAAGCCCAAATGTGTCAAACCACCCAGACACCAGAAAAAATGAGGTTGACTCCAGTGGCCATCACAGCTGGCTACAATGCTATCATGACATGATGAAAACGGCTCTGATGCCGTGAGCGTGAATACTCACATGCACATCGTCGGCTGCAAAAGGGGAGAGAAAGAAGCAAGAGGGAAGTGAACCAGAGAAAGCACTGGGCAGGAACAGCGCAGAGCAAAGTAGACAAACGAGATCGCCACTTGTGCGAGCATCAATATACGACAGTGGTTGTAGAGCACAAGAAATGCCACCCCGCACGATAAACATAGCACTACATTGTGCTACCAGCAGCCTGGCACTACAAGCTGTCAAAAGCTGCCAAAAACAACTCAGCTGCATTGTTTTACCTAAAATCACTTCTGTGCACCATTCGAGTTACTACAGCAGCATAGCTTTAAGGGTTCAATAGAGTAATGTTTGTCAAGGACAAACAAACAGAGTAGGAAAGGAAACAAGTGTCTAAATTGGACTCTTCCCTTTTGTGCCACAGCCTTTCCTTCCCTTTCGTGCCAGCCATCCCAGTTCAGTGCTCTCGTTTCTACCAAGCCCTCACCCTGGTAGTTGCTGCTGTGACTATCATTCTGATCCTCGTTTGGCAACGATGGCTCAGAGAGCACACTTTGTCGTTTTACTAGTATCAACTTTGCACTGGCTTTTGTTAATTTACTTTTGGGACATGCAAAATACACCTGAGCATAGTATTTTAGGCTTACCTTAACGAAGCAGTGAGAACCTACAGATAAATAACCATTCATGATCAAGATCCCAATAGTGTCGCACTGCCAATGATGCTCACTTGTTAGGTGGAATGAAAGTCAGGCATGGCACACTCATTATTTCCCTGATTTACAGTATCTCGCAACTTTGGCCAGCACAGTGCTTAAACAGTTATACTTGCAGCGAAGATATAAAACCCTTGCACTCATGTGTTGCCGCTAGGAATGTGCAAATATTCAATAATTTCAAATACTTGGTCACATGGTAAAGTATTCAATATTTGATTAAATCTGGATGTTCGGTACAGTAAAGTTGTTAATTCGGACTTCAAGAGAGTGGAAAAAGACCCAAATTATCCTTCACCGCACAAACAGCGAACAGCATGTAATGAGTGCAGAGTTTTGGCCCTCTAGAAGAGCAGAAATACAATGCAGGCGGAAGCGAAGGAAGCACTCACTGGTGCCAGAGCGGCATGGCGCCTTTGAAAAACAAACAAAGAAGATCAGCACCAAGGCAATTGTCAAACCAAACAATGTGCGGCTTGGCTGGCCCACTGATATGTGCTGTAGATCGCCACTGTTGCCACGTGCTAGTGGCGAAGTTTTGGAAATGAAATTACACGGCTAGACTCTCCGTCGGCCTATCAACAGGAGCCAGCCGACTGTCAACATGCCTGCCTTTGTGCACACATCAGAGGACCACGGGAGAAAATGTAATATGCAATCCAGGCCTGTGGACGAATATCAGGACGATCGCCTGCCGAACCTTTGTGAGGAAGGAATGTGGGGACAGTTGCTTTCTTATCAAGGACGAGCAAGACTTGGAGCAAATTTGGGCAAACATAGAAGCAAGACTGGCCGAACTTTCTCCTGAGGCATGAATCATTCTTCATACATAGTTCCAAGCAAACTTAAGAATACTCTCGGTTCCTGTTCTTCCGAAAAGCTAAAATAAATGCTTTCATGTTAACACACGCTCACTCAAAAACAAATCTTTAGAGATAAATGAACTTTTGAGTAGTTTCAGATTTCAATGTGACATCCTTATGTTTACCGAGATGTGGCTCAAAGAAAACAATGATTTTTTTCTGCCATCCTACAATATTTTCCTTCTGAATCGTGTTACACAGTGCGGTGGAGGTGTTTCCCTGTTTATAAAAGACTAAGGTGCGATGTTGTCATGCAGTATTGCTATGTATGTGATGACTATGAAATTTTTTCTGTTGTTAGCTGTGAAATTGTTTCGTCAGTTATGTACCGACCACCAAGTGCTGACATTTTGAACTTCTTTCAGTTCATCGACGCATATCTCAGCTTCATTAATGAAAAGAAGGTTAAAGTGATTCTTGGCGGAGATCTAAAGAATGAGCAGTGGCACTGCCGCTAAGCAACTGGGTGTCATACTTTGTAGCAATGGTTGTGAGAATGTGATTTCATTACCAACACGTATCACCTCTTCCTCTCAAACGCTGCTAGATGTCTTTACAACAAATTTTGAAAGTTCCTTAGTTCCTTCCTGTGTTGTTGTGTGTGACATCAGCGATCACTTAGGTGTTTTTATTTGTGTAGAAAAGAACAAGAAAAGTAAGACATATAACAGTGCACATACTCTACAAAGTATTACTCAAGAAGGTCTTGAAGCATTTCAAAATGTTATCTCTACCAGATTGCACCTACATGTACAACATAAAAGACAGTAACACAACGTAGAGTATTTTTGGGACCTGTTAAAAAAAAAAATATGTACAGCATTTCCCGTATGTTACTGTGAAATGTTCAAAAAAGATTTGCAAGCCATGGATAACTCAATAAACCGAAGTATCTCTTAAACAAAAGCAAGTTGGCGGCGATGACAATCCGGCTGCCACCTCGAAGTGTGTGAATATGTATGCGCTTCTATGGGGAGACCGACGGTGCCTCATCGAGGTCCGAAATATCCTACAAGTCCGAATTATTGGAGTCCGAATTACCCGTCGGCTACTGTACGTACCTTGAGGACTGCCATAACTCTGAACTCTTGTGGCGGAAACTAAACTCACTTTTCAAACCACAAAAAAGTCGCACGCCTGTCGAAAATACTGTTATTAATGACATTAGTATAAGCAAAACTGTGCTATAGAACGCATTTCAGAACAAGAAGCAGTGTCAGCATTTTTCGAACTGAATAATAGCTTTGCTTGCGACGTAAATGAAATTGAAAT
Organism: Amblyomma americanum; assembly: GCF_052857255.1. Lineage (NCBI taxonomy): Eukaryota > Metazoa > Arthropoda > Arachnida > Ixodida > Ixodidae > Amblyomma > Amblyomma americanum. The sequence goes on along the minus strand of NC_135500.1, from coordinate 34,367,891 downwards.
CAAACCTATCAAGCATGTAATATATCTCATCTCTCCACTCTTGACTTATCTTTTCGTTCTATGTTTGCAACAAGGAATTCTCCCTGAAAAGGTGCAGATTGCTAAAGTTGTAGTAATTTACAAAAAAGGCGACAGAAACAATTTAGCGAATTACCGGACTATTTCTATTTTGCCTTGTTTCTCTAAAGGACTTGAAAAAATAATCCTCTCGTGCCTAATTAAGTTCAGCGATAAGCAATCTATTATAACAGATTTGCAATTTGGTTTTCTAAAACATAGACCCACACAATTAGCCCTACTTTACCAAAAAGAATATATTTTGTGTAACTTTGAAGACAAAAAAAATTGTATTAGGGGTATTTGTTGACTTTTTAAAATCCTTTGATTTTTTGAACCACAATATATTATTACAAAAATTGGAATTGTGCGGCATAAGAGGCCTCCCACAACAGCTCCTCCAATCGTACCTCTCTCATCGCCAACAATACGTCAGCATAAGGGGATTTGATTAAAAAACAAAGCCAATTTGTTGCGGCGTGCCTCAAGGAAGCATACTTGGACCTAAGCTCTTTAATTTTAATATTAATGATATAGTAAACATAGACAACCAAGCAGCTTTCTTTATCTATGCCGATGATACCAGCCTATTTTTTTCAGCTCATGACTGTGATGACCTAATAGACAAGGCTAACAATACACTCTCCCGTCTAAGTGTCTGGACAACTCATAATGCGTTAAAAATCATTTCTAATAAAAGCAAGGCCGTTATTTTTTATCCAAAAATAACATAGCAATCATAAAGAAAAATCCAGCACTGAACTGTAACGTAATCGAAACTGTAAGTAGCTTCAAATCACTTGATGTCATCTTTCATGAGAAAATGTTGTGGGACTGTCATACTGACAGCATTCTTCCAAAACTTCCACGAGTAGTAGGGCAAATGTATGGGCACAGAACTGTTCTTCCAGTCAATATTAAAAAACTTCTATATAAATCATTATTCTGTTCAGAGCGACAATACTGACTGTCACCTTGTCTGGGGTACCACCTCCCAGCGTAATCTTGAAAAAACCTTCATTTTCCAAAAAAAAAAAAGTCATACGATGCATATTCCAATAAAATGGAGAACAAAGCACGGCCAACTATTTCATACCTTAAAGTGCACTGAAAATCTTTCCCTTGTAGAGCTTTCAGTTATTATCGCGCTTTAAGAAGGAAGTACGAAATAATATGCAACAACTGCAAACTTTGGCCTCATTAACTAGAAACTATTATAGTATTCACTTAGAATTCACTTCAAACCAAAAGAACACTATTTGCACACCCCTAGTTACCCCTTCATAGTCCAGCACAAAAACTGAATCCCAGTTCTTGGTTAAGAGAACAATTTGGCAACCCTCACAGGCAATTCAGGCACAGATGCAGACTCAAAACTAAGCGTTACCCTCTCCACTTGCACATAACCCCACCTCTGTCATGTCACAATAGTTGAGGAGCAGCAGTAAACAACTACGCTACAGCACATCCGCACCACAAGCAGCCTCTCAAATAAGGCGAAAACCTTGGCCAAGTAGAGCGTCAGTTTAATGCTAAAAGCCATGGATGCCCTCACTAGAATAAAAAAGCCTTGCAGCTTGCAGCACTAGGTGTGAAACACACACTTACACAAAGACCATGGAGGAAAAAAAAAACTTTTTAGAAAACGCACGCTCACCATTTGGAAGCCAATCTCTGCTGAAGGCACCACATGTTTATGAAGGCACTACGGATTTATGAATTAATGAGCTTTTACTGTAGCATATCTCACTATTTGGCCACTTGGGTCATCCCTCTGGGCTGTGCCTTAGTAGGCAAAGCACTGACTGCCTCACAAATTTTTTTTTTCTTTTTCCTCCACAAACAGCACAGAAAGCAGCCAGGCAACAAGTGCCACAGGCAGGGGCAGACGTTCACACACACCTCGAACAAGGAAGTAGCCCCCAGCGAGAAAGGCGGCAGTGACTGGGACAAGCACGAGTGCCGACCGTGCGTGCGGGTTGGCTGCAGTGACAAAGCAGATGCCGGAAACAGGGTCCCCATCCACCTGCGCACCAACAGAACAGTAAGCACAAGGACATCCAACAATGAGCTCCGCACTTCACCTCAGCTGCACATTTCACGCTGCTTCTGCACTTGTGCCAAACTGCACAACGTGGTACTCTTCTACAGTGTGCCTGCCTTTTTCAAATAAGGGATCAATTCCTCCTTAGCGTCCACACACGCACAGCCACAAAGAAAAGCTACACAGCTTTCACAAAAATCTTGTAGCTCAAGAAAAATTCATCTTGGTCCAGGGATCGAACCCAGGAGCGCTGCCTGTCTGCTGCAGTTGCTTTAAAGGGACACTGAGGAGAACCCTATCAAATTTTTTTTTGTGAGCAAAATCTGATAGTTTGGCATTTCATGGCTTTGTTGCCGCTTGTCCGGGAGCAAAAGATGTATTTATTTTAAAGAAATTTGGATTCGAAGTTGAAGAAGTTTTTCCCGCCGCTCTGATTCAAACTCGAGAACTCTTATGACGTCACGCCGAACTCTTAAGACGTCACAGGATGGAGTGACGTGAAACGTGACGCAAACGGAGACTCCGTGATTTCTGGCGGCTAGTGGTGCGGTTTAGCAGCTGCCGAAATGAAAGCTACCGCCACCGCACATTGAAGGCATCTATCGGGGGTCGCTACCGTCCCTTCGTTTACGTTTGCACCAGCGTCTTCCCATGTTACGATGGATCCCGTTCCCGAACCCGACGACGCAGTTCTCGCAAAAACTCCAGTCTGCATTTCAGCGACCTCAGCCCCACAGAGCGTGCGATGCTTTTGAGGAAGCACGGTTAGGTTAGGCACCAGCGGGCCGTTTCCCCCTTCCTCAGTGAGCAGCTGTTGCAAACTAAATATCATAACCCCAGTGTGGGGAGTCGCGAGGGGCCAGGACAAGGTCGGTGCCTTGCGCCCATCGGAGGCTGGCTGGGGCTTTGGGGCCAACGGATTGCGATTCCTTGAACGGCGCGGTTGCACAGCACAGCAGGCGGCGTCGAGGTCTCCGCGGCGATTGCAAGGGCCAAGTTATTTATTTATTTATTTGCCACAAAAAACGGATGGGTGCTCAACAAGGGCGGTCAAATTTAAAGTCGGCGGCTTGAAACTAAAGCCGGCGCACAACGCTTCAACGGCTTCCGCTAGATCCAACGGGTACACTGGATCGGGCCCTCTCGCCCACTTGCATGTACCTTCGGATATGTACTGTGAATTGATTAAATTAGCCGAGCTCGAAAAGAACAGCTCCGCCCAACGGCCGAAGCTATTGAATTACGTCACAATGCGCATCTCGCCGCGGAGCCGAATCAATCTGGCCGGGCCGGCGGCGGCTGGCGCACTCGGCGCGAAATAGAGACATGCTCCAAGTATCCCTGCCAGTGCGGTCAGAGTGCGCCGAAGCCTCCAAACGCGTCGGCGGTCAAGCGCAGTTGGAGTATTGAGGGTCTCGCTTTGGCTGACGTGACGTCGCCGTGCAGCGCGCGTGCGCGCGTTACGCCGGAGCATAAACGCGCCTTAACAGAGCCTGCGCTTAACTGCTAGGCAACGTATTCGGTGACGGCATCTGTTTGAGCCACTGAAACCCCCCGCCCACTCACTGAATAAAAAAAAGAAGTCCTGTGCCGAGATTCGGAATCGAGCGCTGACGCGTTCGGCGGCTTCGGCGCACTCTGACCGCACTGACGACGGCATATCTGACCGACTTGCAGCATGTCTCTATTTCATGCTGAGTGCGCCAGCTGCCGCCGGCCCGGCCAGACTGATTCGGCTCCGCGGCGAGATGCGCATTGTGACGTAATTCAATAGCTTCGGCAGTTGGGCAGAGCTGTTCTTTTCGAGCTCGGCTAATTTAATCAATTCACAGTACATATCTGAAGGTACATGCCCGCCCACTCACTGAAGAAAAGAAAGAAGTCCTGTGCCGAGGTTCGGAATCGAACTAGGGCCTTTGGCGTTTGAGGCGGAGACGCTACCACTCCGCCACAACTGCTCAGGCTTCAGCCATCAATAAAGACGCATCTAGTGAATGCACTCTGCTGATGCAGAAATCTCCGCGCTTTCGCTAGGTATATCCTGGCCTAACAGAGCTAGGCCATCAGCAATTTTTCTGAACTGCCTTGTACCTTGCCTCCCGTCCCTAATAAACGATATCCGTTTAGTAGTTTGAAGTTGACTGGCACAGCCGGGAATGTTTCGCCGGGCGAGCGTGCGAAGACACAAGTGCTGCCTTGTACGATCACCGACCATCGTGCCATCATAGTTTTTCATCGACCGTGGCGATCATCTGACAAGCCTTAACAGGCCCCTTCAAAGGTTAACTAGCAGTTGAAGCGGCACTTGGAGTTCCTCTGCTGTTCGGCGCTTGTAAATCGAGGCGCGTCAAAAACAAAACCACGGGACACGCAAAGCTCATAGACGTGAAGCGCCATAACAAATTGAAACTCTCCTGGCCGCCTGTGGCGCCACCAAGCATTGGTTTTCTTTGCTTCCAACATTCAGGTTGTCTTTTGTCTGCCTTTCTTGTGTGATAAAAGTGCACTATTGGTTTTAAAACAAAACTTACTTCATTATTGAACCGCGCAACCTACCTCTGTCAGCCTCAGAGATTTGTGCCCCATGTAGAAAGGAAATTTCCTCCAAGGTAGCGTCTCTTGTCCTATGGCGTCACCATGCTTGTACTTGCGAGATTGGCCTGTGGCGGCGATACCTGTATTTTGGTTCTTGCTATTTTCTACCTTACAAGAGCTTTGTTTTCAGTAAGACCAGCGTTTTTGTGATCAGGAGCTGGTATTCTATCGATACAAGCCAACTTCAATTTCTCCTCAGTGTCCCTTTAACAAATAAGCTAGCCAGGAAGGTTACCAGATGGCAGGGTGCAGCCAAATTGATAAACAAGTAGGACAGTGTTAATCCCAAGTGTTTAGGGGAATTTCTCAAGGTGGAGTACTTTTCAAATAACGGTGTAATTACTTATTAACATCCACCTGAGCCCAGCCATACGGCTACAAGGTAAAGATAAAAAGCAATCACCGTATTTACTTGCATAATTTGCACAATTTTTTAAAAATTCAGGCTTCAAAAAGGGCGTGCACAAATTACATGGAAATATTCTGAACACGTCATAAAAAACCCTACAAAGGTCATAACGTGCAATACTGGGCCTGGCCGGCCGCACCCGTCTATGGGCCGCACCCTGTTTTTCCCAAGGAAATACCCGACTTCCTCGCATAATGAACCCACTTGCATAATGTACCCCCCCCCCCCCCCTCCTTCTTTTGTTGGCCAGAATTTCCTTTTTTTTGTTTTTCAGCCTAGGGAGTTCCTCAGTTTTCCCTACAGTCTGCAGTCGGTGGCCTCAAATGCTGCCCACCGCTAACGTCACCACTTGTTTGTCTTTTGAGGAGAGCTCCAGCGAGAGGGGTGGTGGAAAGAGAGGGAGAGGGGGGGGCGAGTACGCCAAGCTGCTGGATAACATCACTTGTTTTTTATATTTTGAGGAAAGCTCCTGCCAGAGGAATGGGGGGGAAAGGAGGAAGGGGGAGGGGGGGGGGAACTTGGCAGAGCACCAAGACATTGTGCGCACTAAGCTAAAGCTTAAACATTCGCATTAGACACTCGTCACTGCCCTGTTTTTAACCTCTGCCCTGTTTTTAACCTCACGTAAAAAAAGCGCCGGTTTGGGTTTGGATTATCATAGCTAGCACAAAATTGCCCAATTGCATCAAAAAGAATGCGTGCATTTGTTGATGACTGGAGGGACAGAGGGAGATATATGAAATCTCGACCCTTCCAAAAAAATCTGTTGGAAACTTTTTTTCCCGCATAATGAACCCTCCCGCCCAAACTGATGACCCATGCGGGAATAGCCTTCGAAATGCATGCATTGTGACCTCAGCAATCAGCTCTGGCTGCGATCGTGGAGGGGACGCATGCGCACAGGGGCTTCCAGGTGCCACCCACGAATGGCACCTGAGGCCACTGCTCATCATCATCGTCACCTTTTTCCTCTGCCGCGAGCTCCCGCTATCCATATCAGCATCAGTATCACCAGCTCCAGCCTTTTGTGGCTGTTTTGGTAGTTGTTGTAGCGTGTTAGTTTGCAGTAGTTGTGGCTTTCGCGTGCTGCCGCTGAGCGTTGCAGTTTTAGCATGGTGGGCGAACACCTTAATAGCTACACAGCTGGGAGTTTGCTGTCAAACACAGCAAGCGTGTGGCGGGCAGGAAATTCGATGTGGCCGAGAAGTGCGTCCGATGATGGTGCAGCCAAAAGGATGCATTGAGGAACACAAGCTGCAAAAAGCGTCCTTTCCGAGGCAAGCCATGCAAGTCTCCCAAACTGGAAGAATAGCTGCTCTGCTAAGTGATGGAAGCGCGGAGAACAACGGCTACAGGTTGACAGCGGAGATGCTGCGCGACTTGTTGTGGGATGAGCGTGCAGCAGAGCACAGCACCAGCTCGGAGTTGGAATACTCAGCGAGTGACGACTGAACATAGAATAAATGCTGCTCATTCCGATTAGTGTGTTTTTACTAATCTTTTTTTTTTTCCCGCACATTGTGTGCATGGGCCGCACCCCGAAAATTGGCCATCAAATCTGGAAAAACAAGTGCGGACCTTACATGCGTTTATACGGTATATGCTGCATATTGCCACCTATATATAGGCCCCATTTCGCTGGCCAAAAAAAGAAGTTGACTCCAAATGTAAAACTCATTCTTCTCCTGCCTCGCCCTACGTTATGTAGTTCCCCGCGGGATAGCATGACGGCGCGTTCGCAGCTCAAAGCAATAAACGCACAACAATGCAATCACGAAGCCAGCAGTAAGAAGTCAAGGTGATCACGGGCGATAAAACGGTGCTCTTGCATGCGGCCTGGATGATTTGTGGCAAAACGAATGGCGAACAATTCGGCAGTTTTCAGATTCGGGCATGTGCTCAACAGTTCGCCTGGGAAAGCGACCACCAGCATCAGCAAGCCTGGTAAATGGCGCAGTTCATGCCCTCGCCACTCGCACCTTTATCAACCGCACACAGCGACGCAGCCGCGGTGATCTTCTCAAGCTTACCTTGCTCGCACCTGCATACATACTTGTGGTCTGGCACAGCAAACAGTTAGTTAGTTACATTGATTTTAATGGCACAAAAGCAACTGAGGCTATGATGCACCAAACACACGGTTAGAGCTTTTGTTAAAGGTTACGCTTTTTATATCTAAAGTTTGTGTAAAACATTTGCTTCTCTGAGAAATTTAAAAATACTTGAAAAATCAACCAGTGCTTGATCTCCTAAAAGTAACATGGGGTGTAGTGGGATGTATTCATTGTACAATGTTGTGAAATATTTTTTCCTCAGTTGTTCCAGTTTTTTGCATACAATTAAAATGTGGTTTACCGTGAGTTCATCGCCCCACATTTCGCAGAGAGGTTTGTCTTTTTTTGTCAGCAAGAAGTTGTGAGTAAGGTGTGTGAGTCCAATGCGTAGTCGACACAAAATAACTTCTATGAAACACTCCTGATGTGTACATGATCTCCATTCTCCCAGAACAGGTTTTATAGACTGTGGCAATCGTATCATTTTTTCATTTGTTCCTTGAATTACTGCACTTCCAACATGACTTTCTGTTTTTGAGCCATCAGTGTAAAATTCAGTGTAAGTGTCATATTTTTCTTGTAGTGCCAAGAACTCTTGCAGTATGTGCTCGTGTGGCATTTTCTCTTTGTTTACGTGTGTCAGAGTGAAGTCACACACCGAAGGAAGGCTGTACCATGGTGGTAGATATTCATGTCTTTGTGCAATATTATGTAGGGCGTCCAGCACTGCTAAGTCTTCACATTTATCTTCAAAGCGCATTATTAGTGGCCTGATAAAATGTGGTTTATTATTGAATAATCTCCTAGATGGGCACTTGGTAACAATGGGATAGCAGAGATGTTTAGTAAGAGAACGGGTTTTTAGGATGTACGTGCATGTTAGTGTGACTCTTCTATCCTCTAGTGTGGGCTCATTAGCTTCAACATAAAGACTATTTACCGGGGATGTTCTATATGCTCCAGTTGATAGGCGCAGGCCAAGATTATGAACAGGGTCCAGTCGTTTCAAGTAGGATGCTCTTGCCGAACCACATACTATGCACCCGTAGTCCAGCTTGGAGCGCACTAAAGAGGGATATATTTGTAATAGGCATGCTCTGTCGGACCCCCACCGTTTTCGCGAGAGTACCTTTAATACATTGAGGGCTTGGGATGCTTTCTTTTTCAGGTTGTTAATGTGTGGTAGAAATGTAAGTTTCTTGTCAAAAGTGACGCCTAAAAATTTATGTACCTGTTTGACTGGCAGTGTGGTTTCATTTAAGCACAGATTGGGATCGACCTGTAGGCCTCGTCGTAATGAGAACAAAACAGGTACTGTTTTTTGAGGGGAGAACTTGAATCCATTTTTCTCTGCCCAAGCAGCCAGTTTATTCAGTGTGATTTGTATTTGTCTCTTGCAGGACAGTATGTTGGAACAAGTGTATGCTATCTCTATGTCATCTACATAAACTGAATACATTACGGACTTGGGTATTACTTTGGCCAAAGAATTCATTTTTACTATAAAGAGTGCCGTACTTAAAATGCATCCCTGGGGTACGCCATTCTCTTGGGTGAATGTTATTGATAGAGTTGCTCCTAGACGGACTCTGAATGTGCGGTTAGTCAGGAAGTCGTTCAAGCAGTTCAGCATCCTGCCGCGGATCCCTAGCTCTGCTAGGTCATTGAGGATGCCGAACTTAAACGCGGTATCATAGGCCTTCTCCAAATCGAAGAAGACCCCGATACAGTGCTGTTTGTGGATGAACGCCTCTCGGATGGTGTTTTCTAGGCGGACAAGGTGATCAGTGGTCGAGCATGCTTTCTTAAATCCACATTGATGTAAATCTAAGAGTCGACGAGATTCAAGTGTGAAGGTCAGTCTAATGTTTACTATGCTTTCGAAAGATTTAGCGATGCAGCTGGTGAGGGCTATCGGTCTGTAATTGTTAGGACTTGTTGGTTGTTTTCCGGGTTTCAGAAAAGGTACTATTATTGCTTTCTTCCACTCCTCAGGTATTCTGCCAGTCATCCATATTTTGTTAAAGAAGTTCAACAATGCCTGCACGGCAGCCTCAGAGAGATGGGCAAGCATAGCGTAATGCACATTATCTGGGCCTGGTGCTGTCTTTTTACCAGAAGATAATGCCCTGATCAATTCCTGGAGTGTGATGGGTTGATTGTAGTCCTCGTTCATACCTGCTGCAAATGGAAGTTTTTGTTTTTCTGCTATTGCTTTGTGCTTCTGGAACGTGTTTGTGTAATTGGACGAACTGGAAACTTCGGCAAAATGCTCACCTAGTATGTTGGCCTGTTCTTCTAATGATGTTTGTGTCCCGGGTGTAGTCACTAGAGGAAGTGTGAAAGGGGTATGGTCACTACTGAATCTTCGAACCTTTTCCCACATTTTTTTGAGGTTATTGAGCTGTTTATAGAGGACACATATTTCTGCCACGAGGATTTCTCGGCATTTCTTCGAATGAATCGCGCTCTGGCCTTGGCCCTCTTAAAGGCAATCAAGTTCTCCGCTGTTGGATACTGACGCAGAGAGCCCCAAGCTTTATTTTGTTGTTTTTTTGCTAATGTGCATTCTTGCGTCCACCATACTTTATGTTTTTGTGTACGAGTCCTGTTGTTTGTGGTATGGCTAGTGTAGCGGCCGATATTATGCATGTAGTAAACCTTTCGTTAATTTCGTCTATAGTGAGGTCTTCACAAAATTCTTTTTCTAGTGTGGCATTAGCTGTAAAAAGTGACCAGTCGGCGAGGTGAAGTTTCCAGCGCCGTGGTCTTGTGGGGATGACTGGAGTAGACGATGAGAGGCTGATGATAGTAGGTAGGTGATCACTTCCCAGAGGGTCATTTAAAACATCCCATTTAAAATCGTTAAAAAGCGATGGTGATGCGAAAGCTAAATCGAGAAAGCTCATTTTTGACGAGCTTGGGCAACAATAAGTGGCTTTTCCCGTATTTAAAAGACAGATGTTATTTGAGAGGATAAAATCTTCGATTATTTGTCCCCTTGAGTCACATCGTTCACTTCCCCAAAATGGGGAGTGAGCGTCAAAATCGCCAACTACCAGATATGGCTCCAGCAGTTGATCAATCAGGCCTTCTAAATCTTCGACTGTTAATGTGATGTGCGGGGGAAGATATACAGAACATACTGTTATTGTTTTGTAGGTGACGACGCTAACTGCAACTGCCTCAAGTTTTGTGTAAAGTTTAATTTCTTGAGTAGGGACGCCGCTTTGAATGACAACTGCGACACCACCCGAGAGTCTATTTGACTGCTCGCGATCGCGTCGATAAGTTTTATAGTGTTTTAAGATATTCACATGTTGCGGACCAAGATTGGTCTCCTGAAGGCACAAAGCAATGGGCAATATTGACCCTAAAATATGTGTTACGTCACTGTAGTTTCTCAATAATCCTCGACAGTTCCATTGAATCACAAAAGTCATGTTTGTGTTCTTGAGTGGGAATGGAGAAGAAGGAATTTACTTTTCTCGGCCCGTAATTAGGGGTCTGCCTTTTTTTTCGCTCGACAGAGCTGTTGCGCCGCTTCAAAGCAGACGGACTGGGAGTTATATCCATCACCTCAAGAGAGGTGCTGGAGGACCGCGAAGCCGCGGGTGTCTGATTTTTAGGCCTCTCCCGTTGGGGGGAAGTCCTGCGGGAGGCCGACCCATTGGATGGATCTCCCTGCTTTGGGGATGACAGAGCAGCTTTCGCTGTCTCTGCCTGGGGCGTGGGTGGCTCTGCCATAGGCTCACTGAGCGTGGCCTTGGCAGATGCCGGAGTGCTGTGTGGCGCACCGCCCCTGCGCACCACATCAGCAAAGGTTGTTTTTGTAGAGAAGGTGAACGTGTTCGCGTAGAAGAGTCGTCTCGCTTCCTTGAATGTGATGTTTTGTTTTGTTTTCATTGTAATGATATCTTTTTCATTTTTCCATGTTTGACATGACCTTGAATATGCTGGGTGATCATCTCCGCAGTTTGCGCAGCGAAATGCTGCTCCTTCACAGTTTTCGGAAGCATGGTCTTTTGAGGCACATTTAGCGCATGTTTTGTGGCCGCGACAACTCTGTGACCCGTGTCCATATCTTTGACAATTGAAACACCTTCGTGGGTTTGGAATGTAATGGCGTACATTTATTTTCAAATAGCCTGCCTCTATGGACTCTGGAAGTGTGCTGCAGTTGAACGTGAGCACTATGTGTTTCGTTGGGATTTCTTTGTCCTCTTTTCTTATCTTTATGCGGTGTACGTTTATGACGTTTTGGTCCTTGAGGCCTTCCAGCATCTCTTCCTCAGTGAGGTGGATAAAATCTGTTTCAGAAATCACACCACGGACGGTGTTCAAGGATCGGTGTGCAGTGATAGACACAATGTTGTCCCCAATTTGCACTTGGTTAGAAAGTTTGGAGTATTGGACGATGTCTTTTAGTTCAAGTAGTAGGTCACCATTGGGCATTTTTGACAGTTTGTAGCCTGGACCGATGACATCAGTCAGACATTTTGAGACTAAGAATGGGGACATAGTTCTTGCAGATTTTTCTGTTTCCTCACTATGGAGGACATGAAATTTTGGAAATGATTCCTTCGTTTTCCTGAAGCATTGAATAGATATATCTTCGGTCCGCACTCTTTTATGAGAGCGATCAGGTTTTGAAAGGGGGGGAGCCATAAAAAAGTTTGATGTTCGGCAGCGGTGCTAGCCGCCCACCACGGAGCCCAACATGGGGATGGGACAGGCGCCTTTAAAAAGCCCTGCACACACCAGCTATACACCGCCACTATAACCTAATATGGCATAACACAGGGTTGTCAGCCACACATGGTTAACCCTCGCCGCCTATGAAAAGTGAAAAAAACCGAGAAAGGAGGAGGGGACAGGAAAGTTGTAAGAAAGAGATAGGAAAGTGAAAGATGGAGGGCAGGACAGGAAAAGGCGACTGCCGATTTCCACCGGTCGGGTCAGGCCGGAGGTGCCGTCTACAGGAAGCTGAGGCCAAAGTGGTGTGTTGCCTCCGACGAGGGGCCATAAAGGTCCAAACGCTCGGCATCGGCTCAACCACCAGGATCCCCTTTTCCCCGGACACGGCGATGCCACGCACGGCGAGGCGCGGGTGCTCGGGTCCGTGGTGATGCACAGTTCACCATCATCCCCTTTTGGGGATGTCCCTGCGGATGCTCGGGAACCCGCGGTGTCGCCACTCACCGTCGCGACGCCTGCAAGCTGCAGGCGCCCCCTGCGGGGTGGCACAGCAAACAGTGCAAAATATGCAAGTAAAAGTATTTTTGCAAAAATCAGGGTGAAAAGTACACAAGTTATGTGAGTAAATACGGTACACCCTAATTAGCAATCAACTCCACCTTGGGGGATTCCCCTAAACATACCAAACGAGCTCCATGGGGTCACTTTTGCTAAAAAGGTATCAGGATGCAGCAGAGCACAGGAGAAGACAATTGGACAAAGCAACACTCAACTACTAATTTAATCATGCATGAGGACAAGTTCACATACTACATCTTGCTGGTGGTGCATGCACACAATGCACCTCATGGCATCAAGGTGTATATATGATAACATAAGGTTGAAAAAAGTTTTGTGGACGTCTATAATAAAACAGAAATTTTACTGAGACAAGCTACCTTTTTTTCTTGAGAAACAAAGAAAGGATCCCAGCAGTTCCTGGGCCTTCATATTTTTGCTTTTGCCAAGAATTCTCCCACCACAAATGCACAGCTCACATTTGCAGGACTGAGTACGCTATGGCAAGCGTGCACCCTCCTGATTTTTTTTGCTATCAGCGCATGCTTCTTTAGTCACTCATTTGTAGACTGCCCGGTTTGTTCTATGCAGTGCATGCTAATGAGTGCTTATTTTTCTTTTGGCTCCTTTAAACGTTTGCTTCATCCTAAGCACTGCACTATGCTTATTAAGAAGAAGAGAAAGGTAGGTAGGGCTTTTACATTTTTTTTTGTCAGTGCTCTTGTTTATTCCTGCACCACACGGTTTTGTCTTCTGTTTGACATATAAAGCAAATTATCTGATGTCTTCCAGACATACCCAAACTGTTCACAAAGGAATGGGACCACAAGCGGGTGATGCTGCTTGGTTCTGGGCTGCTCATGAAAACGTCTGCCCGCTTCTTAGAATGCTCCAAGTCACGTTTCAACAAAAGGTGGTTGACAAGCTCTGATTCCGATTCAAACATTCCCATTGCTAGCGTGCACCACTAACACCAAGTTTTTTTGTGGGCACAGGTCCGTGCAACTAAAAGTTCATTTTGAGTTCCAAGCCAGCAAGTCTGTCTCCTGTACTTCATATCGCAAAGTCGTTTGCACCACTGTGAATGGTACACCTCTCTTGTCCAATCAGGGCCAGGGAATAAAGTAAGGGCTCGTTAATTCAAACTCTGTTAATTCGAACTTACAGTTAATTCGAACTGATGCCAGGCTCCCGGCACAGCCCTGAGTATTTCAATGGGGGAAAACTCCCGATCATTCGAGCAAGTCGGCATCCGTTACGGTTAATTCGAACAAGGAGCCCCTGGCTTGACACCGCTCCTCGTAGATAGAAGCTGACCCATAGAAAGTACAACGCACTGAAAATTCACTAGAGATGTAAAACAATTGAAAAAAAGAAAAAAGCCAAACGCACAGGGCTGGCAGAGCCGGCACTCCGGTGCATGCCGAAGCAGGTTTTCGCTGCTGGAGCACTCAACCACGCCGCCGATGCTTCGGCGTAAGCCATTCCAGGCTTTCGCTGTGCAGCGGTCGCTGGGTCGTGATCACGTGGTATAAATAACACAGTATGGTGGTTCGGAGAGACCGTGACTCCACTCTCCTCCAACTCGTTTGTTTGCGGCTTCATTCAATAGCTTCAGTAGTTGGGCGGAGCTGTTCTCTTCGAGCTCTCGGCTAATTTAATCCAATCACAGTACATATCTGAAGATACAGTACATGCAAGTGGGCGAGAGAGCTTGATCCAGTGGACCCTGTACCTCCGGAAACGCGCAGAACCCATTGAAGCGTCATGCATCGGTTTTACTTTCAAGCAGCCAACTTTATAAACGCGAGCGCCCTTGAGCACCCACCCGTTTTTTGTGGGAAAAAAATAAATAAATGACCTGGCCCTTGCAACCAAAGGAAACCACCTTGATGCCACCTGCTGCCAGCCTCCGATGGGCGTGACGTGCCGACCTTGTCCTGGCCCCCGCGACTCCCCACACTGGAGTTAAGATATTTATTTAGGAACGGTTGCTCACAGAGGAAGGGGAAAACGACCCGCCGGCGCCTAACCGAACCGTGCTCCCTCAAAAGCATCGCACGCTCTGTAGGGCTGAGGTCGCTGAAACACAGGCCGGAGTTTTTGCGAGAACTTCGTTGTCGGGTTCAGGAATGGGATCCATCGTAACGCTGGCAAGACGCGGTGCAAACGCAAGCGAAGCAATGATAGCGACCCCCGATAGATGCCTTCAACGTGCGGCAGCGGTAGCTTTCATTTCGGCTGCTGCTAGACCGCACCGCTAGCCGCCAGAAATCACGGAGTCTGCGTTTACGTAACGTTTCATGTCACTCCGTCCTGTGACGTCATAAGAGGGCGCCGAGTTTGAATCGGAGGGTGGGAAAAACTTTTCCAACTTCAAATCCAAATTTCTTTGAAATAAATGCATTTTTCGCTCCCGGAGAAGCGGCAACAAAGCCATGAAGTGCCGAACTATCAAATTTTGCTAACAAAAAAATCCAAGCGCACGCTTTTAAATTCAGTACAACTAAAACGAATATCGGTGGACCCATAGGGCTTCGACTGGCAGAAACTGACTACGTTCACCTCCAGTGGCTCGAGGGCACTAACGCTGATAGGTCAGCAGACATGCATGGAAATCTGAGCAGATGAGTGCGGCCTCCTGTATTGACAAGCTACATCAACATGAGCGCCAGACTAAACAATCATGGCACACAGCACAATGACTGCAAGACAACTGTCATGGCACTAATGTGCTGCCTTCCCGGCAGTTCCTTGCTACGTATTCCTTTCGAGGCTCTATGTGCCGCTAGATTCTGAGCATGCACATACCACACAACGTTGCATTGCGCATTACAATATTGCTGGGGACATTGTAGTCGGCACATAAAGTTGGCCCAGATGGTTTTATACAAAAACAGCACAAAAAATGGGAACTACAGAAGCGGACACACAACACGAGAGCTTGAGTTGCATTCTCCTGGTCTGCTTTTTTGATCAGTTACCTATATGCTCATTTTAATGCGAGTTTACTATGTGATAGTAATACCGTACATAGTACTAGTATAAGAGTTGCACTTCTTTTTCATGATTTTGATGGGGAGCAGCTCACGGTGGAAGAATAGCCTAGGGGCCTGAACAGCGGCGCCTCTCCAGCGAGCGATGTTGACGACCACCGGGTCGTGTTTTCAGGGAGTGCCGTGAGATGGCGCTGGCAGGTTACAGGGTCAGCAGGCAGCACAAGCACGCGAGCGGCCGCAGTTGGTGGAGAAGCAGTGATCGCTGCACTTTTGCGCCACGTGTGTGTTTTTTTTTGCCCATTACATTTTTCGTCATGCACTCGTGTGCACTGTGGTGATGGGCAACAGCTGTTTTGTTCCCCGCTGCTCTATGGGATACAAGTCCTGCCACGACAAGTTTTCTCTCTTCTCAGTGCCAAAGGATGAAGAGCGACTACGCGTGTGGCGACGCGCCATCCCAAGGAAGGATTGTCTACTGCAGGCGACAGACTACGTGTGTGAGTGGCATTTCGAGCCTCACCTTGTTTCAAAGACTTGGACTGCAGAGCACAATGGACACGTCCTGGTAAGCACGCCTCGTCGAGCATTATTAGCAAAGGACGCCGTGCCCATGAGGTTTCCCGATTGTCCTGCTTATCTGTCTAAAACGCTGAAGAGCAGGACACGGCCAGCCCAGAGACAGCTTCTCGCCTCATCAAAAAAGAAAAACAGCCCATCGTGCGTCATCTCCAGTTGCGACAATTCTGATGAGGTCCAGGATCTTTGCATGCCATCAGTAACAGTGCGCGGTGATGGCTGCACGAACGCAACCGAAGTTCAAGAGGAAGCCGGGCCTTCTGCGGCAGTGGCACCTTAAGCTTTTGATATGTTGTTCGACGACCTGTCACTCATATGCCTGCCCTCCAAATCGTGGGGATATCATCGTATTTAAATGGGTGAGGCAAAGAGCATCGTCTTCCTAGAGTTGACGCGAACTAGGACCCCTCAGAACCGTTCTTCCAAGTCAGCACTTGCGGTTTCTGTGCGAAGCACATTGGAAGCATGTCCTCCAGAGAGTATTGGCGCCGGTGGTTTGTTCGCCGCTCCGTGGCTTGTTGAAATTGACGAGACTATGGAGGCCCGCACAGTGCTGATGGAGACGTCTGTTTCCATTGAAAAGCTCCAACATTCAAACAGTTTGGCAACAGTTGGGGACGTGAAGTCCTTTCTACAGTACGTGCAAAATATCAAACTTTGCGCCCGTGGACCAAGCACTGCTGAATACCCCCAAGCAGAACCAAAAGGAAGCCCGTGAATGTTTGGAAAAGATTTCTGAGGAAGAGCTCGAGACCAAGCTTGGCAAGCTTGAGCTTCCAAACGTGCAGCTAACTGCAATCAAAAAATGCTTAGCTGCAGCAAGGCTCGCCAACAAGAAAAATCGTCGCTACACTGAAGATTGGCTCCTGATGTGCCTCTTGTTACATATATGACGCCCATCAGCGTACACATTCCTACGTGAAAACAATGTGCTCCCTCTTCCATGTGTGACAACAGTGCGGAAATATCTTAGCATGATCAGGGTGAAATGCGGCTTTGACAGCAGATTTTTTGCTGCATTTAAAAGAAAGATGGCTACCAAAGACGAATATCAGCGTCACGGTATCTTGGTCTTTGATGAAATGTGTGTGAGAAAGGAAATGCGTGTGCATTCGAAATCAATGACCTATATTGGGTTCAGTGACTTTGGTGATGGTGCAGGGACCAGTGATAACCTCGCTGACCACGGACTCGTTTTTGCATTCCGTGCATTCGGAGACCAGTATTCTCAGCCCATTGCGGTGTTTGCCAGCAAAGGACCGACAAAAGGAACAGTGCTTGCACAGCTTGTTTTGAAACCTGTTTTATGCTGGAGGAGGCTGGCGCTTTAGTTGATGCAGTGGTGTGTGACGGAGCAGCCACCAACCGCTATATGTGGAAAGAGTTTGTAGTAAGTGGCAGCCTAAACTGCACCAAAAGCTCCTTCACACACCCCGTTGATGACAAGCGCAGCATTTTTGTTTTTTCAGATGCTCCGCACCTTATGAAGTGTGTGCGGAACCGTTTGCATGCTCAAAAGGTTTTGAACTTTCATGGTGGTCGTGTCCAGTGGGCACACTATGATAAGCTGTTTGTTAAGGACAAAAAGCAGCCTGGACACTTACGTGTTTGCCACAAGCTTACATACGCTCATCTCAATCCATCAAACACTGAGAAAATGTGAGTAAAGCTCGCTACCCAGCTGTTCAGTTGAAGTGTGGCTAGTGGGTTGGGGTTTTACTCGCACAGAAAGACAATTGGACTGGAGAATGTTAAAGCAACTATGGAATTCACTTTGAAATTTAATGATCTGTTGGATGCTCTTAACCAGAATTATCCTAAAGAAGGAATCACTGCAGGAAGCAAGGGCTTGAGAGTTCTTGCCTCTTTCTTGTACTGGTTGAACAAGTGGGAGGGAGAAGTGGTGGCTGGGAGGATATCCCGTGCACATTTTTTGACCGATCAGACTGCAGCAGGTCTGCGTGCCACAGTTCTTTCAGCTTTAGAGCTAACAAGGTATTTGCTGAAACACTGTGGCTTTAAGTATGTCTTGACTGGCAAATTTAACCAAGATATACTGGAGCGTTTTTTTGGGACCATCCGCCAAGCAAGAGGTCAGAATGACCATACCTCCTTGTCCACTTTTTTTCAGTTGTACAATATGCTTTCAGTGTACACTCTGATTAAACTGCCAAAGTTCGGAAACTGCCAAGTAGAGCAAGCTCGAGAAGCACATGTGCTCACATTGGCTGATCTCAAGTTTGCATTTCAGGCAGACAAAAATCAAGAGACTCGTCTTCAGCAGTTGAAATGCAAAATGGATGGTTTGGTTGCCGCTGAGGTTGAGTGTGATGAGGCTTTTGACGAGATCTACTCAGAGCCAGAGGCAGTTGACTGCATTGTCTATTACTTGGCTGGTTTTATGTGCAGAAAAATTCTTAAGTATTCAGCTTGCTCAGTGTGCCGACAGAGAAGAGAGTGAGATTCATGCTCAGACTGAAAGCATACTCTTGAATTTTAAAACGGGAGGTGGCCTCCTACATCCAAAGATTCTAATTTTTTCTCTGCTGCAGGTGGCTGAAAAATAGTTTCAGCAACATGCCACACTCAGGAATGCATTTGAGCTGACAGTAGAGGCTATGCTGAAAAAGCATACCTTTTCGTTCCCATGCAGGGACCACAAAGAAGACATTATGGCAAATTTGTTGCACTATTATATAGCTATGAGGATGACGCAGGTCTGCAAACAAAGAAATATAGACTACAAGACAAACATGCAGCATCTCAGGAAGCTTTCTAAGCTTGTCTAGGATGAACATCTTTGAGAGCTTGTAGAACTGTTTCCTCATGTGCTACCATGCTTATGACGTGTGAAGTAATAAACGTCCTTTTTCTGTGTTCCCGGCAGTGTGGCGTGAAATTTCAAAGGCACGGCCTGCAAATGTTACTTGGCGTGTGTGTGTGCTCCCAGTGAACACGCAGCATCGGCGATGCAAGTATTAGAAAAACGCGGCCCGGAGCTCGTGCGGGGTCGTAATTTTTGCGTTAATATGGAGCTGCAAACCAAGATACCTACAGGCCTCTGACGAATAATGCGAGAGGGAAAAATGTGTACGAAACAACGATCACCTTCCTTTATTTAGCAGGAGCCCGTTAATCTGACATGCGCGGCTAGAGACAGCCTTGACATCCAAATCGCTTGCAGTTAGAAACCGCTTCCCAAGCATTTTGCATTCCGCAATAGCCGGATTGTTTCGCATTCGTAACAAAGCTGAGCAATAGTAAACACGCAGTCTCTACGGTGGATCACTAGTTGCGAAGCACATTTAGGTCTGGATAGGGCTACTAAGCTTAGATATTTAGAAGGATATACCTAACTTTGCTTCCCAAAGGCTCGCCAGAACCTCACACTGTTACACAGGCATATGTGGCATAATTTACAAGTGATTCTTTAACGCACGCGCATGTTTGAGGAGCCCCGTGCGCGGCGCCAGAGACTGTGGTTGACCCCCCAATGATCCGCGCCATCTGCTGAGAGAGACGTAAACCGCGACCAAAAAAATCGCCGGCGCGGCAGCCTCGTTCGGACACCTAGTCTATTCTTCCCCCGTGGTGCAGCTCATACCCAAGGCCAGCATTTTTCAGTTCAAATTTTTGCCAACTACAATGAAGCCTCGATCATACGTCCCCCTTTTATGTGGTGATGTGCATTTTTATGACGAATTAGCGCAGCCTCTTTGCTGCCGCTTTGATGCAAAGCATGCTAGGCCTAGCGACACCACGCCAATGGTGCACTCTGAACGCACAAGACAAGTTAGCAGCACTGACACACTGTATGTTCGTGATTCCAGGAGGAGTCCGCTGCATGAGATGACGCATCCGTGGTCGTACTGGACTGTCGCAGGCAGTTGTCATCTATCAGCTCCGAGCGGAACATACCGTATGGGCAAAATTATGCACATATAAAACCAATCTTTCAGCAGACATTTTTCATATTTTTACAATTACAGACGGCCAAGTTGCAGGGTGCAGCTCTTACACAACTATACACAGTAATCTGAGTGGTTAGCAGATAACTGAGGCTCAAAAATTAATGAAACATAAGTACGTGCATTAATTCCTAGATTTGAAAAGCGTTACAATAAACCTCATTATTATTAAACTTTATTCAGCAGTTTTAACACTGTTTTGAAGTTGCTTGCAGCGCTTATGGAGGCTGCAAGAAGCAGAGTGGCAAAAGCCAGTTAGGTTGGCTTCCCCGCACAGCATCGCAGCATGCAGCAGCAGCAGCAGGTGAAACGCCAGCTAGGGTGGCTTCCTCACATACAGCGATGTTACGTGAAAGATCGGATGCCATAGCAAAAGCCATTTCCGTTTGCATCACCTCCACTCTGTGACAGTCGACCTGAGCAGAGGATGGCTGCTGGAAAGCTACAACAACCAACCGTGCTGCAGGTCCCGGGGCACTATCGATGGGTGCTAGAGGTGCTAACAGGTGCCGACCGTCGCCTGGCTACCAACTGTTCACGCTGCTAGATCTTCCGCGGCGCTGTTAGCAAACGCGAGACAAAGCAAATGCTTGCTGCACCAACACCAGACACCTGTGTAGTGAGGCAAAGCCTGCCACCTGCCATCTGAAAGGGCACAGCTCGGCACTCGGCAGTTCAATTTATCTAGTTTCTTTCAAACCATGTTCAATATTTTGTGTTCATTAAAAATAATAAAGAACAGTTCGATACAGCCAATAATTCATAATATCCATGTTCGTTATAATGAGGTTTGACTGTATTAAGGCCATCAATAACACACTGCGCCCTCTTTTCCTTCACATGCAACAACTTGGAGCCATAGACATACCACCTGGTTGTTGGAAAGACAACTGCTGCCTGCAAGTGCCCCAGCTGATGAAAGGCTTGCTTTCCACATCAGCCAGTGACACTATGTGTACATCTCCACCAACACTTCTAGTTCCATGCAACCCTCACCAGTCATGCAGAGCTTCTGCCACTAGGGCACGTTCATTTTTGAGGTCAGATGAGTTGCAAGCTGTACAGTCAAGCCGAGAGGAGCGTAAACGGAGCAACAACAAACAGGACAAGAAAACAGGACACAGTGGTGGTGCGACTGTGCCTAGTCTCGTTTAAGTTTGGAGCACCGCTTAGGTTCCCACAGTGCGCCATTTCTGCTTAAACAGCACAACGAACAGGAAGAGACAAGGGCCACACTGCTGGTGGCGTTGTGTCTTATTTCATACTTTTTTTTTAATGGGATTTACCATACCAAAGCGACTCAGGCTACGAGGGATGGCGCAGTGGAGGGCTCTAGTTAATTCTGGCCACCCGAGGTTTTTCAACATGCACTGACATCACACAGCACATGGGCCTCTAGCATTTTACCCCCAACAGAATGCGACCATCACAGCCGGGATCCAACCCGTGTCATTAGGGTCAGCAGCCAAGCACCAT
Organism: Amblyomma americanum; assembly: GCF_052857255.1. NCBI lineage: Eukaryota > Metazoa > Arthropoda > Arachnida > Ixodida > Ixodidae > Amblyomma > Amblyomma americanum. The sequence continues at coordinate 34,346,457 of NC_135500.1, read as the reverse complement.
AACCACTGAGCCATTGCGGTGGCGCTTGGGTTTCCCTATACCATTTTGGGGTCACACAGAAAGGGTTGCAGAAAGCACAGGCACACCCACCAGTCCCAGGGCCATGACGACAATGAACAGGACGAAGGGCACGCTCCAGGCCACAAGGTGGAAGTAGGCGGCCTTGGCCTGCAGCTGGGGCACCGTGCCGCCCTGCAGCTGCAGCCGATGCTCCCAGGCGTACGCCAGCAGCACCAGCCAGCACAGGGCCGCCAGCAGAAAGTAGTAGCACAGGAAGAAGATGGCCACGCAGGACAAGTTCTCCCCCGAGCTGCACGATGGTGCGTGGAACAACCACTCAATAGTGCATTCCGCTGATGTTCGCTGCAGCTCGACCATATATTCTCTCAACTCAATCCCATATTCTCTTCAATTCATTTTCAGTGCATCAAAGCCGCTTGATTAGGTATATTCTTTACAGCTCAGTTGTAGTGTTTCCTTATGCTTCTTATTTTTGGTATTTTGCACTTTTCCAAGTTTCTTCATGCTTCAACTTTTAGGTTCACTTTATACTTTTTGCCATTATGTTCCTATTTAGTACATGTTTCTTTTCTCACCCAGCCAAAATTCTGAAAACAGGATTCCAGTGTCAAAAAAAAAATACAAATGCAAATACCAAGGGCAAAGCTGAAAAGCACTGTTTTTTGCACTCTTTTTGCAAGTACACTGAAACCTTGTTGATTCCAACTTCAAAAGAGCGGGATAAAATGTCTGAATTATCCGAAGGTCCCCCCCAAATTACTGAACGACTTTCAAAAACTGCCAAAATCATTCACATAAGAGTATAATTTATTTGGTGGGAACATACAACTGCCATCTGCTTTTGGGACAAAAATGCGTGCTAACAACTTTTCACAGCTCTTGCAAATACTTCATTTGTACACACTCTCAGGAGTGTCATATACAGCAATCCCTCAATATAATGAAATCGTTTGCTCGAACTATCGCTTTATTCGAAATTTCTTCTGGCCCCGACACAAATGCATGCATTTTAAGCCCCATTACTTGAAGCACATGAAGAGCTTGACCCGCTTAGAGCAAAGTGGCGAGCGGAGGCATCACCGCCGCTGAGCGCCGGCCACCCTTTTGCACATGCATGCAGTGTCAAATTAATACCGCCGACGAATTAGTCTCATGCAGGCACAGAAGAGGCAACAAAAGTACCAAACCTACGACCGATGACCTGCCTAGTAACGAGTACCAAGCGAGTGCCGAGTGCCCTTAGCTGTTTACAGCAGAGAGAACGCAAGCTGTCAAATTCCATGATGCAGCGCGCCCGAACCGTTAATCTCAGTCGCAATCGCATTGCTGGTGCCTTCCGTGATAGAATCTACATGAACATAAAAGTTTTCTTGATGCTCTGCGGTACCAGAAAACCATGGTCTCTTGAATGCCGAAAAGTAGCCAAGAGACAGTGGGCAGACTTGCGCCAAAGCAATATTCCATGTGGTGCACTCGATGAGCAGTTTTACCCCTCTAAAGAGCACTTCTGGTACTGAAACGTGCCAAAAAGCACAAAAGAAGTGTCCCTACGAATATGGGCCCATTCACACTTGCAAGTCGCAGAGGTTGTGCGACTGTTTTGGTCGAAAAGCGACAGTCGCAGGTCAGTCACCTTGTCGCTCGGTTTTCCAGAATTGCAACTGCGAGTCGCAAACCACTGAATCAATCAGCGAGCGAGCCGAGCTTTCGGCAACGATGCTGACCGCGGACGCGCCGGGCAACAACTCAGCTGCTCCCTGGTTGCCGTAGTCGTCGCTAAGCCTAGCCGTTTCACATCGGCCAAAGCAGACGAAACTCAAAAGCGTGCAAACGTCATTCCCGAGAGTTTTCGCTTCAAACGAGAAGGAGACCCACATGTCGCGCTTGCAAGCATGAACGTCATCGAGCTGCTGCCTGGTAGCATGACCTTTGCCATGTTTGACACGAGGATCTATGTTAACAAATCGGGAGGACGACTTTGGGTAAGCTGGTCTAGAAATTTGCTCACCACTCGCCATAATCAGCCTTCATCGCAATAAAGCACCGCCCCTAGCTTCGTTGCACTTCTGACGGTGCAAATTAATTGATAACTTGCCGAAAACGGGAAAAATCCGAGCGTCGCCAGCGGCAAGTCAGGCTGTCAACATGGCAGGTCAACGCAATCATGGTGTTTCCCCGGCGATTTTCTCGACCCGGTCATGCTCAATTCGCACCATCCGCCTAGACAAACGATCTAAATTCGTGGTAGGGTCACCGAATTTTGTTCCCAAACATTTGCCGGCGCAGACGTGATGCTGCGCGAACACTGACAATGGAAGCGTAGAATTAGCACAGTGCGGTCGATAATGGTGCACCGAAAAACTCTCATTTTGCGAACTTCGCGGCTGCACACCTCGGAAAAAAGTTGCCCAGTAATCATGCAAAGCACCTATGCAAGACTGTTCAGTTTTCACAATCGAGCTGCATGCCCACAATGGGCGGCTAATCATTTTATGAGCACATCAAACACAGCCTCAGACTCAAGCCACGACATTTGCAGCGCTTTCCAGCAGGACACTCCTGTAGTCTTCCGTAAACCCCCCTCCCCCCCACCTCCCCCCAATAAAGCTGCCACTGCTTTCGCGATTAGGAATAGCCTGAAGGTTGAATGCAGGGCGGCGATCACAACCTCGTGTAAAGCTTGGTCAGATTAGAGCAGGGATAGCACGCGTCCGGTAAGAACTTGAAACAGCCAAAGCTGACTGCCTTTTGCACCAGAATAAAGTTTTGCTTCACTGAACACATTGTATTTCGACCTCCTCGCAGTTGCGGCGCAATTAAAGCTCGACTGATTTAGCTTTTCTAGGGTGGCCGCTTATATCGAATTACTGCTTATAACGAATTTTTTCGCCGTCCCGCTGACTTCGTTATAACGAGGAATTACTGTACCAAGAAGGAGAAGGAGAGAGAAGAGGAAAGGCAGGGAGGTTGACCGGAAGAATAATCGGTTTGCTACCCTGCACAGGGGGGGAAAGGAGTGAGGGATATAAAAATATTGTCACGACTGAAGTCACAGGGAAGGTACACGTTGCCGAGGACCAGAGAATAAGGTCGGCTTGCCGTTCCGATCACAGAGTCACAGAGACAAGCACCAGCGCGCCGCTCGTGCCCACAACAACCGCTTCGTCGTCGTCGGCACCAAACAAGGCTGTCGCGTGGCGCTAGGCACGTGGCATTATTCCCCCCCGTGAAAGAAAACATCGTCCCGATGACAAGGTGAGAGGAAGAAAAAAAAAAAATGAGGTGAACTGTACAATAACGCAAGGTTTCACTTGCAGGAAGCGCTCAGTAGCGCGAAAAGTATGGCTTTAAGCGCACCACATGCACAATTTCAGGCCGCTGGCGTCGAACACTGACGGTCACAGTTCCATCTGGAATGACTTCGTAATTAACGTTGTTTAAGCGGCGCAGGACTTTATAGGGTCCGAAATAGCGGTGGAGTAGTTTCTCGCTCAAGCCTTTGTGGCGCACGGGGGTCCACACCCACACTTGGTCCCCTGGTTCGTAGTGGACTTTCCTGTGCCGGAGGTTATAGTGGCGAGCGTCGGTGGCATGCTGCTCCTTGATGTGCAGGCGGGCCAGCTGACGGGCTTGCTCGGCCTGTTCTGCGAAATGGGCGGCATCGGGTTCGACCGCTTCTTCCCCGCACGGGAGCATCGCGTCCAACATCGTGCGGGCCTCTCTGCCATATACGAGACGGAACGGCGTAAACTTCGTGGTTTCCTGCGGCGCCGTATTGTAGGCGAAGGTGACATACGGCAGGATCTCGTCCCACATTTTATGTTCGACGTCGATGTACATTGAGATCATGTCCGCCAAAGTTTTGTTTAGTCGTTCCGTTAATCCATTTGTCTGAGGGTGATACGCTGTTGTTGTGCGATGCTCGGTATGGCTGAGAGTTAAGGTGTCCCGCAGTAGCCGAGCTGTAAATGCCTTTCCTCGGTCAGTAATGATGGTCGACGGTGCACCGTGTCTGAGCACAATGTCGTTCATAAAGAATCGAGCAACTTTGCCGGCAGTACCTCGGGCAAGGGCCTTCGTTTCGGCGTAGCGTGTTAAGTAGTCTGTGGCGACTACGATCCACTTGTGTCCGTTCGAGGATAAAGGAAATGGGCCTAAAAGGTCCATGCCCACTTGCTCGAAGGGTGTGAGGGGTGGTTCAATAGATTGTAACATACCGGATGGCTTGAGCGTGGGTTTTTTTCGCCGCTGGCATTGTCGACAAGTCTGTACGTAACGTCTAACGCTCGGAGAAAGATGTGGCCAGTAATAGTTCTGCCGGACTCGGTTTAGGGTGCGTGTAAAGCCAAGATGCCCTGAAGTTGGTTCGTCGTGGCAGGCCAGGAGGATTTCGTGCCTTAGATCAGCCGGTATGACTAGCAGGTATGTTTTCGCACTCGACGTAGAATTCTTCTTATAAAGCACCCCATTGCGGAGGCAATACGACGACAACTCCCGAGCAAGATACCGGGGTATTGTAGGATGCCCACTTTCAAGATGATCAATAATCAGTCGCAGCTCGTCGTCGGCACGCTGTTTGGAGGCGAGATCGGACGTAGTGACTGCTCCGAGGAAGCTATCGTCGTCAGTGGCATCTGACGAAGGAGGGCCGACGGGCACGCGGGACAGGCTATCAGCATCGGTGTGCTTCCGGCCAGACTTATAAATAACATCGAAATCGAACTCCTGCAGGCGCAATGCCCAACGTGCTAAGCGGCCACAAGGATCCTTTAAGTTTTTCAGCCAACACAAGGAGTGATGGTCAGTGATGACACGAAACGGTCGGCCATAAAGGTACGGGCGGAACTTGGCAGCGGCCCATACTACCGCCAAACATTCTTTTTCAGTGGTGGAATAGTTACACTCAGCACGGGAAAGTGCACGGCTGGCGTAGGCAATTACTTTCTCGACCCCGTCTTGGTGCTGAACTAGAACGGCACCAAGGCCGACGTTGCTCGCATCCGTGTGTAACTCTGTGTCGGCATCATAGTCGAAATGTGCCAGGATCGGTGGTGACTGGAGCCGGCGTCGTAACTCGTCGAAAGCCATCTGCTGCTCGGCACCCCAGGAAAATGATGCGTCATCTCGAGTTAGGAGAGTCAGAGGGCTGGCCATCTGTGCAAAGTGTTTGATAAAGCGACGATAATAGGAGCACAGCACCACAAACCGTCGGACTGCTTTTTTGTGGGCGGGGACGGGAAAGGCAGCAACGGCAGCAAGTTTCTCAGGGTCAGCTCGGATGCCATCAGCACTCACGATGTGCCCAAGAAACTTCAATTGGGTGAACCCGAAGTGGCACTTTTGAGGCTTGAGAGAAAGGTTGGCAGACCGGACAGCTTCGAGAACAGTTCTCAGGCGGCGCAGGTGTTCTGTGAACGTCGGTGAAAAAAATTATCACGTCGTCGAGATAAACAAGGCATGTCTGCCACTTAAGACCTGTGAGCACAGTGTCCATCATCCGCTGGAAGGTGGCAGGAGCACAGCAGAGCCCGAATGGGAGGACGCGGAATTCATAGAGCCCATCTGGTGTTACGAAGGCAGTTTTTTCACGGTCCCTCTCATCAACTTCAATTTGCCAATAACCACTCCTGAGGTCAATGGAGGAGAAGTACTTTGCTCGGCGAAGTCGGTCGAGAGAGTCGTCAATCCGTGGCAGCGGATAGACGTCCTTCTTTGTTATACTGTTAAGTTTCCGATAGTCAACGCAGAAACGAAGTGTTCCGTCTTTCTTTTTAACGAGGACTACAGGCGACGACCATGGGCTGCTTGAAGGTTGAATGACGCCATCGGCGAGCATCTCCTTGACTTGCTGTTGGATAGCGTCTCTCTCCCGAGGAGACACACGATAGGGCTGCTGATGGATGGGTCGAGTGCCTTCATGCGTGATAATCCGGTGTTTAATGACCGACATTTGCTGCACTTTAGATGAAGACGTGAAGCACACACGAAACTCCAGCAATAGATCTTGGAGTTGCCTCTTTTCAACGGAGGAAAGGCTAGAATTGATGTCGACAGCGTGTACGGCATCATCCGGTTCAGTGCTAGGCGTAGCTTCCTCTGAAGCAAAACATTCGGCGACTTCGTGCAGATGGTCGACGTAAGCGATGACAGTGCCACGGAACAGATGTCGATGTTCATTGGAGAAATTGGTGACAAGCACCTCTGTCTCTCTTCCACGAAGGAAACAAAGACCTCTTGCCACAGAAACTCCCAAGGCGAGTGAGAGGGAGACATTAGGCTCAACAACCCGGAGGCCGTGATGTGGCTCCTCACAAGTAACTCTGGCGAGGATGCTGGCACGTGGTGGCACTGTGAGGCTATCATCGGCGACTCGCAGCGTGGAGTGGGACCCGCGGTACTCATGCCTTTCAGTGGCCAGTTTGGCGGAAAACGTCACCAAGCGGTTCGGTAGATCTATAGTGGCACCGTGCTCACGAAGGAAGTCGATGCCAAGAATAACATCACGAGAGCATTCGCGTAGAACAAGAAAAGTCGCAACAAATGTGCAGCCTCGCACCGTAACCCGGGCTGTACACATACCCAGTGGTGCAACCACATGTCTGCCTGCCGTCCGTATTTCTGGTCCGTTCCATGGCGTCACCACCTTTTTCAGTGTCCTTGTAAGCCGCCCGCTAAGGATAGAATAATCGGCTCCCGTATCAACTAAAGCGCTGACCTCCTTCGTGTCGACGATAATAGGGATGTCCAGGGAGACCCGGCCAAGACCAGGGCCTGTCGACGTCGGTTCAGAGTGAAGTAAGCGGTGTGGCGGCGGAAGCTGGACGGCGGTTGGGTGGTCGGCGTCGGGACAATTTAAGCGACACGGCGGTGATAACTGGTCGGCGATGCGGACGACGTCGGGGCGATCTGGTCTGTGCGGCGAAAACTGGACAGGAATTCGGCGTTCGACGTCGGGGCGAATCGAGCGGTGCGGCGGTGGAAGCTTTACGGCGAATCGGTGTGCGGCGGCCTCGCCCCCAAAGGTCGCCGGAGCTAGTTTTCCCGATGAGGGCTCGAGGAACCATGGCGTCCAGCGGTATACCGTGGCCCAGAAGGCGAAGAACGACGAGGCGAAGGCGAGCGCGACTCGCGACGAGGAGAATGTGGCAGACTACGCTGGCGGGTGACGTACTCGGCGATGTCCTGAGGCCGCTGACCAGGCCGTGGACGAGGGCTGTCGGGGGAAAATCCTCTAAGGCCCATCTGACGATAAGGGCACTGCCGGTAGAGGTGACCTGCTTCGCCACAGTGGTAGCAGAGAGGGCGGTTATCTGGAGCGCGCCAGAGATCAGTCTTCCGGGGCGCCTGGCGCCGATCTGCCCAAAGGGGCAGCGGTTCCGCAGCGTGCACAGCGACCTGAGGTTGCGTGTAAGGCGAAGAGGTAGGTAGCAGGGCTGGGCGGCGTGTGACATCAGCATAAGTCATCCGCTGGGTGGGGCCCGGGGGTGGTGGTGGAACGACTGTACTTGTCGGTGGCGTGAGTGCGTTCTGGACCTCCTCACGGATGATGCTGGCCAGGGAAGCTGCACCAGGAGTAAATGATCCATGAAGTTGCTGGAGCTCCTCGCGAACCACGGTGCGAATGAGGTCGCGAAGGGAGCTCATATCTTGCCCGGGATTGTAGTCGGTTCGGTCAGACGGCGGTAGTGTGGAGATGGAATTCAGCGGCCGACCGTACTGGCTGCATCGCTGCTGTAGCAGTTTCTCCATGGTCACAGCTTCAGCCAGAAACGCCGCGACAGTGGTGGGCGGGTTCCGCACGAGGCCGGAAAAAAGCTGTTCTTTGACGCCGTGCATCAGGTGCCGCACCTTCTTCTCCTCACTCATGGACGGGTCGGCGCGATGGCAAAGGCGCATGACGTCTTCAACGTACATTGCGACCCCTTCGTTCTGACGCTGAACTCGAGAGGTTAGGGCACGCTCAGCATTCTCTCGGCGGTCACTGTTGGCGTACGTACCGAGGAGCTGGCTTCGGAAGGCCGGCCACGTAGAGAATGTGGCCTCGCGGTTCTCGAACCATGTCCGAGCAGCGTCTTCAAGGCTGAAGTAGACGTTCCGCATTTTCGCAGCGTCGTCCCAGCCGTTAAACGTCGCGACCCTTTCGTAGTGAGCTAGCCAGTCCTCGGCGTCTTCAAACTGCTCACTGTGAAATGGTTTAGGGGTGCGTGGGGTCTGAAGGATGAGACAGGACGAAGGGGTGGAAGGGACAGTCATGGTGCTCGAGGGGATGCTTGTAGCGCGACAAAAAAACACAATAGACAGAGACGAACGGGAGGCGCTTGTCCCGTTCGTCTCTGTCTATTGTGTTTTTTTGTCGCGCTACAAGCATCCCCTCGAGCAATATGAACCAACTCGCCCAGCAAAATGTTTTATTGGACAGTCATGGTACGGGCGGGCGGTGTCGTTGCCACAGCTAGGGTCTCTTCGTCAAGAGCGAAGGCCTCGGGGGGCAAGCCTCGGAGCCGTCGGCTGGTACGATGAACAGGAATGGTCACGAGAGGCAGCCGCGTAGGATCGTCCGCAGGAGAAGGGATCATCGATGGCACCTCCACCAGTGTCACGACTGAAGTCACAGGGAAGGTACACGTTGCCGAGGACCAGAGAATAAGGTCGGCTTGCCGTTCCGATCACAGAGTCACAGAGACAAGCACCAGCGCGCCGCTCGTGCCCACAACAACCGCTTCGTCGTCGTCGGCACCAAACAAGGCTGTCACGCGGCGCTAGGCACGTGGCAATATGAAAGAGAAAAGAGGCGCTCCAGCACACGGCAGATAGACTGCCTTTCGGCGCTGTAGGCAGGGCATTCACAAAGAATGTGGGCTATAGTCTCGACACACCCGCAGATGGCACATGCAGGGCTGTCAGCCATACCGATTAAGAAAAAGTAATGCTTGGTGAAAGCTACACCGAGCCACAGGCGACACAGCAAAGTTTTTTAACGTCGTGATAGACCGGATGGAAGCCGGAGCTTCAGATCTGGGTCCAAGGATTGTAAACGTGAATGGAAGAATTGGCCGGAATACCACGCGGCAAGCGTGATGTCCAAGAACTGTTCCATAATGGTAAGGGTCTCTGTGGTGGCGCACGAGAGAAGGTTTGGTTTAGTTTATGAGGTTTCTTCCCCCGGCTTGCTCACGCCGGCATGCCGGAATCCGAAACTAACCGTTGGCTGTTCGGTTAGCCATAAGTCAGCCATGGCACATGCAAGGGTGCCGTTTTATCAGTTTTATCGCCTATGACCTACATTTGCCTCTGACTGCTGGCTTCGAGACTGCATTGTTGTGTGTTCACTGTTTTGTACTGCACATGCACATTCATGCCAGCCTGCAGGAAACTATACTTCATTTCACAAATTATTTGCAGCAATGCGAAAGGTAGATCTCGTTCAGTCAGGGCCAAGGAAGATAACAAATAGTCCCTCAAATATTTTAGCAGTGTTGAGACTCTTTTTCAAACAATTACAGTAAAAGGTCGTTAATTCAAACTCGATTAATTCGAACTTACGGCTAATTCGAGCTGATAACTGGGTCCCGGCACAGCCCTGTGTATTTCCGATAATTCGAACTATGGTTAATTCGAACTAGGAACCCCTGGCTTACACTGCTCCTCGTAGATAGAAGTTGGCTCATAGTGAGTACAACACACTGAAAATTCACTAGAGATGCAAAGCAATGTAAAAGAAAAAAAGCCGAGCGCACGAGGCAGGCGGAGCCCGTGCTCCGGTGCATGCCGAAGCAGGTTTTCACTGCCGGAACACTCGCCCACGCCACCGATGCTTCGGTGCAAGACATTCCAGGTTTTTGTTGTGCCACGGTCGCTCGGTCGCGATCACGTGGTGTAAACAACACAGTATGGCGGTACGGGCGTCGCCGTCATGCTTTTTGTTGGTGCCGCGAGCTACATGGACAGCAGTGTGGAGACGTTGGAGCCCTTGAGTGATGGCGATATAATTGAGGCTCCATGCTGTCAGCAGACGACACAGGGCTCACGTGCGGTGAGCACAGCCATTAGTGTTGAGTCCGACTGTGGCGACGAGCCTATGCCACCGCCAAGTGCATGTGAAGAAGCGTCGGCGCTCAATGTTGCAGCATGCTACTTTTCTGCCGATGAGATCTCTGACGTTGCGCTGGAGCTCTTGGGCAAGCTGCAGATGATGCTGACGGAGTCTCGGCAGAAGAAATGCAAGCGAATGCTCATCACTGACTACTTTTAATTTTGACGACCCTTTCCCATAAATAGACATGTTTTGGAGCATAAAAAAAAAGCGTTCACATTCCAGCAATAAACTTGCTGCTCACGTGAGTGCATTCCAGTACTTGTTTCTGGCGCATAACTGGGCGATCAATTTATTTCATTTGCCATTACTACCGCATGAATTCAATTATCAGAATCGCTCGCCACAAACGTGTAGTAGCGCCTAGCTCACAATAATGAGTCTAGATGTGACTGCTTCGGATTCTGCCCGCGCGGCGGGGCGCAATGACCGCTCGCCCATTTGATAATTCGAAGTTCGTTTAATTCGAACAACTTTCTGGTCTCCTTTGAATTCGAATTAATGAACATTTATTGTATTGCACTAATTGAAAAGGTAGTTCAAGATGGTGTTTTGAAAGCATAGCAAGTGCTGCATTCCCTGGTTTAATTAGCAGGGAAGAGAACTTGTTGTTGGGCTAGTTGGTAATTGATCATTGTACTCTAAAGGCGCTCTGTCCCGTTCTCTTCTCTTCTCTCTCTCTGTCTGTGTGCGTGTGTGTGCAGTGTTGTAGGCTTTACCAAAAAAAGTAACTAAATACGTTACTCGTTATGCTAAAAAAAAGAAACGCGTTACCGCCGCACGTTACCTACAAAAAAATGTAACACGTTACCGGTACCAAAAAAAAGTACCGCACGTTACTCTGCCGTTACTTCAGGGGCATAAATTTTAATTAGTGCGTCTTCGCCTTAAGAACTCACAATTTTACAAAACACATATTTCACATGAAACTTCTAGCCGAAACAATGATTTAACGAGAATAGCTCGCCACGAGCTTTACCAGCACGCACATCTGCTCTCTCATTGCCTTTTATTCCCACATAACTCGGGACCCAGCACAGTTTAATATTTTGTCCTTGCGCTGTGGCAGTTACTATGTTGTGTATGATGTCACCAAGCAGAGGGGAGCTTGCATTTTTAGAATGGAGAGCTCTAAGTACACTTAAGGAGTCTGTGTAAATAACAGCATTTTTGAGGTTCTCACTTAGTATTTTTTCTATGGTCATACATACTGCGTAGCACTTCGCGGTGAAGATGGAGGAACACTGTGGTAGTCTTACTATTTGCTCCGAATTTCCTCGCACCACTGCGCTTCCTACACAACTATCTGTGTTTGATCCATCAGTATAAAATTCTGTAAAACTACTGTATTTTTCTTCAAGGGCGCGGAATTCTTGTATTATATGTTGCTGTGGAGTTCGCTTTTTACGGAACTGTGCAAGAGTGAGGTCACAGATTGCAGGAAAATTGAACCATGGAGACAGTGGACCACGTCTTCGAGCAACGCCAGGTAATGCATCCATTACGCCGAGGTTTTTGCACATATCTTCAAAATGCAGGAGAAGTGGCCTTATAGCTAATGATTTGTTGTTAAATAGTGTTCTAGATGGGCACTTTGTGACTATTTGGTGACTGATATGTTTAGGTAGTGAACGAATTTTGAAAACGTACGAGCATGTGAGCATGGTTCTTCTCTCTGTAAGTGATGGTTCGTTGGTTTCCACATAAAGACTGTTTATCGGTGACGTCCTGTATGCACCGGTGGAAAGACGCAAGCCTAAATTGTGTACTGGGTAAAGCCGTTTAAGGCACAATTGCCTCGCTGATCCATAAAATATGCATCCGTAATCTAATGTACAACGTACTACAGAGCGATGAATCTGTAAAAGACAAGTCCTATCCGAACCCCAATGTTTTCGTGAAAGTACGTTTAGTATATTCAGAGATTTAGAAGCTTTATTTTTGAGTAGGTTTATGTGTGGTAGGAATGTGAGCTTTTTGTCATAAGTCATTCCTAGAAATTTGTGCTCATCTTTAATTGGTAGTGCGACTTCATTTAAATACAGGGAGGGATCAGTGTGCAGTCCTCTTCTAAGCGAAAAAAGAACACCTACTGACTTTTGCGCAGAAAACTTGAAACCGTTTTTGTCTGCCCATGTTGTTAGTTTATTTACTGTCATCTGTATTTGCCTCTCACACGATGTAACGCTAGAGGATGTGTGCAAGCAATCTGGAGATCGTCGACATAGACAGAATACATGATAGACTTTGGGATTATTTTTGCTAGGGAATTCATTTTTACTACAAAAAGTGTGGTGCTTAAAATGCACCCCTGAGGCATGCCGTTCTCTTGAATGAAATTCTTAGAAAGAGTGGCACCCAGGCGTACTTGAAATGAACGGTTGGTCAAAAAGTCACTCAAGCATTTTAGCATTCTACCACGGATTCCGAGGTCTCCAAGGTCCCGCAGTATGCCAAACCTCCATGTGGTGTCATAGGCTTTCTCTAAATCGAAAAAGACCGCAAGGCAGTGTTGCTTGTGTATAAATGCTTCTTGGACTGTGTTCTCTAGGCGGACTAGATGGTCGGTGGTAGAGCACGCCTTTTTAAACCCACACTGATGGATGACAAGAAGATCACGGGATTGTAATATAAACATTAATCTAATGTTAAGGACGCTTTCGAAGGATTTGGCAAGTACGCTTGTTAGGGCAATAGGTCTGTAATTGCCAGGGGAGGTAGGTACTTTTCCCGGCTTCAACAACGGTACAATAGGCTTTTTTCCATGCCTCTGGAATCTCTCCTGATAACTATATTTTGTTAACAAATTTCAGAAGCGAGTCTACAGCATGCTCGGACAAGTGGGCAAGCATTTCGTAATGGACTTCATCTGGTCCTGGTGCAGTCTGTTTACCCGAAGAAAGTACACTGTTAATTTCTTGTAGTGTAAATGGGCTATTATATGCTTCGTGAGCACTGCCCTTTATCGGAAGTCTCTTTTTCGGCTGTGTTTTTATATTTTAAAAATGATTCTGTATAGTTAGAGGAACTAGATACAGTAGAAAAATGTTCACCTAATATGTCTGCTTGTTCTTCTATATTTGTCTGTACACCGGGGGCTGTCAGAAGAGGAACTGTGAATGAAAAGTAGCGACCATCCATTTTGTGTACTGCCTCCCACATTTTTTTCGAAGAGACTTGGCTGTTTATCAAGGAAATGAAACGCTGCCAGGATGGTTTTTCGGCATTTCGACGTATGTACCGCACTTTTGCTCTTGCTTTTTTAAAGTTTATAAGGTTCTCCTGTGTGGGGTATCGGCGAAATATACCCCAAGCTTTATTCTGTTGTTTTTTTCCTTTTTTGCAATCTCGTGTCCACCACATTTTATGGTTGCGTTGTACCATTCTTGAAGATTGGGGGATAGCCAAGCATGCGGCAGAAAGAATGCAATTTGTGAACTTTTCATTTATTTCATTTACATTAAGATTTTCTAACGTAATATTTTCTAACGTGGCTGCTGTTCTAAACAGCTGCCAGTCTGCTAAATTGAGCTTCCAACACCGTGGTTTTGTCTGGGTGACTGATGGTGGGGATGACAGGCAGATTTTAACAGGGAGATGATCGCTTCTGTATGGATTGTCTAAGACATCCCATTTAAAATCGTTAAAAACTGAAGGAGAGCTAAAAGACAAATCTAAAACACTCATTTTTCCTGAACTAGAGGAGCAATAAGTAGGTTTACCGGTGTTCAATAAACAAATATTGTTGGATAGTATAAAATCCTCAATAACCTGACCTCTGCTATCGGTTTTCTCACTACCCCAGAAACAAGATTGTGCATTAAAATCGCCAACTATCAAGTATGGCTCCAGTAACTGTTGTAAAAGGCTCTCTATCTCTAATTCATGCTGTCTTACTTCGAGATGTGGTTGAAGATATACGCTACAAATTGTAATGGTTTTGTAACCAACCACGGTGGCTGCTACGGCTTCAAACCTAGTTTTGAGTTTGATCTCACTAGCTGCTACACCACGTTGCACAATGATTCCTACGCCTCCCGAGAGTCTGCTCGCCCCCTCTCGGTCACGGCGGAAGACAGTGTACTTCTTTAGCACCTTTGTGTGCTGAGGGCCTAGATTGGTTTCCTGCACACATAAAGCAATAGGAGAAATTGTGTTTAAAATGTCTTTCATGTCATAGTTATTTACGAGACCTCTGCAGTTCCAGTGTATTATAAAAGCCATCTTAATGTTGTGTGCGTGTGTGCAGATAAAATTAGATTAACTTTGATTTGGCCCCTTGACTGGAGCCTCACATTTTTTTGATCAATCCAAAGACCTCCGCCGTCCGTCCGATGTGGACAGCACGGGGCTGCCCTGGGTCATGTCCATCGCCTCAGCAGAGACGCTGCTGAGGCCACAGAGGCGCCTCAGCAGAGGCCGCGCCCACGCACCACATCGGTGAAGGTTGTCTTCGCAGTGAAGGAGAATCGGTTTGTTTCGGCGTATCGCCTTCTTGCTTCCTTGAAAGAAATGTTTTCAGTGGTTTTCAGAGTAATTATTTTTTTCTTTTTTCGAGGACGGACAAGCCGTGGAGTATGCAGCATGGTCTCCCTCACAATTTGTGCACCGCGGGGCAGCAACACATTCATCTGACTGGTGGTCCTTCGAGGAACATTTCGCGCAAGTTTTGCGGCCGCGACAACTCTGTGAGCCGTGGCCGAACCTCTGGCAATTGAAACATCTGCGTGGGTTGGGTATATATGGCCTTACATTTATTTTCAGGTACCCGACTTCAATGCTTTCAGGTAGTGTGCTGGTGTTGAAAGTGAGGATCATGTGTTTCGTATCTATTTCCTTGTTATCCTTCCGGATCTTTATCCGCTGAACATTTATGACATCTTGGTCGGCAAGGCCTTCAAGCATTTCTTTTTCAGAGAGGTGAACAAAATCAATTTCTGATATGACACCTTGGACTGTGTTCAAAGACCGGTGTGACATGATGGAGACAGGAATCTCCCCTATCGATACAATGTTTCGAGTGCTGGACGGTGTCACGTATTTTGAGCAGTAAGTCGCCACTAGCCATTTTTGATACCTTGTACCCAAACCCCAAGGTATCTGTCAGGCACTTTGCTACCAAGAATGAGGAAATCAGTCTTGCTTGTTATTCTTCAGCTTTGCTGTGAATGACATGAAATTTTGGGAATGACACTTTTCTTTTTTGAAAAAAATCTTCATCGTTCCGCCCTCTTTTTAGAGAGTGATCAGGTTGGGAATGGAGGGGAGCCATAAAAAAATGTAGTTTTTCGGCCACGGTGCCAGCCACCCACCACGGAGCCCAACAAGGGGACGGGACAGGAACTTGAACGCAAGTCCTGCCCACGCCAGCTGTACACCTCAACTATAACCAAATATGACGAAACCCAGGGCAGTTCGCCACACAAGGTTAACCCTAGCCGCCCATGAGGAAATGAAAAAACCAAGAAACGACGATGAGACAGGACAGTAGTCAGAAAGAAGATAGGAAAGTAAAAGATGTAGAGGAGGACAGGAAAAGGCGACTGCCGATTTCCCCCGGTCGGGTCAGGCCGGAGGTGCCGTCTACAGGAAGCTGGGGCCAAAGTGGTGTGTTGCCTCCGCCGAGGGGCCTTAAAGGTCCAAACGCTCGGCATCGGCTCAACCACCAGGATCCCCTTTTCCCCGGACACGGCGATGCCACGCACGGCGAGGCGCGGGTGCTCGGGTCCGTGGTGATGCACTGTTCACCATCATCCCCCTGCGGGGATGTCCCTGCGGATGCTCTGGAACACGTGGTGTCGCCACTCACCAACGCCTGCAAGTTGCAGACGCCCCCCTGTGGGGAAAATTCGTAAGCATGGCGTCTCTTGTGTCTGTCAAGTCTCTTGCACGCAGCAGCATGGAAACAAGTGCTCTTTCCTTGCCAGGAATGAAGCCATCAGTTATGGGATGAAGGGCATGGAGGAACATGTTTTGCGGCGCTCGTCATTATAATTGGCTCAGATGGCCGCAGCCTTCACAGCGCTGCAAACAACTTGTGATATGGATTGCACGTGCGACGACGGAGCGGAGCAAGACGGAGGGAGTATTCGCCTACTTATACTTGGAGTCCACTTTTTTTTTTTGTGGCGTGAGCTGTTATATGAAGCACATCCCGAGCCTTTACACGGAGAAGCCATCCAAGGTCAACGATCGATGAGACCAGGAGAGAAAGATGAGATAACTAATGGAGAGGCAACGACGGCCGAAAGAAGGAAGGATGGGAGGAGAAAACTGAAATGCAGTTGCCGACAGGGTTTGAAAGAAGCGAAAAAAAAAAAAACGCTCGCCAGAAGAGAAAGAAGGAAAGAAGGAAGAAATCAAGAAGACGGCCGAGGCAGAAAGACTACAAGGGGCAGAAAATGAAGGGAGGCTGTTGCCGAGACAGAAATAGGAAGATACGACTCTCAAGTGTGCGCAACAATGCCACCTGCCACTCGTTGTTGGAGCCGTGAAGGCCATCTAATTGGTCTAATGCGGCTCTAATCAGTTCATTTCGTTTTCGAGCTGCTGCAGCTCAGAAATGAAGTGCTCGGGGAGAAGGAAGTTAAGATTTCCTCTGTGGGCAACCGGAGAAACAAAATAAACTGAAAAACCCTCTCGCACTGATGGCACAGCAGCTGCCATGCAATGCAGCTATGGGTGAAGTGGAGGACGATCGTCGCACTTGCGAGGCTCACTGCTGACAAAGCCCAGTTGTGCTCGTTGCCGTGCGAAAGGCCGATCAGCAGAGTAGCTAGACCAAGGAACGGCGCGTGAAGAAGACCTCAAAGGAGCAAGAGCGGCGTCGGCGACAATGCCTGAAGGACGAACCTTCACCTTCCGAAACTGCCACCTCAGAGGAGGCTCGTACTAGGAGGGCCGCGCTGGAGCGAGCACGTAGGAAGCATCAGCGCAATGCAGCTGTGCCGCCCAGCCGCCGACTCAAGCCGATTGTTCAACTGGGCCATTGTCTAGTTTGGCCAATTTTTTGGGCCTGTGAAGGCTGCGAGTTGGGAGAGTGGGGTTGGGGAACGACTTATAGTTATAGTATAGGAGTCAACTTATATGCGGCAATACACAATATTTCTATGGATTACAATGCCAGTGGCACTTCCATGCTGGATCAACGACCCCAGATAATACCTAGGCTCCCCACTGCGCAGTGTCCTGTCCCGGCGGCAGATGATGTCTTCGCGGGCACCGGGCAGAAATTGGGCAAGCCAGCCAATGCACATGAACAGCAGGCACAGGTTCATGTAGAACACCATCACGTTGGGGTACTGCCGTGACTCACGCCACCCGATCAGGAATGTCAGCTGCATAAAGTAAAAGGCAGAGGGGGCGCTTTGGCAGTAGCCACTCTTCATAATTCAACCATATTCCTGGCATGGTTATGTTGGCTAGAAGGAGAGGTGAAAGCAGTCAAGCTCCATGGAGTCTGTAGTTTGTGGTTGCTAGAAATGTTCATCTCAACTGCGCGACAAGCGATACAGTTCATTTCAAGCGGATTTTTTTTTTTTTACACTGTGTCTGCGAGAGTTGAACCAAACAGACTGACATTGTTTGCCATATCCATAAATCTGTCTTAAGTGAGTTTATCTCAGAAAGAGTTCACAGCAGTTTGTTTTACCGTACCCGAGAAAAGTATAGTAAAAACTTGTAATTCGGATATTGGGAAAAGTTCCAATTACAGTAATGGACAGCTCTCCCAAGAAATGGTAAAAACCTTCTGTACCATATCAGATTTAATTTGCGAAAACGTGGGCCATGGTTGTCTGCCTCCGAGACAAACTGTGCAGCTATTACAACTTTTCGCAGCTCCGTTAAAGGCTTTTTTGCGTGCATATTGTTGAGAATGTGGAAGCAGAACTGCTCCAAGATGGTAAGGGCCTCCATGGCTTCCTTCACAGTGTGTGTGGCAGCAGTAAAGCCTCCTCGCGGGCGGGGTCATCGCAGGTGAGAAGGCTCCAGCACACTAACTGCCAACAGCGGTGATGTTCCATGCCGGAACCGAAAACTTCCTCAATTAGGCCCAAAAAAATCCCTAAACCCTTTTTCAGTGTAGCAGCATGAGAACTCCATCCAAGTTCCCTGAAACTCCATAAAAATTCCAGTTTCGGCACTGTGAAAAAAAGAACCATGCAGATGGATGAAAGGGTAGTGTGCTGGAGCCAGAACAGCAAGCTGCCGCCAAAAATGAAAAGCAGTGACGTGTTATTCAGTCCTCAAAACAGCATGCAGTTTTGATCATAGTGGCCGATAGCTGCCACAGCTGCAGGCCCGTGCAAAGCTTGAAAACGCAAAACTGAAACTACCTATGAGGCTGGACATTTTCGGGGACAGTAAGCCCTGAAGGTCGTCATGCCTGGCATTGTATACAGATCAAAGGTGCGCGGGCAAGGCTGCACATACAATTCAAGCTTACCTAGACACAGTCACCCTATCAAGTGCCAGTCTGAATTAACTGGTGTGAGCTCAGCTGCGTTCAGATAACTAGCGTCCGGTGCCATAAACACACAATGACATCGGCCGGAGGCCACGCACATGAAGCCCGCACAGTTCAAATTATCCGAATTCCAAAGTTCACCGGCGCCAAATTAAAGGACTACGGGCACCAAATTTTTGTTTGAGTGTTTCCTTATTTCAAATGATGCATTAGACATTAATATACATGATCACCCCATGATATTCGCCTACAACCACAAAAGAGTTTATAATTGAATTTCTTCTCAATGCTGTTTTGGTTTCATCAACCAAATGATGGCTGTGATGTGCAGTTGGCCATTAGGTCACATGAGGTACGACAAAAACTGCAATATGAGCACTGACGCGTAGTTTTAATTCACTATAACACTTAAACCACCCTACTTCACGAGCTGAAATGGCAACGAATGACATATTACCGATTGCACTGCAATTTGTTTTTGTGCCTCATGTGATCTAAAGAACAACTACACGCCACGGTCAATGTTGGGTTGATGAAACCGTAACAGCATAAAAGAAGAAATTTAATAATAAATTATTCAGTGGTCACAGGAGAATACCGCACGGTGTTCCATATATTCTAATGTCTAATGCATCATTTGAAAGAAGGAAACATGCAACTAAAAGTTGGTGTCTGTAGTCCTTCAACATGGTTTTACTATAACAATTAGCAACTTTTTCCTACATAAATGCAATCTGATATGCCCTGTTTTATTACACTTATGCTAATATGATCTGATTTATCATCATACCCCAATGTACTGCCAATAAATTCTTACATATTGCCCTGAATTCCATTTCCAAAACCAAATTATCCAGCAACGTTAAAGTATTCGGACTTGTTTTATGGAGCCACTTGTAAAGGTACCTGGAGGCATCTCAAAGAAGGCCCTGGTGACTCACCACGGCGAAGAGGCAGGCCACGGTGGCCAGGGAGACGATGACACCCACAAAGGTGCGCATGCTGGTGCGCTCGTCCTCGGTAAGCAGTGGGTGGCGGCAGCCAATGCCACAGCCCTCCACCTCGGGGTACCAGCTAGTCTCACGAGGCGTCCCCACCAGGGGCGCTGCACACCGCCCAGACGTGTTGAACTTGATCTCGCGCATGCTGTCCTGCGTACCGAAGGGAGCATAACATGGCAGTCTGCTTCAAGGCTAGACATACGCTAGGCAAGGCAGAGGTGCATGGGGCAGTCGATACGTAAGAAGAGTCGAGGTGTTCGCAACTGAGTATGTACACAGAAAAGAAAACCCACAGAAAATACAGAGAGCAAAGAAAGAAGAGGGAAGAAGAAAAAAAGAAACTTTCCAGGCCTTCTAGGTAATCCAAGATTGTTGATTAGATTGTACAGGCGGCCTACATAATTCAGCCAGCTCACCAATGAACTACAGATGCCAAACACTGCCTTCCCTGATGATCACAACACTACAAGTAAACTTGCTAATCCAACTGAAGTCCATTATTTATGTAACAATCAATGCCAGTAGTGTGACTAATTACAATTCATTTAATAATAATAATAACTGGTTTTGGGGGGAAAGGAAATGGCGCAGTATCTGTCTCATATATCCTTGGACACCTGAACCGCCATAAGGGAAGGGTAAAGGAGGGAGTGAAAGAAGAAAGGAAGAGAGAGGTGCCGTAGTGGAGGGCTCCGGAATAATTTCGACCACCTGGGGATCTTTGCACTGACATCGCACAGCACGCACACGGGCGCCTTAGCGTTTTTCCTCCATAAAAACGCAGCCGCCACGGTCGGGTTCGAACCCGGGAACTCCGGATCAGTAGTCGAGCGCCCTAACCACTGAGCCACCGCGGCGGGGCACAATTCATTTCCTTGAATTTTATTTTTAAAATCTGGGGCAGAGTAGCAAGTTGGTGGGAAAAGTTTCAGAAACAGTTGCAATGTGTTTCTGAGCACAGTACAACAAAAAAAGCAAAATCTCGTTGATATGTTCCCGGTTGACATGATTTTCTGGTTCACACGCTTGAAATCCCAAGCATTAAAAATGTGCCGTAGAGTTACACTATTTTGCTCACGCTCAATACATTCCAGGATAATACCATTTCCTGGCTATTGCGTTTAAAATTTCAATAAATTCTAGTCGTATAATACTGCACATGTGCAGACATACAAGAAGGGTTATCAAAAAGGAGAAGAAAAAGGTCTGGTCCAAGCAGCACGAAACGCCGTATGTGATAACCTATAGTGAAACCATATGTGTAACGCTATCACACAAATGGAAAGTTGGGTACACATGTGGAAAGTTGCATCTTTACCATTCTGGCATGGATGACCACCTCATGCATTTCTATCTTTAGAGTTTTAGGGACTTTTCTGCAATACTATTCCCACAGTATTTCGTGACTTTCCACCAAGCTGATGTGACATTCATGGTACAAACAATAAGGCTTGTTTTAGTCCGGAAGAACAGTGCCTGCCATGTCCGTTAAGCTGTGAATGGTCTAACTGATAGCTCTAAATTTCAAGGACTATTCTGGTGCCCACCCTGGCCAGAAGTGTTGGCTGTTAAATGGTTAAGTAGTGCATGCCAAAAATGTGTGCGCCCTAGAATTGTGTGTGCAACCAACCAGTCCCCATTACCACAATGCTAGGGATTAACAGCCCTCCTAAATGCCAAAAGTATCATATAAATGTGTGTGCTATGTATGGGCCCCAGCCTGTTTTCCCTAAGGAAATATTTAACATAAAAATCCATGTAAACGCCACACCCAACGTTTGCCGTGGTCTCCTGAGAAGAGCAAAGTCAATCTGCTCCTCTGAAGCGGAGAAATAAAGCAGAAAACGCCACCGTTCTCGTCGACCTACAAAAGAATGGCTACACACGTGGCTTTATTCAACGCGTTGGTCGCTGTCAAGCTCGGAGGACAGGGGGACCAGCCAACAATGAAACAACGAAACGCGAGCACGTTGTCCTTCCATATGCGAGGGGAACCAGCGCGGCACTCGCACGCATTCTCGGAAAACATGGAATCCACGTGCTCACAAACCTGTTTCAACAATAAGCCGCTTCTTACCATGACCGAAAGACCGTGTCCCCAGAGAAAAACAACCGGGTGTCGTCTACAAAATCCCATGCTCAGAGTGCCCGGCTTCATACATCGGTGCAACAAAACACCTCCACCAAAGAATAAGAACACAAAAATGACATCCGGCTAATGAATTCGGAGTCCAACCCCCTCGCCGAACACTGCGAGCGCGCCGACCACCGGATAGCCTTCGAGGAGGTGAGCGTCTTGACCGTGGAACCAAACCTGTTCAAGAGGCGACATGTGGAGTCCTGGCACATCCGGCTAACAAAGGAGGCGATGAATAGGACTCCAGGAATGCTCCCCTCAGCATACGTTAGTGGACTGCGCCACGTGCTAACAACGGGAGAGCGAAGGCGGCAACCTGCTGCTGCTGCTGGCACACTAAGTCACCCCTGAAGAAGGGACCGAGCTGGTCCCGTAATGTTTGGTAAAGTTAAAAAAATTGGTTGGCGTCAGTTTTCTCTCAACTACCTCTCTTGCCATCAAACAGAGCTGCCAATTTTCAGGGATGAATGTTCTGTTCTGGATTGCTCCAGTTCCAACAAAACAGGTGATTATTCCTCCCCTACCTTCTGCTCTGCACATCTTTAGCTTCAAAAGCTCTTTCACTGCCATGCACACTCCATGAGCTCCTTCACACATGCACCCAAGTTCAAGGGACTTTTCTGAGCTAACACCCAACAACTTGCCAAATCCAACAGCTTATCATAGTTCATATTCCCATGACACCAGAGGCCATTGACTGGGCTTGATGGAAAATTTGGGGGACACTTAATAAGCAACTCCAGCGTTTTCTTGTACCTCCATTGAATTTCACTCAAACGTTCAGGGTAAGGATATGTTCTCTGCAGATTTCTGGTGAAATGTACCAAATTTCGCAGTTGGCCGATGTTTAGTTCCAGCACAAATAATTTTTTTAATTTTCCAATTCGTGGCCTCAATCGAGCAGATTTTATAAGCAACCTTGCATATGAGGTGTCACAGCTTGGCATGCTCAGAGCGAATCTCATGCTCAGAGCTGTGTTTGCTGGAGCACAAAATTTCACGCTTGTGTTTGGTTATGTCAGACAAATCATGACCCAAAATGTTGCTTACAGCCACCAATTTGGCAATCAACGTGCATACAAGTTTTGAGACAGTACCCGTGACGTAATAGGTGGGCATGTCGCAATGTCATATTTTGGCTGAAACCCAGTTTTGGTTTCAGTTTCTCTGGTTTCTGCTGTTTTAAAATGCCTCTACTCGGTACTTTGAGAAATGGTTTTTGTACCAGAGAGAGGGGAATGTAAAGAATTGGAAACGACTGTCAACTCAATGCATTAAAAGAAAAAACACTGGAGTTGCCCTTTAAGCTCTGGCATTAGGGATATGAGGCAACGGCGTTAACCCATTAATTCTCATGCACTGAAAACATCAGATGAAAGTAATAAATTTCCAGGACTCGGTCATTAATGGCTCCTTGATCACAAAAATTTAAAAAACTGAAATTCATTAAAAAAAATTATTCATATATTAGTTCATTTAAGATAATTATTATAATATCTCTGTGCTTTGGTCCGCAAAACCATGTGCTAACAGACAGGCGCATGCAGGAATTCGAGTACAAAATTAAAAACTACTCTATCATCTGTGAATGCAGCATTACTACCACGTAAATTTTAGTATTTTTTGCGTTAAGGCTAGTTTTTGCACGAATTTGTCTTTCCACGGGCCCCCTGCATCTCTGGCAGCTTCTACTTAGGCCTTGCATTGATAAATATGTTGGAGAAGAGCATTACTTGAAGAATGCTAGCAGTTCAAGTAGATATACAGGCAGAAATTAAAATTACAGCTCAGAGCATTTATAAGGTAACCGCTTATAATACGGGACCGCGTTATATACGGCTTTTTGTGACAACCGATTCACTTCCCACAGAGTTCAATGTATTGGCGTACCGCTTAATACGCGGCAGCGCGTAACCGGAGACAGCATATGGTGTGGTTTCTGGCAAGCCAGGTGGCCCGCGTACCGGGGCGGGTCCGGTGGGTACCGGTGGGCGTGACAAGTGTGCTTCCAAGATTGCGCAAAGAAAAAGGCAACAGGCGGGATGGGGGAGGGTTGTCAGCATTGTTCAAGGGAAGGCAGAAGGCAGGAGAATAGAGAAAAAAAAAACAGAAGTCGCAAAGCAGGCATTTTTCTCTCACTCTCCAATGCGCCTACGTTGGGCACACTGATTGGACAAAACTTGAAAGCACGTGATGGCACGGCCAGACTGAAGCATGCTAGAGTGGCGGTGAGCACATGACCGTGCAAGCACTGCTCGTACAAGCACATGAGTGGCAGCATCTTGTTACGCTTGAGCCTGTGAGAGGGATATGCGTCATTGCGTGTGGTGAAAAGTTGACAACTTAGGCAAGTCAGCTGACAATGTGAGCAAGTCTACCAGCCTCGGCTATCTTCCTCCTCCAAAAGGCAGGAAAGCTTTGTCCCCCGAAACCAAGCAGAGCATTGTGAGGGACTTCGAGATGCGGTTTGAAAAAGGCAAAAAACTATGGCGTCGCCGACAATACTGTGTCCGCCATTTGGAAAAATAGCGACAAGTTGCAACAAGTGCTGCAGGAAGACTCCACGTCGCTTGCAAGCATAAAGATTTAATTGCGTCAAAGTATGAAGATGTTGACGCTGCTTTGTTTAAATGGTTTCACAAGGTCCGAGCCTAGGGTGTTCCTGTGAGTGGCCCGAAATTGCAAGCCAAGGCCAGGTGCTTAGCAAACCTCTTGGGGCATGATGGTTTCAACCCACTGAACGGTTGGATTCAGCGCTTCAAGGACTGGCACGGGACAAGCTCGCTGCCTTCGCCACAGACGCTGTGTGTGCGGTAGCCGCCACAGATGAAGACATCGTGGGAGTGGTGCGCGGTTGTGATGAGCCTCTGTCCGAGGATGAGCCCGACGAAGTGACTGAAAGTGCAGCAGAAGTTTCGTGCAAAGATGCACTCCACTGTTGCAACAAACTGTCTCTCTACTGCATTCGGAGAAACCTCAGCGAGCAAGCGCTCAGGTGCCTCACTGTTTTTAAGATGAAGCCATTAGCAATGCAGTTAAATTGAAGCACGAGACTAAAATAACATCGTTCTTTCATTCACTACGATGCTTAGACAAAAAGATTAATTAAACTTCTTTGTTGCCTGTGATAGCAGTGTTGTGCATCTCATGCATTGTCAGGCGCACTTTGAAAGGTAGGCTGGCCATACTGAATATGCAATTGCATGGAAAAGCTACGTTTTGGTTACAGTGCAGTACCACTTATCCCAACTCCCGCGGTATGTGTTATATGCACGCTATGCCACAGTAATCCCTCGTTATAACGAAATCGCTTTACTCGAAATATCGCTTTATTCGAAATTTCTTCCAGACCAGAGGCAAACGCCATACTACTCGAAGTACACGAAGAACTTGACCCGCTTAGAGCGAAGCCGCGAACACAGGCATTGCCGCCACCGCGGCGACCCTTTTGTGCATGCAGTGCCAAATTAATGCCGCCGACGAATTAGTCTCATGCAGGCACAAAAGCTGGCAACAAGACTACCAAACCTACGACTGGTGACCTGCCTAGTAACGAGTACCAAGTGAGTGCCGAGTGCCCCCAGCTGTTTACAGCGGAGCGAACGGAAGCGCGCTAGAATCGGTTGCAATTGCATTGCTGGTGTCCCCCGTGATAGAATCCAAACGAAAATTTGTTTGTTTTGTTTTGTTGGGTTTAAAAGCACATAAGCAACTTAGGCTATCATGCGCCAAGCTCAAGGTGTAAGAAATTGTTTTCTGCAGATTTTTACAAATATGTGAAAAAATATGGTGGTGTAGAAAGCTTAAAAATTTATTTCCTTGTAACTAGTATTGTGAGTGTTGTGTTGTGTTGTGTTGGGTTTAATGGCACATAAGCAGCTAAGGCTATCATGCGCCAGGCTCAAGGTATATGAACAGTTTTCTGCAGGTGGGAGGAAACATGGTTGTGTAGAGGACTTAAATTGCTATTTCGTTCTGGTAGTAATAAGAGAAAGAAGAAATTTTATAAATAAACGCTTTCAAGAAGGTCAGATAACCTCAGTAGCCATCCTTGGCTGGGCAAGGATCCTGAGGCTCCCAACCATTCAAATAACCACCTCAGCCCTCTTCTCATGGAATGAGAAAATGGCTGAAATGCATCATATTATAAAGCAAAGCTGTGGATCAAAGTTTACAGTTTCTGAAGAACACCTGCTTCTTTTAAAAAAGCTAAAA
This sequence comes from Amblyomma americanum, assembly GCF_052857255.1. Lineage (NCBI taxonomy): Eukaryota > Metazoa > Arthropoda > Arachnida > Ixodida > Ixodidae > Amblyomma > Amblyomma americanum. The sequence goes on along the minus strand of NC_135500.1, from coordinate 34,320,523 downwards.
ACGGAAGATATGTTAACAATGGCATTTTCACCTAAAAGCAGCATTGGGTGTAAAGGAATGTATTGATTATAAAACTTTGTAAAGTGCTCATTTCTTAGTTTTTCGAGTTTTGCACAAGAGAATAAAATATGGTTTATTGTTAGTTCATCTCCACATCTTTCACGAGGTTTGTCTTGTTTCATTAGTAAGAAATTATGTGTAATGTGTGTATGTCCAATGCGGAGACGACATAAAATCACTTCAATAAATCGTTCCTGGTGCCTACAGGTCTTCCATTCACCCAGGACAGGTTTTACAAAGTGCAGCTTGTTGTTAACCTCGTTGTCCCAAGAAGCCTGCCATTTTTCTCTCAATTTATTCTGGACCAACTTGATGAAGTCCTTATGCGGTATGTTTACTGGTTTTATTTTTGCGTTAAGGGCAAGTGCGGCGCTTGCATCAGCCCTCTCATTTCCGCTGATGACCACGTGACTGGGAACCCAGCGAAACTTTATTGTATGTCCTTGTGAGTCAGCTCGTATTACATTATGTATTATGTTTCCTATTAAGGGTTCGGTTGCATTTCTGGGGTTTATTGCTGTAATTACGCTGAGGGAGTCACTGTAGATAACACTGTTCTGTATGTTTTTCTTCAATATTTGTTCTACAGCTAGAGCAATGGCGTAGCATTCTGCTGTAAAGACTGAGGCGCACTGAGGCAGCCTGACTACTTTTTCCCATTTCCCTTGCACTATCGCACTCCCTACATAGAGTGCTCTCTTAGATCCATCTGTGTAGAAATCTGTGGAATTCTTGTATTTTTCACTTACTCCAAGAAACTCTTGCTGTATATATTCCAGTGGGGTATGTCTTTTTTTAATGTGTGTCAGTGCGAAATCGCATACACCAGGAAACAAGTACCAAGGTGGCAACCTATCGGGTCTCTGGGCAACATCAGGAAGTGCATCTAGTATGTTTATTTCTTGGCATATTTCTTCAAAGCGGAGGAGTAATGGTTTTACAGCTTGAGGTTTGTTGGTGAACAGTGTTCTGGATGGGCATTTTGTAACTATGGTGTAACAAAGATGTTTCGGTAGCGACCTTATTTTCAGTACGTATGCACAGGTAAGCATTGTTCTCCTGTTGGTGAGGGTCGGTTCGTTTGCTTCTACGTGAAGGCTATTTATGGGTGATGTTCTGTAAGCACCAGTTGAAAGGCGCAACCCGAGGTTTTGTACTGGATCTAGCTTTTTAAGGTATGATGGCCTCGCAGACCCATACACTATGGATCCATAGTCTAACGAAGAGCGTACTAGAGAGCGATAGATGTGCAATAGGCACCTCCTATCGGATCCCCAACGCTTCAGTGAGAGTACTTTGAGTATATTCAGGGATTGGGCGGCTTTCTTTTTTAGGGTGTTTATATGTGGTAGAAACGTTAGCTTTTTGTCAAAAGTTAAGCCTAAAAATTTGTGTTCTTGTTTTACTGGAAGTGTGGTGTCGTTCAAGTGGAGGGTGGGATCAATCTGCAGTCCCCTCTGCAGCGAGAAAAGAACCGCAACAGTTTTCTGTGGAGAAAACCTAAATCCATTTCTGTCTGCCCAAAGTGCTAATTTGTTTATTGTGAGTTGTAGTTGTCTCTCACAAGTTGCCAGGCTAGAAGATGTGCATGCAATTTGAAGGTCATCAACGTAGACCGAGTACATAATGGACTGTGGAATTATACTGGTTAAAGAAATCATTTTTACTATGAACAATGTAGTACTTAAAATGCATCCCTGAGGAACGCCGTTTTCCTGAGTAAAATTATTTGAGAGGGTTGCGCCGAGACGAACTTGGAAAGAACGGTTGGATAAAAAGTCGCTCAAATATTTCAGTATCCTCCCGCGGATACCAAGCTCTGCCAGGTCGCGAAAAATCCCGAACCTCCTGGTCGTGTCATATGCCTTCTCCATATCGAAAAAAACTGAAAGGCAGTGTTGCCTGAGTATAAAGGCCTCTCGGATTGCGTTTTCCAGGCGGACTAAATGGTCGACTGTGGAACATGTTTTTTTAAAACCACATTGGTGGACATCAAGAAGCTCTCGGGATTCTAGAATAAACATTAATCTAATATTTATAACACTCTCAAAAGATCTGGCAAGACAGCTTGTAAGGGTTATAGGCCTGTAACTGTTAGGGGAGGTTGGTGGCTTTCCTGGTTTTAGAAATGGAACAATAACGGCTTTTTTCCACGCAGCTGGTATTTTCCCTACTACCCATATTTTGTTAAAAAATTTTAACAGAACTTCTACAGATTGCTCAGATAGATGGGACAGCATTTCATAATGAATTTCGTCGGGGCCTGGTGCAGTTTGTTTACCTATAGACAGTACTCTCTATTTCTTAAAGTGTAATCAAATTATTGTAAGGCTCGTTTGTGCTGCCTGCCGTAGGGAGCCTTTGTTTTTCAGTTGTGTTTTTGTATTTTAAGAATGACTGTGTATAGTGGGAAGAACTAGTAACTATAAAAAAATGTTTCCCCAAAATGTCTGCTTGTTCTTTAATACTTGTCTGAATTCCAGGATCCGTCAGCAGAGGAAGGGTGAATGGGGAATAGCTGCCATTTACTTTTCTGACCTGCTCCCACAGTTTTTTTGAGGTTACCGAGCTGTTTATGGACGACACATAATTTTGTCAAGACATTTTTTCCGCGTTCCGCCGTATATATCGGGCTTTAGCTTTTGCCTTTTTGAAAACTATTAGATTTTCGTGAGTAGGATACCTACGAAATACACCCCAGGCCTTATTTTGTTGATTTTTGGCTTCCCAACATTCTCGCATCCACCATACCTTGTGGTTCTGGCGCACCACGCCTGTGGACAGGGGAATAGCTAGCCGTGCAGCATCGATGATACACTTTGTGAGAATTTCATTGAGTTCATCTATGCTAAGTGTTTCTGAGTAAATGTCTTCTAATCTGGCCTTTTCACTAAACAACGCCCAATCAGCTAAATGTAGCTTCCATCGCCGTGGTTTGGTTGGGATGACTGCAGGTGAGGATGATAGGCTTATCAAAACTGGTAGGTGATCACTCCCAAACGGGTTGTCTAAAACGTCCCACTTAAAATCGCTAAAAACAGAAGGTGAACAAAAAGACAGGTCTAAACTGCTCATTTTCCCAGACGTTGGGGAACAGTATGTGGCCTTTTTCGTATTTAAAAGACATACATTATTCGTCAGGATAAAATCTTCGATTATTTGACCTCTAGCGTCACAGCGTTCGCTTCCCCACAGGGAGGAGTGAGCATTAAAATCCCCAAGTAACAGATATGGCTCCGGAAGTTCTCTGATCAGTTGCTGTAGATCATGGAGTGTTAACGTAAAATGTGGAGGAATGTATACGGAACAGATTGTTAGTGTTTTGTAGCTTACGATACTGACTGCAACCGCCTCAAGTTTTGTTTTGAGTTTAATTTCTTGAGCAGGGAAGCCGCTTTGAACGACTATCGCGACACCTCCCGATAGCCGATTTGCCTGCTCTCGATCGCGTCTAAAAGTTTTATAATGTTTCAGGATATGTACATGTTGTGGACCAAGAATGGTCTCCTGAAGACATAAAGCTGTGGGTAACATTGACCCTAAAATATTTGTTATGTCGCTGTAATTCCGCATAAGTCCTCTACAATTCCAATGGATTAAAAAAGCCATGTTTATGTTTTTGAGAGGAAATGAAAGGGGATTTACTTAGGTAGTGGGCCCGTTATTAGCGGCCTGTCTTTTTTTCGTTCAAGAGAGCTGTTCCGCCGCTGCAAAGCAGGCGGAGTGGCAGTTGTATCTATCGCCTCACGAGAGACGCTGGAGGACCGCGGGGAAGCCGCGGGTTTGTGGGTTTCAGTCCTCCCCCGGTAGGGGGAAGTCCTGCGGGATGCCGACGCATGGACCGGCGCTCCCTGCTTTGACACTGGCAGGGCAGCTTTCGCTGACCCTGCCTGGGGCGTGAATGGCCCTGCCATTGGCTCGATGGAAGTGGCCTCGGCAGCGACCGGGGTGCTGTGTGGTGCACCGCCCCTGCGCGCCACATCAGCAAAGCTGGATTTTGCTGTGAAGGAGAACTGGTTGGTAACGGCAAATCACCTTCTTGCTTCTCTAAATGAAATGTTTTCCTTGGTTTTTATCGTGATAATCTCTTTTTTCTTCTTCCAGGACGGACAGGCCCTGGAGTATGCAGCATGTTCTCCTTCGCAGTTAGCGCAGCGCAGGGCTGCGTCACATTCCTCAGAAACGTGATCCTTGGAAGCACATTTTGCGCACGTTTTGCGGCCGCGGCAGCTCTGTGAGCCGTGGCCAAACCTTTGACAGTTGAAGCATCTTCGTGGGTTTGGAATATAGTGCCTGACATTTACTTTTAAGTATCCTACATCGATGGTTTCTTGTAATGTACTTGTATTGAATGTTAGGACCAAGTGTTTTGTCTCTATTTCTTTGTTGTCTTTCCGGATTTTGATTCTGTACACATCTGTGACATTTTGGTCAGACAGGCCTTCCAGCAATTCTTTTTCGGTTAGGTGTATGAAGTCGTTTTCAGAGATGACACCACGGACTGAGTTTAGGGATCGGTGCGCTGTTATGGAAACTGCGATTTCTCCGATGGATGCAATGTTTGCGATTTTCGAGTTCTGGATGTTGTCAAGGAGTTCTAACAATAAGTCTCCGCTGGCCATTTTAGACACCCTGTAGCCAGGGCCCAGGGTATCTGTTAGGCATTTAGACACAAGGAACGGAGAAATTATTCGTGCTTGTTTTTCATTACTTTCGCTGTGGATAACAGAACTTGGTGAATGTCAATGTCGGTTTCTTTTTTGAAAAAAAAAGTCTGCTGCTTCGTTCCGCCCTCTCTTCAGAGAGCGATCGGGTTTTGAAAGGGGGGGGAGCCATAAAAAATAAAGTTTTTCAGTCATGGTGCCAGCCACCCACCATCGAGTCCAACAAGGGGACGGGACAGGAACTTGAACGCAAGTCCTGCCCACGCCAGCTGTACACCTCAACTATAACCAAATACGACACAACTCAGGGTGGTTGGCCACACAAGGTTACCCCTCGCCGCCTATGAACAGTGAAAAAAACTAAGAAGTGAGTAGGAGATAGGAGGGTTGTGAGAATGAGATAGGAAAGTCAAAGACAGAGGGGAGGATAGGAAAAGGCGACTGCCGATTTCCCCCGGTCGGGTCAGGCCGGAGGTGCCGTCTACGTGAAGCTGGGGCCAAAGTGGTGTGTTGCTTCCGCCGTGGGGCCTTAAAGGTCCAAACGCTCGGCGTCGGCTCAACCACCAGGATCCCCTTTTCCCCGGACATGACGATGCCACGCACGGCGAAGCGTGGGTGCTCGGGTCCGTGGTGATGCACTGTTCACCATCATCCCCTTGCGGGGATGTCCCTGCGGATGCTCGGGAACCCGCAGTGTCGCCACTCACCGCCACGACGCCTGCAAGCTGCAGGCGCCCCCCTGCGGGGTTAACTAGTATTGTGAGCAGAAACAAGATTTATAAACGGTTAACATTAAAAGTTGCAAAAGAAGTCGGGTAACCTCATCAGCCGTCCTTAGCTGGGCAAGGAAATGGAGCCTCCCAACCAATTCAAACAAAAACCTCAGCTTTTTCTCACGAATGACAAAGTGGCTCAGGTGCATCAGGTGAAGCACTGGGATGAAGCACATATTTTGAAGAAAATCTGCTTCTGTTAAAAATCTAAAAACACCAGAGATGTCCACAATTGCGTTTTCACCTAAAAGCAGTGCTAGGTGAAAAGGGATGCATTGCTTATAAATCGAAGAAAAGCATTTTTTCCTTAGCTTTTCCAGTTTCGAGCATGAAAATAAAATGTGATTAACTAAGTTCATCTCCACATGTACAAACTGGTTTGTCTTCTTTAGTTAGCAGAAAGCTGCGTGTAATGTGTGTGTGGCCTATACGGAAGCCAGCAGATAATGGCTTCCTTGAAACGTTTCTGCTGCGCACATGACTTCCATTCACCTAGAACTGGTTTAATTAAGGGTAGCTTGTTATTTACTTTGTTGTTCCAAGAGGACTGCTATTTTTTCCTTGCATTACTATGTAGTAATTTCATGCAATCTTTATAGGGCAGATTTAAGTATTTAATTTACTTGTCCCAAGCTTGAGCAGCGCACAAATCTGCTCTTTTGTTGCCCTTTATGCCAACATGACTAGGTACCCAGCAGAGTCTTATGCTTTGTCTTTGAGCTATGGCTGTTGTAATGTTGTGTACGAAGTCGCCAAGCAGCGGAGTTACTGCATTTCCAGAATGAAGGGCTGTAAGTACACTTAGCGAGTCTGTGAATAATACTATTGGCGAGGTTCTCATTTATTATTTTTTCTATGGCTACACAGATGGCGTAGCATTCGGCGGTGAAGATCAATGCACACAGTAGAAGTCTTACAATTCTATTCCAACTTCCTTGTACTACTGCGCTTCAAACTTAAGCATCTGTTTTTGAACCATCTGTATAATAAGCTGTGAAAGTACTGTATTTTTCCTCGAGTGCCAGAAATTATTGTATTATAGCTTGCTCTGGAATTTGTTTTTTGCGAAACTGTGCAAGAGTGAAATAATACATTTCAGGAAAATTGTATCATGGCAACAGTGGACCTCGCCTTAGAACAATGTTTGGCAATATCTCTACTAGTACGCCGAGGTTCTGGCACATCTCTCCAAATCGCAATAGCAGTGACCAGGTAGCTTGCGGTTTATTGTTAAAGAGTATTTTGAATGAGCACTTTATGACTACTTGGTGACAGATGTGTTTAAGTAGTGGACGGATTTTTAGAATGTAGGAACACGTGAGCATCATTCTTCTGATCGATGTCCTGTAAGCACCAGTAGAAAGATGCAAACCTAAATTATGTACGGAATCCAGTCGTTTAAGATATGACGGTCTCGCTGACCCATACACTATAGACACAATTCATGGTAGAGCGCACTAAAGAGCAGTAAATTTGCATAAGACATGTCCTGTCTGCTCCCCAATGTTTTCCTGACAGTACTTTGAGTATGTTAAGGGATTGGGAGACTTTTTTTTTTTTTTCAGTGCATTTATATGAGGCAGGAAAGTGAGTTTCTTGTCAATGGTTATGCCTAGAAACTTGTGCTAATTTTTTACAGGTAGCTGTGTTTCGTTCAGGTGTATGAATGGGTCAGCCTATAGGCTTCCTTTGAGCGAGAAAAAGATGGCCACAGTTTTCTGTGTGGAAAAATGGAAACCGTTCCCATCCGCCCAGGTCAATAATTTATTCATTGTCAACCGCATTTGTCTAGCGCATGTTAAATCCAAATGAAAATAAAATTTTCGCGACGCTTTACGATGCCAAAAAACCGCAGTCTCTTGGATGCTGAAAATTGGCCAAAAGACCGCGGGTAGACTTGCGCCGTAGCATTCCATGGGATGCGCTCGGTGAGCAAAATTTGACCGCTCTAAAGAACACTTCTGGCGCTGAAACGTGCCAAAAAGCACGAAAGAAGTGTCCCTCTGATCATGAGCCCATTCACACTTGCGAGCAGCGAGCGAGGTGAGCTTTTGGCAACGAACTGAGCTGCTCCCTGGCTGCCGTAGTTGTCGCTAAGCCTAACCGTTTCACATCGGCCAAAGCAGACGAAGCTCTCGAAAGCTAGAAACGTCATTCCCGAGAGTTATCACTTCAAACGAGAAGGTGACCTGCAGGTTGCGCTTGCAAGCGTGAACAACGATGTTGTCGAGCTGCTGCCTGGTTGGAAGCAACTGCTGGTCGCACGCCCTTTGCCGTGTTCGACGCGAGGAGATACGTTAACAAATTGGGAAGACGACTTTGAGGAAGCCGGTCTAGAAATTTGCTTCCTGCTTGCCATAATCGGCCTGCATTGCAATAAAACCCCGCCCCTAGCTTCGTTGAACTTTTGACGGTGCAAATCGACCGATAACTTGCCAAAAACACGAGAAATCCGAGCGTCGCCAGCGGCGAGTCAGGCTGCCAACATGGCAGGTCAACGCAACCATGTTGTTTTGCCGGCGATTTTCTTGAGCCGGTCATGCTCGATTCATGCCACCCAACTAGTCAAACGGTCTAAATGCGTGGTAGGGTCATTGAATTTTGTTCCTAGACATCTGTCAACGGTGCGGACATGACACTACGCGAACACCGACACTCGAACCATAGAATTAGCAGTGTCGACAACGGTGCGCCAAAAAACTCTTGTTCTGCAATCTTCACAGCTCCACACCTTGGGGACAAATTGCCCAGCAGTCATGCAAAGCCTCTACTGCAAAACCTTTGAGTTTTCACGATCGCGCTGCGTACCCACAATGAGCGGCTAATCGTTTTCTCATCATCAAACACAACCTCAGACTCGAGTCACGGCATTTGTGGCGCTTTCCAGCGAGATACTCTTGCAGTGTTACATGACCCCCCCCCCCCCCCCTTTAAGCAGCCACTGCCCTCACGATTCGAAATACCACGAAGGTTGAATGCATGGGCGGCGACTGCGACCTCGTGCAATGCTTGGTCAGATTAGAGCAGGGGTTGCACGCGCACGGTAAGTACTTGAAACAGCCAAAGCTCACTGCCTTTTTTGCACCTGAATAAAGTTTTGCTTCACTGAATACATTGTATTTTGACTTCTTCGCCCTTGCGGCGCAATTAAAGCTCGACTGCTTTAGATTTTGTCGGGTGGTCTCTTATATCGAATTACCGCTTATAACGAATTTTTTCGCCGTCCCGCTGACTTCGTTATTTCTGCGCTCTGTATTATATATGCAACGTCAGGTACTCAATAGCAGACCCTCCTGCTCTTGCCCATGAAGACATGAGCACAGTTTCTATATTATGTGAAAGACCATACGACATACATATAAAGCGCCACTTTAACCAAGCTATGCAAATGTGCCTGCGTGGCCTCTGGGTAACGTGTCTGACTCGCAACCTAATGGCCGGGTGAGAATCTCAACTAATTACCCCAACTTTGTTTTCAGAGCAGTTCATTTAGTTTATATACTTAGATGTCCTAATAATGTTTGAGTCACGTTGCGACCTTCTAACGACCAGACTTCTAAAGATTTAATCACTTTTCAAATTCGCCGCTTCACGGGTGACGTAGCCGCCTTTTCGACCAATCCAAATTTCTTTGTTCATAATGGAAGCTGCCAAATTTCCTGCAGAACTGGACCCTTAAAGCTATCACTTTAAAACCCCGTGGGGCTTGGGAACTGCGAGTCTTCATCGAAATACAGGCAAGACTCGTTTCTGGAGATTAGAGGGAACATGCACTGCTTATTATCTTGGCAATCTCCTACTGGTAGCAAACTGCAGCTTTTCTTTCTCCACAAGCGTCCTCAAGCTAGCTATACTTTCATTCTCAAAAAATATGTAGTTGCATGAAAATGAGTAAAACGGAAATCTGGGCTAGTCGGCCATACATGAAAAAGACAAGGACAAGAAAAGAACACATATGAAGAGTGCAGCATTAAAATCTTCTTCCTTCCCCCTTTTTTTGTGTGTGCATGTTGTTTGTCATCACCGTTTTCACGCAAGTATTCTCACTCCAAAGCTGAAGCAGTCAGCATACCCCAAGTTTTATGGCCAGAAACAACTGCAGTCTGGAGTGAAGGTGCACCTATATTCAGGACCGCCACACAATATTCCTCTGTGACAGAGAAGAAGACCATCAATGAGGCTTTTTTTTGTAACCTAAACAAAATTACAAGTGCAAGTAATTTGGCTCCCCTGACTTTTTCAATGGCGTGAAACATTAAAATGTGGCTTTCGTTTACTGCTCTCATTAGCTAGCAGACCATTACAAGACCCTACAGACCATGGGTCATTGTTGCCGACTACTGTTTTAACACGATAGCGTTGAGGACCCCATTGAGAGGAAAACCCGGCATTGGCGCTGGGTTGAGAAAATCCGAAAAATTTGGACAAGTGCACTCCACAAACTGTACAATTAATTGAACTTCTAAACTTAAACCTTCGACTTCGCAAAACTTGCACTATGCTAGCGAGTCATTGTGGTGATGTGGATAGGGCACCAGTGCGAGCTGGAAGAGGGAGTAGAAGTGGTGAAAAATTATAACAGGTGCAGAAGTAAAGGAACATGTTCGTGGTGCATGGTGTCTGTTCTTTGCTCAGGGCTCAGCTGATTAAAGTCAGACCTGGGAATAGACAATCAGAAAAAGCACCACAACGAACCTCCACTGCGTAGCGCCGCATCACTGCAGCCGCCATCTCTGCAGTTCCGTCTTCGCCCTCGGTCCAGATTCACAGAACAACATGAGAGTGTCATTACCCTCCGCCTGTCAAACCGAGTACATAGAGCGATCCTGAGCCCGGCGCACCATCACAATGACCTTTCACCATTTTTTTTTTTTTTTTTTGTGCAGGGTCTACAGGCTGCATCCATGTTGTGACACGTCTCTGTGTCTGCGCAGGACCTCTGATTGCTTGCTGCTCACTCTGTCTCTAAGAGAACACGCCACAGCCTATCGAAATTTCTTTGTGCCTTCAGTCTTCTTCCCAGTGTACTTATCAGAGTGAACCATATACCCTGTCTCTGAGTCACCTAATGGGCTTACTCAAGGGATTCGAAGGCCCTTGTTTTTCTGGGTGTTCAGTGTCAATCTCTAGACCAACATTATTCATGCCTTTCTCCAACAAGTTCAAATCTTCACAGTCAAGCTGTAAAATAGTGTCAGCATCGCTGCCGTCGGTTCATAAGATTAGATGTAGTATTCAATTCAATTCGTTTATTTTTCAGAGTGGTACAAACAAACTCTGAATGGTCCCCTGGACTAAAAGTTGCACTAAGCAACTTGACGACGGCCCAGGGGCCACTTTACAAGACAGCAGTCGACGCATATTACCAACAAAGGAAAGAAAACCGCACTCATCAAAGGTCACACTGAAAACATATGGGCTATAAAGCAGGTCTCAAAAGCGCATATATACACGAAACAAACAGTGAGACAAAAAGAAGAAAATCATGAGATGATATGGAAACATGCGGTCAAAGGAAAATTAGTCAGTTTAAAACCAAGGCAAGATACATCAAATCAGGGTGACACGTAAGAGTTCAGTTGAGGTTACAGAAATAATTTTTACATTCTTTCTTAGATGGAAAAAATTCCTTTGGATATTTGTTTAGAAGTTATGGAACATTATGCTTTAATGACTGAAACTTGTTTTGGGTGTGGAAATAGGGAACTAGCCAGTGTGGGGGGGTTTCTAGTGAATACATCTATTGTTCACTGTTGCAATGTTGCAACAGTTTTAAGAAAATTTGCAGATTCAACGGACGAAAAATAAAGGCAGCTTAAGAGTTGATATTCATAACTGTGCACAAAACGAATGATCCCATACTTCGGAAATAGGTTGTTTGTAGATGTGTGCCTTCCAACATTTGCCACATAACGCAAGACTTTCTTCTGGAGCACATGAATTTTTTCAATAATTCTTTTTGTTGTTGAGCTCCAGACAAGACTACAATAATTTATGTGGGGTGCAATAACGCTTGGTACAACTGAAGTTTAACTTGTCTTCCTCTAGTGCTACAATTTAGGCATTTTTTGCCTACTAGTCTCCTGCGAGGCAAATAGCAGTGGTTAGAGAAAGGAATGAGGATGGCTCACAGACACACTCTGAACCAATGAAAAATAAAATTTGTTTTCTTATGTAACATTTCCGAAGGTGGAAGGCTACCACTTGCTCTCACATCAGCCAATTCAAAGCAGAACCGATGTTCACTTATGGCACACAGGTACACATGTGTCCCTAGTCAGTTTTTCTGCAACTAAAGTATGATAGTATGTGCTAATGCAATGAACCTATTTCTGTGAATGTTTAATTGATAGCAAACAAGAAGCTGAAAAACTGAAAAAATTGACAAAAGCCTACTGTGCTCCAGCTGCGAAACAGCCTTGTCTCGCGGAGCGTTGATGCCACTTGGGCCGACCAAAATTAAATGTTATGTCAAACTCTGCCTAAGAGAGTTCGATGCGCAAGCTATATGCTTATGCACGCTGTACTCCTTTAGACACAACATTTTTAAATCTAGGGACTTATGTGTCCTGTGCACCTCTAAACTCGAATGCCACACAACGATCACACAGAACGACAGTGATGACGTCAGTACACAATTCCTCATTGGTCTACAGAGTCATGACCTCATTCCAACACCATTATCTACTGCGTCTGAAGAAAGGAAAGCAACTGCGCTGAAAAGAACAATAGTATCAAGGAGGAACTTCCCCTTGGGTCGTGAGCTGGGTGTGCTACCCATCGACCCCTCAGTAATGTTGACTCGACCTGATTAAAAGAAGGCCTTGTGTGTCTTGTGGTAAATGAAAATACATAAATAAAAATACAAATAAAATAAAAAAACAGTGTCTGCATTTGTGAAGTGATATGAAAAGAGGATCCCAGACCGCTTAAGGGGCTCCCTAATGCTATCATGCCATACCCATAAGGCAGAGCTTAAGTGTCCCTCTAAAGACTGATCCAAATGGACAATGCATCCCTACGGACAGATGAGCACAATGGGGGCTCACTTTGCAGCCCGATGAGAAGGTGCCCTCCTGCTGGCAGCGGAGGAAGAAGGGCCACTGGTCGGGGACGCCCCGGGTGGTGATTCGGCAGAAGCCGCGCACCAGGCGGCACGTTTCATGGCTGGGCAGCGTCACCAGGCCATCTGCACAGCGGGGCCGGTAGACAGCGCACAGCAGCGGCTGCACCACCGCCCAGCACCGGGGGATCTGGCGCAGGCCTTGCCACAGCTCCAGCCGCTCCTGGCAAATCACATAGGAGATTGCCACACGCAGCCACGGGTCAATCTCCTTGATGCAATAAAATCCCTACTGAAGTCAGCAGAGACTACTTTGCAACAAGCAACTCCAGTTGGTGTGCCTCGTAAACTGCCCGCAAAGAAACCACAAAAAATTGTTTATTCCTTTGCCGGCAGCCTTCATTTTGTGCTATTCCCGTTTCAATTGTGTTGCATCAACAGCTGACGTTTGGTTGTGCTCGAGGTTTACAAAGCACACCAGGCAAGGCATGGGATTAACAAGCACAACACATAACACAAGAGGTTCAAACCAGAAATTGAGTTCAAAGAGAGCAACAAAGCCTATGTGACAACGGTGCTGATGTCAAGTGAGGACATAAAATTGAGGCAACTACAAAGGACTTACACTTCTACTCAGAATTTCACAATAAATAAGAGCAGATTAGCAATTGCAGCCTAAGATACAAAACAGTTTGTAGCCCAGAGCAGTTTATTCGCAGAGGTATTGATATGTAAAACCAAAAGCACAACAAAAAATAAATTAAAGGGATTCTCTCGCGCATCCACAACAACGTTTGCTGCTTCCAGCTGGTAATTAATTTGTGATGCTGTGAAGATGCACAGTACCAGTCCACATGATATCAGCAGCTGCTGATGCAAATGCCAAATTTGTGGCAGTGACTGTCACTCCCTACCCAATTCATAGGTGTCCTGGTGAAAATACTCTATATAATGTCACGCACCCCTAAAACGCAATTGCAGAGGCATCCAGATAGCAGGCTGGCTAGCCCCAATTAGCGTAGTGAGCACCATGAACTGTTATGGCAAACAACATCCGAGAAATTTTTGAAAACACGTACTAACTTCTGCTGCACCACTCAAGTGCGGGAGTAAGGATGAAAGCATGAGAGTGCAAAGGCAGGCATGCCGTTAGTATCAAGAAACTGGCCAAATAAAATTTTGTTGCATGCACAGGAAAAAAGCCCCCCCTACCCCTTTTGATACAAACGCGGGTGACAAAAGCCTGTGGGCCCTCAGTAAGTTCGGGCCCATGCAGTGAATGTACAAAATAAAGTACCCAGGCACCAGTAACAAAGAAGTGCAAAATGTGTACACTTTTACATGCATAGAAGATAGGCTGCATTAAATCAGCAATCAAATGGTATACGCAACCCCTAATATGGAACCAACAAAGCAAAGGAAAACAAATCTAGGGAAGTTCTTTGCAAACATTCAAATAATACATAAATACCGTGCCAAGAGTAATAGCAGAAGTTATTACAATATTCCAGATATCTTGCCCAAAAAGTAATCAACTGAATAAAGAATTACTTGATGGGCGACCAACAAAACAAATGAAAAATCAACAGGGGATAATCTAACAAAAAAAATATGCCAAGAGTACAACATTCTACTATGCACAACCAAGTAACGCAGTTTTGAGTACAATATTACATTTAAATAAATGCAAAGGGGGAAAAAAGCTGCTTAGGATCAGGTAACAGCAGACCTGTTGAAGGATGGAGGGGAGATTGTGCTAGAAAAACTAGCCACCCTGTTCACGCAATGCCTTATGACCTCGTGAGAACCAGAAGCTTAGAAGATCGCTAACATTATCTTAATCCATAAGAAAGGAGACGCCAAGGACATGAAAAATTGCAGACCGATCCCCATCCGTTGCCTACAAGGTATTTATTAAGGTAATCGCTAATAGATTCAGGGCAACCTTAGACTTCAATCAAACAAATGATCAGGCAGGCTTTCGTAAAGGATATTCCACAATAGACCACATTCACACTATCAATCAAGTGATAGAGAAGTATACAGAATATAACCAACCCCTATATATAGCGTTCATTGATTATGAGAAAGCAATTGACTCAGTAGAAACACAGCAGTCATGCAGGTATTGCGGAATCAGGGAATCAGGCCTTATGTCAAAATACTGGAAGATATCTATAGGAACTGCACAGCCACCACAGTCCTCCATAAAGCCATCTACAAAATTCCAATAAAGAAAGGCGTCAGGCAAGGAGACACAATCTCGCCAATGCCATTAACTGCCTGTTTACAGGAGGTATTTTGAGGCCTGGAGCTGGGGATAAGAGTTAATGAATAAAATTCGTTGGAGGCACTTAAATATCTCTTAAGTGCGGGAAGGCGAAAGCCGTTTGCGACTCATTTCACTGATTTGAATTTGAATTTGCTGTGCTAGAATTCATTACCATTCAATATCATTACTGTATATAAATCTAAACTAAACCTCGTACCAGCACCTGAGCTACGTTGTAGTAATTAAGATAGCTCGGCATATGCGTGCGTGGGAGGTAGCAGGTGGGTTGGAATTCTGTGCAGTGCCACATGCAATGAACTCCAGGTTGGCATTTTACCCTACCAAAAGACTGTGACGACAACTGGACACAGGTTCCCTTGCCGGGTTGCGGGTTGGGTGCAGTCCTCCTCTATCTGAAGCAACCATTCTTCAGTGGTTTTTCTCCTAACCTTTTTAGTTCCTGAGTTGACTTTCGGCATGTGCCAAGGTCCCAAGTATACAGGTCCGGTTGCGATCACGTGACCTTGTCACGTGACCTAGGTGGTGATCTAACGGACAGACACGGTCACGTCATCATCATCATTTATTAACCCTTAAGGGTCCTGTAGGGACATTACATAAGGGGGGGATACATAGTGTCCGATGGTCATACATATGAAAAGGCAAACAAAATTGTGAAAACTACGCAAAGTAAAAGAGAAACAAATTAATATAGTCAATCAAGAAAATGTGAAGAAGAACCACACAGAAATACACACTACAGTAATAGAACGTGTCCAAACAAAGTTTTTGGTCGTTTTACAGTGGATCGTAGCTGACACCGGGTATAGGAAAGTTTTATTATTCTTGAAAATGTTCGATGAGTAGCTGCCTAAAGTTGGAAGGATTAGTCTCAACAACAATGTTCTCGGGTAGGTTATTCCAGAATTCAATTGCACAAGGAAGAAACGATTTGTTGAATGCATTGGTGGAACCGTGCAAGCGTTGTATGCTAGAGGAATTAAATAAGCGGCGAGATGATCGTACCGGAGTGCGCAGGAGGTTTTCCCGAAGTGCTGGAAAGTTAAAGTACAGTTTGTGGAAGAGGCACAGAATTGAAATTTTTCGGCGAAGCGCTAAAGATTTCAGACCGAGAGATGATTTCATGACAGTAACACTGAGCCGAGGTTTGTACTGCGAGGCGATGAAACGTGCTGCCCGGTTTTGGATGGCTTCTAGTGAGTGAATCAGGTAGGCCTGGTGAGGGTTCCATATTGTTGAGCCGCATTCAAGTTTGCTGCGAATATATGTTACATATGCTAGTTCTCTGATGGCTGGGGGAGACAGGGCAAGTGATCTGATGAATCCAAGTCTCCTGGAAGCACTAGCACATAATTTCGTTATGTGATCTGCCTATGTTAGACTGGTCGTTATCTCAATGCCGAGGTACCTGTATGAATTAGTTTGAGACAAGGCTATGAAGTTCAAGGTGTATGGAAAATAGAGATTGGAGCGTTTGCATAAAATGTGCATGAATTTGCATTTTGAAACACTGAGCTGCATTAGCCAGTCGGAGCACCACTTTTGGATTCTGCTGAGATCTTCCTGTAATATTGTCTGATCACTGCTGTTGCTGATGCGGCTATAGATGACACAATCGTCAGCGAGAAGACGGACGGTTGATGAGATACCAGAAGGTAGGTCGTTGATAAATATTAAAAACAGTAACGGAGCAAGCACCGATCCCTGGGGGACCCCGGAGATTACTCTAGTAGTTTTGGATGTATGACCGGCGATGACTGAACTGTTGGCGGTTAGTTAAGAAGCAGGGCATCCAGGATAAAGTAAGACGGTCGAGTGACAGACAGGAGAGTTTGGACATCAGATGTTGGTGGGGGACGCAATCGAAGGCTTTGGCAAAATCTAAGTAGATGATATCGGTCTGAAAAGAGGAATCTAAATTTAAATGAAGATCAGTAGTCAGCTCGCAGAGCTGTGTTTCGCACGAAAAGCCTGCCCTGAAGCCATGCTGATTGGGAAAGAAAAAGGAATTCTGATCGAGGTGAGATGCAATATGTGAGTATAATGCTCGAAGAGTTTACACGAGATACATGTCAATGAAATCAGTCGGTAATTCGAGGGGTCGGTGCGATCTCCAGCTTTGAAAATTGGCACAACTCTGCTTATTTTCCAGTCCTCTGGAAGTTGGCGAGTTTCAAGAGATTGAGCGAAAATCAGTTGTAGGATTTGGCTTGTAACGTATTTTATTCCTTTGAGGATCTTGGCGCGAATGTTTTCTGGTCCAGGAGAAGTTGATGGTTTCAGATTGTCAATGAGATTTGAGATTCCCTCCGATGTGATGACAATAGGTGGCATAGGTGCATAATTAAGGTTAGGCAGGGCAAATTTGTTGCTTTCTGTGGGCTCATGGGTGAAAACGGAGGTGAAATACGCATTCATTACGTCAGAGCGCTCGAGATCTGTAACATCGGAGCCATCACGCGCCTTCAAGAAATATTGTAGGAACGGTTTTTAGTAGGCATGAGTAGGTTCCAAAATTTTTTCGGGTTCACCCGTATTATGTTCATGAGGTCGTGACAGTAAAATTTTTTTTTCGAAGATCGTAATAACTGTGTGTATTCGCATAGGCAATCGATGTATTTCTGCCACCTCACAGCACATCCTGATTTCTTGGCAATGCGGAAAAAGCGTTTCTTCTTACGGGACAATTTCCTCAGGGCATTTGAGTACCATTGTTTACATGCGTCACCTCAGATACAGATGAGCGGGACATAAGCTTCTACAAGAGATAAAAGTTTTTCTTTAAAAAGACACCAGTTTTCATTCACTGATTTTGTCTGTCTGGAAATTCCAAAAGCGCGAAAGAAATCCTCGAGATGGGCGCTGATGCTCGCGAAGTCAGCCTTTGAATAATCTCGGATATATTTAATAGACGGCTGGCGGATAAGAGTTTCAATGGAAAGGTTGAACGATATGAGGCAGTGATCGCTTAATCCACTAGTACATGAAAGCGATTCGATCAACTCAAGGTTAGAAACGAGGTCTAGGTCGAGAATGTTTAAACCTCGTGTTGGGACACACACTGCTTGAGAAAGGTTGAAGGTAAGGACTAGTTCTAAAAAGTGTTTGGATTGCCGAGAAGACGCAGTAAGGTTTTCCCAGTCGATATCAGGAAAATTGAAGTCCCCATACACTGTGAGATTGGCGTGAGGGAATCGAGACTGCAGGTCCTCAAGTATAGAGTGAAGGTCATTAACAAACGAGGGATCGGTATCAGGAGCTCTGTAGCATGCAACTAGCATGTTGGTATAAGACAGAAAGGAGATTTTAATGCACAAAATTTCATAATGGCTGGTAATACTAACTAGGGCGGAAGAAAGGCTTGATTTCACCAGAGCAAGGATGCCACCTCCCCTGCGGTCTGCTCTGTTTCGCCGGTACACGTGAAATGACTGATTGTCGTGAAGCAGTTCGGAATCCTGAATATCGGGTGTAAGCCAAGACTCGGTGAATAATGCGATGTCTGTGCAGTGGTCATCAAGAAGGGCTTCAACTGTTTCTTTTTTTGACATTTAGCTTTGAATATTTGTTAGCAAAACCGAGGTTTTATGATGGGCTGCAATAGGGCATTGAGAAGGACTGGAAAGACGTGACTGGAAGGACGTGACCTAGGATGTAACGGATGGACTTAAGTATGAGCCATTAAAGGCTTTCGCCTTAATACCTAAGTAATCTGCGATTCCCTCATGACATTGCCCTGCTAAGTCACTCAGGAGATGAACTACAAAGCATGATCAATGAGCTAGACAGGCAGAGCAGAACGGTGGGTGTAAAAATTAACATGTAGAAAACCAATGTCATGTTCAGCAGTCCCGCAAGGAAACAGCAGTTGACAATTGGTAGCAAGGTGCTGGAAGTGGTAAGGGAATTCGTCTACTTAGGGCAGGTAGTGACCGCTGATCCGGATCACGAGAGGGAAATAACTGGAAGGATAAGAATGGGGTGGAGCGCATATGGCAGTTTCTCTCAGATCATGAATGGCAGGTTACCAATATTCCTCTAGAGAAAAGTATACAACAGCTGTACCTTACTGGTACTCACTTATGGAGCAGAAACGTGGAGGCTAATGAAAAGGGTTCAGCTTAAGTTAAAGGACAACACAGGGAACTATAAAAAGAAAAATGGTAGGTTGTTGTTAGATTGTCAGCATAACAAACATCTTTCCATGGCTACCAAAGGGGAAGGTAAAGAGGGTCCAACAATGCAATTGCAGTGATGGAATAAAATGAATTCAAAGTGAGCTGCTTGCCTGTTAAAAAAATTCAAGCAGCCATTATGTAAACAAGTTGCCAGCAAAATATCAGCATAGTGAAATCCACTACTGCCATGCAAGACAAAAACTTCCTCCATATGTCTGCTAGTTCAATACACTGTCAAATCAGTGTTCAGTAAATCTTTCTGAGCAGTTATGCTGCCACTTCTGATCCAGAGTGAAGCTCCAAGCCCACTCGATGTTTAATGCTTCCATATGTCCCCACTTGATCCTGACTGAGGAGGCTCAAATAGTTGTTCAAATAGTAGTAAAGAAAAATGGGCAAAAAATTTTATGGGCTTGATGCAGCTACAGCAGGTTCCACCACAAATGCACGCAAAACACCTTACAACCGGCATATGCATGTGAAAACTGCGTTTGTACACACCTGCCTGGGCAGGCTGTGGTGTTGCAATTTACACAACTTTGGCAATGAAGCCACATTAAATGAAATAAAAAGTGACTAAAATTTTATACCTTTAATAGACTATCCTTTTCTATGCTTCATTTTCAGTCTGCACTTGATAGCTTTTTAAACACAATCATAGCAGCCCTCGTCAAAGATCAAAAGGTCCAACAATGCTTTGGGAAGCAGATTAGGGGACTTAAGGAACTTCCGTGCATGTAATGGAAAAGAATTTTAGTTCTATTCCAATTTTAAGAAAGACATTTAGTTCTATTCCAATTTTAAGAAAGACTAGTTCTATTCTAATTCAATCCAAATATATAGCAATTCTATTCTAACTCGATTCTATTCCCTTGTAGTTTGCGCGGTTGTAAATACTAGTACAGACTACAAGTAGCTGACATGCCGCATATTCCCGGATTTGATAACAGACCATTTTCACCAAGACACTTTTCGGGGCCACATCTTTGGCGATGCCAAGTTTCTGGTGAAAAGATATATCTAATGCTTTCGCATTAAAACAGTTACTTATTGCTGCCAACACAAAATTCACTGCAAGCCCCGTGGCATTCAACTACTACATAAATTTCGAGAATGACTTCAAAAAGGACATACAATTTTTTTCATTGTACATACCAATTCTATAGCTCTATCTGGGTGTGCTGATGCTTCTCCAGCATCAAGAGACTCATTTATGGCTGGGAAAATTGCATGCAAAAATTTTCCTGGCGCTCTGTTCAAACTCATGACATGTACACCGAAAAGGATTCTGATCGCCATTTTTAAGTGAATGGCAGTGTAATCGAGCCTCTGGGATCTGCAATAAAATTCCAGGGGACACTTAAAGGACTATATACACCTAATTTCATTGCATGTTCTCTTTTGTCAGACGATGCATTAGACATTAGAATACATGGATTACCGGGTGGTATTTGCCTACAACTGCTAAATAATTTATAATTGAATTTCTTTTCTCATGCCATTTCAGTTTTGGTTTCATCGACCGAATGACAACTGTGACGTCCAGTTGATGTTTGGTCATGTGATCCACTAGAAAAACTAACATAATCGCTGATATGTAGTTTTAATTCGCTACGACATTTAATGCAGCCTCCTGACCTGTCAGAGATTATGAAAATGACCTGTCAGATATTATATTAGTTTTTCAAGTGGATCACGTTACCAAAACATACTTGCTGTCACAGTTGTCATTCGGTCGATGAAACCGAAACAACGTCAAGAAGAAATTCGATTATAAATTATTTACCGGCCGTACACGAATACCACGGGATGCTCCATGTCTACGAAGGTCTAATGCATCATCTGAAAGAAGAAAACGCAAGCAAAAATTTGGTGTCTATAGTTCTTTAAGGTCTGCCCCAAACAAAACGAACACTGTTCTTTATTTTTTTTACTTTTAATGTGACAGCATTAGCAGGGCCACAAATACGAAAACTGTCTAGCGGCATCGGCAGCGGTGTCTGTGTGAAGTCTCCAAATGCTAGGTGGTGTTTAAAAACATTTGCCTCTCTCCCATTGCCACCTGTCAACCATCCCCTTGACCTCTACCCCTTTCCACCTGTAGTGAAGAAGAGGTTTATGGTTTATAGGGGCTTAACGTCCCAAAGCGGCTTAGGCTATGAGAGACGCCGTAGTGAAGGGCTCCGGAAATTTCGACCACCTGGGGTTCTTTAACATGCACTGACATCGCACAGCACACGGGCCTCTAGAATTTCGCCTCCATCGAAATTCTACCGCCGCGGCCAGGATCGAACCCACGTCTTTCGGGCCAGCAGCCGAGCGCCATAACCACTCAGTCACCGCGGCGGCCGTAGTGGAGAAGAGGGAGACGCCACATGAAGAAGGACTCAGCAAAAATGAAAATGACTCAGACAACAGCAGGCCTATGTGCAAAATATACAGCATCCTGAAGAACTATCTGTGCAAAAATCGTGCAAGGATCGAGGTATTTCTGAACAAAGGCTTGCATTTATGAGTCAACAAGCTCTGGCAGGCAACATCTTTCATTGTTCTCTACTGTCTTCTTATGTTCCCGCAGTCTGTCGTTCCCACAACTTAAAGAAGATAAGCCAGAGACATGATGTGAAGGTTCTTTTCTCCGCTCCCAATCAGCTGTCTAGTATTTGCACTGTCCTGTCCAGGAAGCTGCCTGTCCTGTCCTGTCCAGGAAAGTGCATCAACGACAGACTGCGGGAACATAAGAGGACAATGTCCCGTCTTTTGTGCAAATACGTACCCGTTCAAAGATGAACCAACTCGCCCAAACAAGAGTATTACTTGTTCCTTAAAGGGTCCCTGAAAAGGGCGTTCGAGGTTGTCTATAAAATACTCGCATTATGTAGAGCACAGGTCACCGATTGTTCATGTCACACACAAGACTTCAAAAGCGAGCCACAATACAATTTTAAAAACTCCCGCTTCCACGCCTCGCAGCGACCAGCGGTGCCGGACTTTCGCCTGAATCCACACGCAACGCGTCACATAGCGCTCGTTACGTCAGCAGTGGGCTGCTACTATTGGTTCACCGTGCCAGCTCCGGCAACGTTAAACCAGTTTAGGAGGTGTTGGCTCCACCTACTGGGGAATACCCGCGCGCGTCCTCAGCAGGTGGAGGGGCCGAGTGCGTGGGGCCGGCGGAACAACATTTTAGCATGCAAAAAGTGAGAGAAGAGCGAAAGGCGCAAAGACACGGAAATTTAAATTCTGACTACAGATAACTCAGCTTCCACAGAACACAAAAAAATTTTTGCTGGAGGATATTTGTGACGCTGCGTCCGTTAGCATTCTAGGCATATCGCATCTTTGTTGAGACCCCCTTTCATGGCCCCTTTAATCCTTGAGAAGTACTGACTAGGCGTAAGCATGATCATGCAAACTGAAAGCAGGTTGAAGCTCTATGCGGTAAGCTATGGCAAACAGACCATGAGAAAGACACACACACAGGTCCTAACTTACAAATAGTTTTACTGGTGGAAAGTCACACCTTATATAGGCCGAAGTGTTGCTGATGACTGAGCCAAGATGGCAGACCACATGCGCAGGCAAACGGGGGTATAGCACGCTGAATCAAATTTTCTTTAGTTTTTCATTTCCTTTCGTCAGCTGTTAGCTGCTTCTAATAAGCCAACTTCAGGGTGCTAAAGCAGGCATTGCCAAATTTCTTTATGTGGTAGGATTCTAGACTAATCTGCGCTGTCTTGTCTATACTCTTACGGGGAATCTTTGCCCCTTTGAATCAGGCCACATACACTTTGCATTTACTGATGTGCACAACTAAATGTGCATACTTATCTATGTTTTTCTAATTTTAGGTCATGCTCTCCTAATGGTCACTGATCACGGTGTAAGAATATTTTAGGTGCTGACACTGATCGTCCGCCACGGCGGAGAGATCATGTTCGCCCTTTAGTACGTGCGCCGACCGCAGTGGCGCGGGGGCACTGCGGAGTGGTAGCTATTCGCTTGCAGAGAAGTGGACGCGGCTAAGAGGTTTGCATGGCTTTCGATGCCGTTTTATGCTGTGGTTGTCGGTGTTTTGTGCTGCCAGAGTACATCACAAGGTGTGGACGTGAGGTTCTCGGCTTCCACGTTGTAGTAGGCACCGTGCACTGTTGGGTCTCAGGTAGCAACATCCCACCGCTGCCACCAGTTGTTGGGATTCAGGTGGCATGACTGGGCCGGAGAAGAGACGAGAACGATTGGAGGAAGAAAACTTGGAAAACTTTATACAAGGATTATTTACATTATGTACAAGTACGGGCAACGAGAGTGCTTCTCAGTAAAGAAAGCTTCTTAGCAGTCGGGAGTCTCTGGTATCTCTCAAGAAGGGGCTCTCTCCTGGTACCAAACCAGCAGCTCCTTAAATACTCGTCGTATTCCCCAGATCCCTAGCGGGGGAATACAGTTCGAAGAATTATATCCAATCACACGATAGCACTGATGGTACCACCCATGGCAGGGCGGTCCTGATGTTTCCTCGCAGCTCGGTCGAGGGAAAGGGAACAGGACCCGGTCACGTTGTCGTCCACGTGCCCTCCAGGTGGGCACGCACGTGTGTCCGGACTGCGCCCATGTTAACCCGGAAGGTGCCTGCATGACACAGGAATGCAGGCTGTCTCCCAGCAGGGGTTGAAAGATCTTGTACTGGTGACCGGAACGCGGAGGCTCTGTCGAAGGTGCGGCACTCAGGCAATTGTTCAACCCCAGCGCGACCGAAGGGGACCACACTGATACCGCACTTCGTCGTCTGAGGTCCGGAACGAATACGCTTATGGTCGTCGCTGCTTCCGGCATTCCTGATCGAACACGTGGGCACGCTATTGCCTCTGCACCCGATGTTCCTGCAGCCACGTTTCTTCCAGAGGGCTCACCCACCCTCGCGGTGGTCCTCAGGGAATCCTCCCCATGCCCACCTTCGCCGAACTCCACAGCAGGAAGGAAGCGCGGGCAAGACAGCACGCCCGCCGCCAGATATTGCGCCCGGAAGATGAACTGCTCGCACGTAGCTCGGCTGACTGGGCATGCCAGGAACCAGATGCTCTCTGGGAGCCTTCAGATGACCTTCAGTGCCGAAGTTCGGCATCGCTTCCCCTCGTCAGATGGCCGTCTTGGGAAATTTTCTGCAATGCTAGCCAGAAGGGATCACAGACACCAAACCCCACCTGACAAAAGCAAGTGCCCTCAGAACCCACTCATCCCGCCAGACCAAAACTCAGGGCCAAAACTGCACTTAGCAAAAATACTTCAACTAAAACTTGAAGAGATCAAATGTTTTGCCTGAATGAACACGTGGTGTCTCCCGACGAGTAGCTTTGACAGGGCACCTGTCCAAGGCATGTGCTCCCACTCGAGGCGCACTTGGAAGGAAAAAAAATTCGCTAAATGAAATCAGGTTGGTGCTTAGAGGGCACGCGGTACGGGAATAGGTGACTTGATTTGGCCGACGTGGCGTTCAATTTTTCCCGCCCCAATACCTCAGAGTCAAGGAACGTTACACCACTCGCTCTTACTTATCCTGGCTTGTTTGAAAACACCACCTCTAAGTCGTGGACGATGTTTTTCATGTCTCCTCGTTGACTTTCCGTCAAACGTGGCTCTTTGTCGATTGAATTTAGCAGCTCATTCGCTGCTTGCTCGTCCTCATGTGGGACATAAGGTATATCCAAGATCTTTTCCTCTGGCATGTTCAGCGCCATGTTAACCATGGCCTGACACTGCACATAAGGCTTCATCAAATTATTGTGGATTATCCGATTGTGTTTGTTCTTAATTTTTACCTTATAGTTGGTGTCCAAAAGCTTGGACACCACCTTAGCTGGCCCTTCCCATTGCACCTCAAGCTTGCTCCTCTTTGACGGACGCAGCAACATCACCTGGTCGCCAGATTGAAAAGTGCGCTTGCATGCAGATTTGTCGTAGTACACTTTAGACAGTGACTGTGCTGCTCTGACATTATTGCTTAGAGCTCTTAACGATGTCGCTTTTCTGCTCTGCAATGAGTGCTTTCCTATCAACCTTAGTCAACTCCTCCCAAAAAGTCGAAGCAGGTGTTAATGTCGAACCCTTCGCGTTGGTTCCTGTTGCCCCAATCTCCATGGAATCGGCAGTTCCTTGGATTTCATGAGCTACCACTGGTTCGGGAACACCTTCATGGTCATGCTCATGCGGTTCAGACGGATCAGTTTTCTTACAAGAATCCCCCGGCTGGTCGGGAGAATGGTTTGGTGCCTGCTCATTTATCGGAGAGTTTCTTTGCGAGCTCTCGTGCTCGAGAATGTGTTGGCGCCATACAAGCCAAGCCAGAGGTGAAAGAGAGACCTTTCTCTTTCAGCAGCTGCTCGGATTTGTTCGAAAACAGGTAGGGCAAGTGTGTCGGCAAGTTTGCGCTAACTGCCGCTTCTGTGTCTAGCCTGCCAAAAGTCCCCTCTAGAGTCACCTTCGCTATAGGCAAGCATGCACTCTGTTCTTTGGCGACCTGCTTAATTCAGGCGCATTCGCCGGTGTAGTCCGTACAGGAAACACAGGACGAGTGAGCAACATCCATGGTAGCCGCTGAATCCCGAAGTGCTCTGAATTTCTTGCCATTTATCACCACGTCCCGCATGTATGGCTCCAGCAATTTAAGGTTTTCCTCCGACTCTCGCATGCACGCGAACGCCATCTTTTGCTCTTTGCAGTTCACTGAGATGCGACCCTCCTTGTTGCAATTATAGCAGACAATGGGCTTTCGTGCTTCAAACGCGCGAGCTCCAGGTGCCTGCTGTTTTGGCGAATCGACAGATTTGGGTGACTCAATCTTGTTTTCGCTACCTCCTCCTTTTGATACCGCTTCCTCTGTTCGGTGATCCCGGCATGTTGGTGGCACACTTCGGTCGGGGATTCTCTTTAAATAGGTTTCTCCCTTTCCTAACCTGTTATCGTACCCTGCCTTGCTTTGGAGGTTTCGGCGAACGTAATACTCGTCTGCGAGCTGTGCCGCTTTGTCTAGGTCTATATCTGTTAGCCTATCTTGCAGCCATATCCTCAGATCTGGAATCGCGCTATAGTACTGCTCTAGTGCGATGCACTCCAGTACTTTGTCATGACTTCCGTGCACCTCAGCGGTCTTAAGCCACTCGTTTAAGTTGACTTTAAGCCGGTACGCGAAGTCAGTATGCGACTCTCCGCCTTTCTTTGCCTGCCTGAATCGCTGCCTAAAGGCTTCAGCAGAAACCCGGTACTTTCTAAGCAGTGCGCTCTTTACCTTCTCGTAGTCATCACTCTTCCCATGAGAGGCGAGCCACCACTTCGGCCGCCTTGCACGGAAGGAGAGGAAGTAACTTCTCCGACCAAGCGCTCTTGTCAATGTGCACTTTCCCG
The DNA here is from genome assembly GCF_052857255.1 of Amblyomma americanum. Lineage (NCBI taxonomy): Eukaryota > Metazoa > Arthropoda > Arachnida > Ixodida > Ixodidae > Amblyomma > Amblyomma americanum. The sequence continues at coordinate 34,294,094 of NC_135500.1, read as the reverse complement.
CATGCACGTTCGAAATTTACCAAAAAGAGTGCAATATCGCCTCCCACGCGGTATGGTGAGACGAGATCCTGCAATCTCTGCCTCCCTTGCTCCTCTACCGAAGCTAGAGGGCTAAGACGCGCCATATTCCCTCCGTTCGACGCTATTTCGAGCTCCTTCATTTTTCGAGCATGTTCACGGACCTCCCGTCTCTCTTGAACCAACCGAAGCTCTTCTTTTTCTTTGTGCTCACACAACTCCCGTCTTTTCTGCTCTTCTTTGCGTCCAACAATTGTTTCCCACGCCTCGTCGACCTCCTCAGTAGTCACCTCCTCCTGCCGCATAACCTCGAGAATTTCTTTTTTCTTTTTGCAGAACATAGCGAAATCCCCAGCTCCTGGCAAATTTCGTGCAGCTCTTGCACTTTTAACTTCTCCACCGTGAGTTCCACCATGCGTTAGCAAGCCCACTAAAACAAAAGCCCTAGCTTGAAGTGGACGAAACAGTTTCCCTTAATCAATTTCCCAGACTACAGGAATCCGCACCTAGCATCTGCCTGTGCTAGTACGGTCTGGCGAAATGAATGGAAAACATTGGGCACTCGCCCTGCCAAGGTATAGCTGACGCCCGTCAGTCCCGTAGCTGCCGAGGTCCGTTGGAGCCGGTAACTTCACGTGGATGTCCCACAGCTGCCATCCAGTTTCTGGGTCTCAGGTAGCAGCATCCCACTGCTGCCACCAGTTGTTGGGATTCAGGTAGCGTGACTGGGCCGGAGAAGAGACAAGGACGATCGGAGGAAGAAAACCTGGAAAACTTTATACAAAGACTATTTACATTATGTACAAGTAACAAGTACGGGCAACGAGAGTGCTTCTCAGTAAAGAGAGCTTCTTAGCATTCGGGAGTCTCTCCCAGCAAAGGGTATCTCTCATGAAAGGGCTCTCTCATGGTACCAAACCAGCAGCTCCTTAAATACTCTTCATATTCCCCAGATCCCTAGCGGGAGAATACAGTTCGAAGAATGATGTCCAATCACACAATGGCACTGATGGTACCACCCACGGCAGGCCGATCCTGATGTTTCCTCGCAGCTCGGTCAAGGGAAAGGGAACAGGACCCGGTCACCCTGTCGTCCACGCGCCCTCCAGGTGGGCACGCACGTGTGTCCGGACCGCGCCCATGTTGACCCGGAAGGCGCCTGCATGACACAGGAATGCAGGCTGCCTCCCAGCAGGGGTTGAAAGATCTTGTACTGGTGACCAGAACGCGGAGGCTCTGTCGAAGGTGCGGCGCTAGGGCAATTGTTCAACCCCAGCGTGACTGAAGGGGACCACACTGATACCGCACTTCGTCGTCTGAGGTCCGGAACGAATACGCTTATGGTCGTCGCTGCTTCCGGCATTCCTGATCGAACACGTGGGGACACTATTGTCTCTGCACCCGATGTTCCTGCAGCCACGTTTCTTCCAGAGGGCTCACCCACCCTCGCGGTGGTCCTCAGGGAATCCTCCCCATGCCCAACTTCGCCGAACTCCACAGCAGGAAGGAAGCACGGGCACAACAGCACGAACAAAGTTTGCTAGAACTAGCTTTTTGTGTCACGGCTTGGTGCCAGCCGCAGTGATCAATGTGCAAACGCACGTGGTGGCACAGGCCAACGCCGTGGACGGTCGTCGCGGCCTATGTACATGGTGGCTGTGATGTGTTGGCTGTTGCTGTGGCACACCTGAGGGGTCCAGCCGTGTCCAGAAGCCCACCAGATGCGATAATGGGTAAGAAGTGCTTCGTACCCAACTACAGATCGGGCTACCAGAGTTGTCCGGACCAAGTGTGCACTTTTTAAAGCTCTGTCGGAACCTGCTCACCTAAAACTTTGGCGCAGAAACACTTTCCCGAGCATGCAATATAAAATCGTACTACGCCAAGTGAAATGGTAAGGCAGTTTTAAATGCACCCAAGAAACCAGTGCTTTTGGCGAACTCCAGATGGCCGAAGTTAACCATGTTTTCTACACGGCGGGCATAACCTCAGCGTTGGCGCATTACACTGCCCAATTCTGAATGCACGCGTAGGCTCTTTGACCCAAATCTGGGAACATGCGCGTTGTGGCCGACCTTTCATATTTAAGAGTCTGTATAGTTGACTATGCACTCAGCCGTCACGCAGATGAACGAAAAAAACTTGGCAGTAAAGAGATTTCGATAACGAGCTTGGAAGGATCACAAGGCAGCGTCCTCAATGCTGTTCCACCCAATCATGCTGTGCCAGCAAGCAAAACACAGTCAGCCAAAGTTATCCAGTGTCGACAGCAGTTTCAATCCTTCTGTGCCTTGCCACACTTAAACGGACTATGCAATAAATGAATCAAGGTTACATAAAGCAGACGAGAGATTGGCATTCAATCACTCGTTACTCCAGTGCAAGAATTTTTGAGCTAGCATCAAAAACAACCCAGATATAGACGATTAAAAATTATGCTCCTCCTCTCCCCCCTCAACTCGTACACGCGGTGCACCCGAAGAAATTAAATTAAACAGCTCTGGGACTGGGTCCCGCCTATGAACACGTCATCCGCTGACGTTCCGTTTGCAACTCCCGGTTGTCGCACCCAGCGCTTCCGCAGCAGCATCGGCAGCGTCTCCGAGGTCTCACTTTGCCTTTCTGGATTGTGGCGCGCAATCAGATTTTTTTGCTTCTCGTCTGTTGTTGCGGACGAAAAAGACACTGCAGGTGACTTCGGAACTTCCGACAGAAAGAGGAAGCAGAGGTAAATGGCAACGATATGCGCGAAGGCAGTGACCTGGCTCGCACCTGCCCGAGGGGCTCGTGCGGCGGCACGAGCAAACGACTTTCATGGCTACTGGAAGTGTGCCCATGACGTCGTGGCTGCCGTGGCTCCAGCGAATGACAGCGTGTGGGGGCCTGCCGACGTCATGGAACTAGTGACATCTATTTTCATGATTTTAGTTGCAAAATCCATCGCTACAAGAGCACCAATCGGCGCACGAATTTTGAAAAACATGGTTTTTAAAAATTCATAATAAATTGCCGGCTCAGTTCCAAAGGCTCATACTTAGTGTGAATGCTCCTTAGCATCATTTATAAGCATTGAAAACATTTACAAGCAACTTTTAATTCACTGCATAGTCCCGTTAACAAAGAAGATGTACACGCCGTGGCACGGATCAATCGCAAAACACCTGTATTACGGACGCCGTGGCTCGGCGACTAGACAAGCCCCTAGAGTTACTGTATATGCTACAAAAGGTAGCTTTGGTAGCATGTAAAGCAACTCTACAAGCCCCTATGGTGTGGCGCCATCTGTCCGCTTTCGAAAGAACCGCAAGGAGCAGCAAACAAGTTCTGGTCGCAGCGCTGGGCGCAGTGCTGCACCTACATATATTCTTACACCGTGTCACTGACACAATGTCCAGTCTGGTCGATGTAGAACTTTCCACATGACATGAGAACAGACTACACCACCCCACCACTCCAGTACAATGCTTGACAAACGGTATCTCATGATGCTGGGTAAATACATGGGTACAACTTTCCCAGCTTAATGGGAACAGAGAAAAACAACAGGCACACAGTGCCCGCTTGCCACTTTTTTGAGCTTGTGCAAGATTTTGTGCATGTAAAGAAATGAAAGCAGCAGTGCTTTCAAGCTAGGAGCTGATACTCTACAAGTAGCACCATAGCTGTGGCCCCGACAGGATCCCTAAAAGGTAGGATTGAAACGGCAAAGCGAACGCTAAAGGTGAGCTCTCTGCCTGGTATGGTCAGCTACTCAGGTCGATTCATACATGAGTAGCCATATCTGTTGTGCATCTGTGCTAGCCTAGCCTACAAGGGTCATTGTGCATGCAAGTTCTCATGGCCTTGATGACAACGAGATTGCAAATATTTTGCAGTGGTAGCTTACACAATCCAAAATTTCGCTTAAGCTGATCACTAAGGCATCACCGTAATGCAACTGGGATATGTTTCTGGAAGGGCAGAAAATTCTTTACGTGACGGTGTACTGCTGCTTATAGAAATAGGACATGAAAAAGGGCCCGCTGTAAGAAAATGTACTTCACAGAAGTGGATACTTGGCATGTTGCTGTATACTGAAGTGTTGTGTGTGTACTGTACCATGTTTTCTTCCCGCGACATGGTTTACATTCAATGCTGCTGGTTTGCCATTTCATTCATTCGGTCTTGACAAGCGGCGCTCGGCAGACATTACCTGTATTTCGAACTGCGACGACGAGTCGTTGACCAGCTCGACGGTGGTGTGGCTGTAGGGCAGCGGCACGCCGAAGCAGGTGGCGTTGATGAGCGGTTCGCACTTGGCCGCCCTGACGCACTTCTCCGGGCTGGGCCACGTGTGGTCCAGCGGCGTACCATGGTGTCGGCCCACGCCGCCCGCCTTGGGGCCGCGAGCACCGCCGCCCTTGTCGGCCACCAGCTGCCGGAACTCGTCCCCGCCTGGAGTTAGCTCGTGGCTCAGCGGGCCACGGGTGCTGGAGTTAGCCACGCTGGGAACGACTTCTGCCGCCACCACGTTGCCATGCCTCCTAGTGCGCGTACCGCTCCAAATGGCCGCATTGTTTAAGGGCAGCTCGCCGCCGACGATGTGTGGCATAGTCAGCATGAACATGAAGCCGAAACGCGCCAGCGGCTCAATGAACTGCATTTCAGAGCACGCTCGGCGCCCTACGACCCCGAAAACAAATGTGCGGGCAAGCTCAGACCAACTTTTGATGACACAGGGCGGTCAAGAAACGTGACTGAGCTGTCACGGGCAGACATGAGGACAGCACGTGGAAACGTCGCGAAGCGCGGACCTGAGCGTTGTCCGCTCGCTGTTGGCAGTCACACACCCCATTTCTTCAACTGTTGAACTGGTCACGATAAAAGTGCCTAGCAAGCACTTTGCCAAAGCACACGGCGACAAGAAGTGACAAGTATCAGAGAGCAATTGATCTTTGCCGAAGAACGCAATCGACATGGCCTGTTAAACGCAAAATGTGGACACAGCCGAAAACGCTTCGTAGTTCACGCACATCAGCGAAAAACATCTTCAGCCTGCCTTCCTCCGATGAAGAAAAGCAAAGCGCACGAAATGCGGCCAAGTCCGTGCACAGCTGTGTCGATACGAACGGGCGCGCGCGCGTTACACTTCAGGATCGACCGAGCACGCGCACCATTCGTGAGGTTTCAACAGATCCAACAGTTGAATGCACGAGCTGCATGGACACACTCGGCCAACTCTGCGTTCACATCGCGAGTGACAACAAACAGACCACCAACGTCGTTTGAAACTCGCGTCCCGTTCGCTTCTGCGCCGCAGTGCTCCACGCTCGATGGCTGTTTGCAATTTCCTGCACTAACTTCATTCGCAAACTGTCCACAGAGCACTCCTGTCCGCTTTCGGAGGAAGTTTCAGATCAGACCTTGTCGAATGTTTTGTTTTGGATTTATTTCTAAACTACAAACCATTTTCATATGAGCTCGTATGCTTATTTTATTAGCTATAAACGGCATAATTCGTGTGAGGAATGTATGAGGAATATCTTTGTTGGATTTCAAAGTAAACCTGGCTGTTCTTTCACAACACTGACAGCACCACTTGCCCCCGAACATTCTTACCACAAATCTGCAGTGCTCGCAACACTCGAGCGCACCCCAGAACCGCCAGAGCACAAGCGATTGCGGGTCGGTGGGCTGGAAACGCTGATTGGCCCAAAAAAAAGTGACGTCACGTCTTTAACGTCATGGTCACGTGACTTTTAATGACGTCATGTTTGGTTGGGGACAGACACATTTTCCCTAGAGTTTTCTCAGAATTCCCCACGTTTGTGACAGCGTGCGCGGGGTAAAGAAGCGTACCTCCACCCCACCCAGTTCGACCACTTTGCCGAGCGGGGTGCAGTTGAAGAACCCTTGCCTAAATGCTCCCGCCATTCACGTTTACCCCCCGCCTCCCCCCCCCACACGACACTTTCCCGAACTCGGATGTTTTGTCGCCTTTTTATTTTTATTTTTTGTGTTTGCATGCACAGTGCACATGTCTCTACTTAAGCAAAGTGCGCCGCTGATTCCACATTGACTATTCCTGCCGAAGAGGCTCCAGGGAAGTGTCCTGCCATGTCTGCGCTTTATTCTGTTTTTTTTTTTTTTTACTCGTTTTGGCCAGGGGCACGCGAGTACACGCATCTCCGCGAATCCGCCACCGTCTGCTTCTGTACTCGCCGCCGCTCTGCCTTGAGGGGCGACCATTCTCTCCTCCTGCTCCTCGTTTTCCTTTTCTTCTTTCTCTTTTTTTTTCTGCACGCTCCAAGCGGCTTTTCGGTGGACAGGGTGCGACCGCGCGTTTTCTTTTTCTATTTATTACTCTTTCTCCCTTTTCTAGTATTTTTCTTTTCTGCCCATCTTCTTTCCAGCACCCGATTGCTTGTTGCTATTTTCATGTGGCGGACATGTGTGCCAATTACAACTCCTCAAGAACGGGAGCAAGACCGCTGTAACTTCAGTCTTGAGAAAGGACAGGCTCTGTCCGAAACGTCGACTCAAAATAAATCTGTCTAAATGAAGCGTCTCTCAACTTTGCATATATATATATATATATATATATATATATATATATATATATATATATATATATATATATATATATATATATATATATATATATATATATATATATATATTTAGTTACCCTTGATGTAGTGTCTCTGTACACAAACATACCGCATGATGATGGCATCCGATTCTGGTCGCATCCTATGGAAAACACAAAAACGATGATGCTCCTAGCCAAATTAAGTACCATCGCTGCACTTACTGATCTGGTCCTCAAGCTCCACTTTTTTGAATACAACAACTCATTTTACCTACAAACGAGTGGTACCGCTATGGGAACGAAAATGGCCCCAAACTATGCCAACATATATATGCATAGCATTGAATCGGAGTTTATCCGCTCATACCCAACAAAAACGGCTTTTTACAAACGCTTCCTAGACAACATATTCATGGTATGGACGAAAACAGAGGACCAATTCATCCAGTTTATTTCAGCATTTAACAACGTACATCCAAACATCTGTTTCACACACACTTACTCCACCAGTCAAATTAATTTCTTGGACGTCTCAATTCGAATGGAGAAGGGTACCTTAATCACCAGTGTCTATAGAAAGCCCACGGATAGGCAACAGTACCTTCATTAGAAGAGCTGCCACCCACGCCACTGCAAAACCTCAATTCCATATTCTCAAGCCATCAGATTCAAACGGATCTGCTCGCGACCAGAAGACTTCGAAAAAAATTCTAGCCGTATGCGGGAGGTTTTGAGGGACCAATGCTATCCGGCCTCCATTATTGATGATGCCGTTACGAAAGCGGAAGCAACAGATCGTAATGAAATGTTTGGGGATCCCCCATTAGCAACCGCAAATGAACACCGCTCTAATCTCGTCTTAACCTTCGCAAACAACCTTCCTAATGTCAACAAAACTCTAAAAAAAAACATTTCAACATAATCGAACAAAACGACCGACTGTCAAAAATTTTTCAAACAGTTCTACAGGTTACCTACAGACTACCAAAAAACATGCAGGAAGAATCGCTGTCAAGTTTGCCAGCACATGCGGACAACAACACTAGCTCAAAGCACACACTCTAACTTCAAACACTCCATCCGTGAAAACTTGAACTGTGACAGTAGTAACGTAGTATGCATGCTCGAGTGTGGCGATTGTCAGATGCAATACATTGGCCAAACAGAGAATTCCTTCCGAATTAGATTAAACAACCACCGCGCGCACACCAGATCTCTTTCTCTCCTCCCCCTGTCGAAACATCTTTCCCAGGAAGGTCACGAGTTTCACAAACTAAAAGTTACGCTGCTACAGAGCGGCTTCCAAAATGCCCGTGAGCGTGAGCAACGAGAGTCATACTTTATATATCAGTTTAATACTGTGCAGGCCGGTATGAATGAAAACCCTGGTACTCTCTCCACACTTCAGAGATCATAGTCCTAGCCCTACTGAAATTCACAGCACCCGGACTGCATCGCCTGAGGTCATGCCAATTTGCGTGCTTGCTTCCACATGCCGCCCTTCTCCTCACCCTGCCAGTCTTTCTTGCTCATGACCAGAAAAAACAGTTATGAGAGCAAAGCATCTTGCCTATTCCCCCCTCAACTTTTTATATTTTTATATATTTTATTTCTTTCTTTTTTCCTGCTTTGCAGATAATAGAGCGTGATGCTCCATATAGGGCAGTAACCCTTTGCAATAACGCACACTTGGGCGATTTCGCGCCTTCGTTCCCCATTTTCTTTCTGTTACTCTCCCCTCTCTCTCAGTTTTTAGGAAGGAGCCCTCTTTTTGTCTCCGCGACGGAAGGCGGGCGGAGGCACCTTCGACGCATCTTCGCCTTTCGTAACTTCACTTAATTGAGGTCTCCTTCGTTTTAAAATTGCGCCCGTGGCGGGAGGCGTTCTGTAACGACGCTGACCTCCGACGCCGCGCGATTGCAGAAGCATCTAGCTTTGCGCCGGGATGCAGGAAACTCAGGCGCCAGACGCCTCTAAGTAGGTAGAAAACAGTGCCTTCCACTGGTTCCATGGTATTGGTGGCTGATCCGGGGTTTGCAAGAATGTACGAGGGGGCGTAAGATCCCGTGAAACTCATAGTAAAGGTTTACCTCGTCGGCACGTTGTTGTATTGTAGATGCAAGATCGAACGACACACCGGAGCGAGCGATGTCATGCTGACGCCAAGTTTCCTCCGACCCCCCCCCCCCCCCTCTACTTTTCCTGCGTCACGTATACGCGGTGTCAAGCAACATGCATGTGACTGAAACTGAAACTCTGAAGAAGAGAAACTGAAAGTAAGAGAATTGAATTTGAAAATAAGAGAAGAGAAACTGAAACTGCCGCACAGTTCATTACCTGATGGACACAACAGTATCACGTATTGCTTAACGTCTTCATAAAACCACTGTTTGTTCGTCTATAACATTAGCAGCATTAGCATATGTTTGCTATTAATGACACCCAGGTAATGAACATGATTTACCAACTTAAGTAGTGTTGGTTCTGGTGTAACGCACGAATAATTTATAGACATGCCTTTGTGTATACGCCAGAAATTAAATTGTGAAGCAAGCCTTGATGAAACTGCCTGTGCATTTCTCATAAAAAAAGGAAAAAAAAATTATCTTGCTTTCATAGCATGCGTGTCATCTATATCAGATGTGATTGTAATCTTGAGCTATAACTTGAAATGACCCATGCTGGCTGCCATGAAAAATCACTTTTTTAATTGTTCAACAAACCTCATAACTCATTTATGTCACGAAAGGAATGAAATGCTTCACTTGTGTCTCACTGCTTTGGTACAGTCATGGTTCATTATGCAATGTAAAATCTGATTTAGGAATATTTTGTTACTTGTTGCATGGTTTGTTCCTGAAATTCAGCACATCCGCCAGTGTTGCGTTCCCGCGTGTTTTTCTTTTCTGTTAATTGAGTACAGATGAATAGCCACCGGATTCTTCGCCGATCGCCCAGTGTGGGTATGTGCGATCTTTTGATAGGCTAACAACAACAGCAACATTGGCCAGGCTATCAGCTTCCGCAAGTTAGGTTCACGCAAGCTCCGCTTCAGGTTGATCTGATCTCCTTGCAACGAGTTGCTGATACGCAGGCTGACATCTGCCGCCCGCTTTCTTTATTGCCTCTTCCATATATTGTTCCTTGTCGTTTCTGTGGGCAGTAGTACTTCAATCATGGCGGTTCTTTCCAACAAATACTGCATCGCGCAGCGGACATTGGCCAGGCTATCAGCTTCCGCAAGTTAGGTTCACGCAAGCTCCGCTTCAGGTTGATCTGATCTCCTTGCAACGAGTTGCTGATACGCAGGCTGACCCCGTCTTCTATTACGACCATATTTACCCGTTCCATGCGAAACATATGCCCGCAAATATCCTAAATGGTCTTCTTTCTGAACACCTACACAATTTTCCTCATCATACTGTTCTCTCCACTGATGCCTCCGGCAGCTGTCAGAAGGCGGCGATTGGGATATATTCGCACGATCTGGCTTGGAGCTATTCCGTTCGTATCCCTGATTATACTTCTAAATTCTTCGTAGAGTTTTTGGCTATTGGTTTGGTTCGTCTCAAAATTCCCAGACATGTAGCACGGGTTCTTATTCTTGCAGACTGCCTTTCAGTTTTAGGCTCTCTCCAAAACACCGGAAAATCTTTATTGAATCGGCCGCTTAGGTTTTTTGTTCCGTGCACAGTGCGTGAGATCCGCTTTGTCCGGGTACCTGCAGGCATTCGGGTGTCTATTTTAACGAGGTGGCTGATTTATTGGCAAGGTCAGCTCTCAGCGCTCCTGTAATCTTAATCTATCCCGTCCCTCACCTCATTCTGTTGGAAACTTCACGTTTGCAGTGGTTCCAACATATTTCAGCCAGCTTGAGTGATCCGTTGCTCAATACCGTGAATTTTCAGCACTTAAAGTACCCATGGGATGTCCGGTGGTGTAAATCAAGGCGTTTTGAGGTGTCAATGACGCTTCTGCGATGCAGAATCCCTCACTTAAATTTGTACTTACGCAGATACTGGTTCCCTGCGACAAACCTTTGTGTCTCATGTGGGCAAGTTGAAACATTAGACCATTTTCTCCTCTCTTGCCGGCGGTTGTTCAAGGAAATCAGTATTTGGAGGTCCCTCTTCCAGTCTCTTCCAGTTCTTCTCTCGTTCGGTGCGAGCGCCAAGGAATTCCCGTTAAGCAGTGTTTGTGGCTACCTTCATGATTACATAAGTGCAACTGATCGGTTACCTTGTTAGCTGTATACAAAATTCTGTCTCATGTCCGAAATGCTTGGTTCTATTCCTGGTAATTCATATTTCTTAAATTTAATTGAATTTTCCTATCTTTATCTTGATTCAGTCTTCTACGCCGCCGCCTCACGTCTTTTTTCCCGTGCAAATACTTCATTGGCAAATCTCCGCTGTACCTTGGCCAATCCCCCCGCGTGGGTATGTGCCATATTTACTGAGGTGAAGAAGAAGAGTGTGGACTACAAATACTATCTGTACTTGTGCTCTATGTGTTTTTTTTTTTTGTCAGTTTGCAATGTAAGCCATTACTAGGTGGAAAGGCATGCACGTAATGGACATACCCTGTGCACATGAATAAACATTTTTAGAGGCTGCCAAAAAGGAACATGTCAAAAAGTTACACATAGCATCCTGTTTCATTGATGTTGTTTATATGTGTGGTAAACGATATGAACAAGCATCTCTTTGTTGGTTAACTGCTTTGCTATCCACGCACTGTCATGCAGTACATACACAATCACAGTTCAATGACTGCAGAGCGGTCTGCAACCAGTAACTTGCAACTATACTATGCAGCAAGCTTCTTTGCACGGTATTTGTTATATTTATCGAACGATGAGATGGAATTGGTGTGGCTATTTCTACACAGTGCATTTCCTAAAGACTCCTTTCTGCCATACTGTACTTTTTACCCAAAAAGCTTCCCACAGAGTCATTTAAATTGCTATGTATAAAGATGTTTGTAGCAGGTGTGTGAGCCCGAACAAAAATAAATGTTTTAATTTTCCTTAACTCTTCAGTATTCCTGATTATCACGACATGGGCATCTATATGTTGGTACAACTTTTTTCAGGCATTACAACTGATGTACCGATGTGTATGGTACACATTCATCTTCAGACATTTCATGTCTGTTGGGTAAAAAAAAAACGAAATAATAGTTGGCTGCATTAGTTTTCACTGAGATAACTAGCATCACACAGCATGCTCTTGAAATTCCTCTAGCTGTCTGTAATTGGCTTCATTGTATAGCTTCATACTTGTTTAATTTAAACTCTGCACACTGCTCTTTTCACCGCACATGGCGACATGGCACGCGGAGCCCCGTGGGAATGGGCGAGGAGGATTTAGAGGTCGGCTGCTACTTCCCTGGAATCCAAACACAGCTATAGGCACCTGCAAGTCACGGTTAATTTCGGAAAGGCAGCTTTCCCCGCTTCCTTTCGTCGTCTTGTCCGTCGTGCGTCGCGTGTCGCGGCAAACCCGACAAAGGGGAGGCCATCAACCCCCTTCCCCTCCCCCTCCCCTCCTGAAGCAGAGGAAAGATCCCATAAATAGTTTCCTAGAGAGGTCCTTTTTTTTTCCCTGCGGTGAACGAGGGGTCAAACGACAGGCCCAAGCAGTGTGAGGCAACATTCTCTGTTCATTCTAGAGACGCAAGCTTACACTGCAAAATGAAACCTTGTCTTTCTCTTCCAAATGAAATTTCATTTCATTTTTACAAAATGCAAGCTACATACTTCAGAGATGCAAGGGCTAAAAGCTGCTAAAAAGCAGCTTGACTGGGCCCAAGCGCCTCTGAAATGGCAGTACACGACAAACGCACTTCAAGCAAAAAAAAAAAAATGTTTACATATACGTATAAAAAGCATTAAAAAATGTTTACGTGCTCTTAACGCAGCGCTATCCACGTTCTTTTATTGATGACGCCATAAGCAGAGCTTCAAATCTGAACCGTAGTCTAATACTCCAGGGGCACCGAAGAGATAACCGAACTGATTACACTACAAACCTTATTCTCACATTTAACAGTAACGCACCGAACATAAACAGAATTCTTAATAAGCACTTTAATATTCCCCAGCAAAGTCAACGACTATCGAAAATATTTACATGCGCACCCCGCGTGATTTACAGGCGTGCCAAAAACATTCAGAACCATCTAGTCCACTCCAAGGAACACAATACCCCAAAATATGGATGCCAGCCCTGTAGTAAAGATCGCTGCAGTTTGCAAGCACATGAAGACTACGTGTTCCGCAACTAGTACGAGGTCAGTTTTGCAGCATTCAATCAACGGCAAGTTTCACTGCGACTCACCAAACATTATTTACCTTCTTGAATGCACTGTATGTAACCAGCAATACATAGGAGAGACAAACTCTGCATTCCGCATTCGATTTAACAACCACCGAGCACACACCAAGTCTCCCCCCATTCTTCCCCTATCCAAGCATGTAAACTCAGGACACCCATTTGACCAACTAAAAGTAACAATTATTCAAGGGAGCTTCAAAAATAGGCGAGAACGTGAACAACGTGAATTCTATTTTATCCACAAGTTTAATACTATTCAAGAATGTCTTAACGAAAAGCCTGGTATCCTTTCTTTTATTCACGACCTCCAAACAAAATAATACTGCACCTCTCGTTAATTGGCTAACTCAGATATACCCTTTATAACTCCTAGTGTATATCCCAGGCAATCATACCCCTCCTTACTTACACTATCCTGCCTCGTGCAGTATTTAGAAGCTTTGACGTTCTTTCCTTACTTTTTTCCGACAATTTGAAATCTTTGTACACAGCTAGCCCAGCCCTCCTCCACTACAGCCAAGTATTCCCGACGAAGTCGGTTCAACGACCCGCCCAGGGAAAGGGGTGCACCGTTCAGTGAAACCCAGACCCCCTGAGTAAGTTCTTACACATGTGCTCGTTAACATAGCCCACTCCTTCCTTAACGTTCTAGCCTTCGGCTCACCGGAAATTAGTGAGACCCCCCAAAAGGCGCCTGGTTTGGCCTGTTCGTCGCTGCCAGTGTCATTTGCGCAGCGGCGCCCATCTTTGTGTTTGTGCATTTTGTTTGTGTCTTGTTTGCACGTTTTGCTTTCGTACGCCTGTGGTTGCCGCGCTGCCCATGTCGCGGCACCGTCTTCCTCTCCCTTTCTCTCGTTTCAGCTTCTTTTTTTACCCTGTCCTTCCTTACTATAATAGTTCCCCCCACTTTTTTCTTTTCTTTCTATTTTTTGCTTCCTCCCCCAATCTTGTCCCTGTCTGCTCCCCACACCCCTATCTTTATTTTTTTTTACTTTTTTGTTCAATTTTTTGAACTGCAATGAAAACAATGAGCATGTATGTTCACTAACAATAGTCTACAGGCGCATGAAAACAAAGAGAAGACCCGAGAAAAGTAAAGAGAAACGAAACACTCAATAGGCATACATGGCACCGGCAGACAACAAAGGAACATTAAATGCAACCTGGCTATATATTAACAAAATACATTTTTAACTCGCTTGGTTTAACACTATCCAAAACTTTGTGCTTATTAAGAGTGGTCGGTAAATTATGTTCAAGCGTTTGTAGTTTATAATTAATTCGAAAATATGGAATATACCAGTGATCGGTATTTAAGGTGTAGAGTCGATTCGAAGCGGTCCTTAAATGTGTAGTACGTATTAAGAAATCTCTATAAGCAGGAGAAGAATGGTAAAAGAACCTCAAAATGCGAAAAACATATATATGTTCAAAACGAATGATGTTATAATTTCTAAAAGCAGTTTGCGTTGGAGAGACAGATAAGGAAGGTTTGCAATGTAGCGGATCATTTTCTTCTGCAGAACCTGTATTTTCATCACATTTGTTTTTGTGGTGTTGCCCAAACTGAGTTACGGAACCGAAAAGAGCATGATAAATTTGAATTTTCCCGTGAGTGGGAAGGAGCCATCGACATCGTGTTAGAACACCTTCTACTGAAGAGAGCTTTTTGCAAATATTTTCCACATGTCGATCCCACCTGAGATGCGACGAGAAAGTAACTTCAAGGATTTAGTGGCTGTCTACAATTTGAATTTCTTGACCTGCGTATTTAGGAGCGCGTTGTAGTTCGACTGGCTTGTTCCTTGCACGGAAAATTATTACCTTAGTCTTTGTAGGGTTTATTTGGAGGCAATTAGAAGAGGACCAGTTCTCTAGTTTCTTAAGGATTACGTTGCACTCTTCAATTAACTTGTTTGTGTCGTGACCAGGGATTAGTAAACTGCTATCATCGGCGTATATAATAAATTTCGCTTTGTCATAAATAATGTAACGTGAAGATGTGCACACCAAAAGGGAAAAATATATTTACAGGGAAACAGCTTACAGCCACGCAGCCGAACAACCGGGCACGCGAAGCCCAGCAGCAGAAATGCACTTCGTCCTCTTCGCGTTCCAAGCGCGAGCGCACCAAGCACGAGCGTTCCAAGCACAAGCACAACCGTAGCATAACTCCCGGCGGCAAAAGCACCGTCCCGGTGCTAAGTGGATGATGTAGCAGGCGTGTGGTACGGTTTGAGACGGACTACATGAACGACGTCAGTCAAAGGGCTAGTGGACGACGTCGGAGCATGAAGAGGTGTAATCTCGTAGGTCACGTCGGTCACCTGACGGAGAACTCGATAAGGGCCACTGTACTGACGTAGAAGTTTCTCAGAGAGACCGACATGGCGAGAAGGAGACCAAAGGAGGACGAGTGAGCCCGGCGGATAGTGTACTGGGCGATGCCGGCGGTCGTAAACTGACTTCTGGTAGGTCTGAGATGCGGTGAGCCGGTCTCGGGCGATTTCACGGGCCATAGTTGCTCGGGAGATGGCGTCACGTGCATACTCTGTGGTCGAGGCAGTAGAACTCGGTAGTAATGTATCCAATGGCAGCGCAGGATGCCGACCAAACAGAAGGTAGAAAGGAGAATAGCCGGTGGTATCATGCCGCGACGAATTATAAGCAAATGTTACATAAGGCAAGGCAACGTCCCAATCGCGGTGGTCGGGCGAGACATACATGGATAGCATATCGGTCAGAGTCCTGTTGAGGCGCTCGGTAAGCCCGTTCGTCTGGGGATGGTAAGCTGTAGTGAGCTTATGCTGCGTGCCACAGGACCGGAGGATATCGTCAACTACTCGGGACAAAAAGTAGCGGCCGCGGTCCGTCAGCAATTGGTGTGGAGCGCCGTGGTGAAGGGTTACGTTCTGCAATAGGAAGTCGGCGACATCGGTTGCGCAACTTGTTGGTAACGCACGCGTGATAGCGTACCGGGTCGCATAGTCGGTCGCGACAGCAATCCAACGGTTGCCGGAGCAGGACGTCGGGAAAGGTCCGAGAAGGTCGAGTCCAACACGGTAGAATGGTTCGAGAGGTACGTCAATAGGCTGTAGAAGGCCAGCAGGCAACGTTGATGGTCTCTTCCTGCGTTGACAGAGGTCGCAGGAGGCAACGTAACGCCGAACAGAGCGGTACAGACCAGGCCAAAAGAAGCGGCGTCGGACCCGATCGTATGTGCGGGAGACGCCGAGGTGGCCTGCGGTCGGTAGGTCGTGTAGTTCCGCTAGGACAGATGAACGGAGACGCTGGGGAACGACTAGCAGGAGCGGAGGTCCGTCAGGACGAAGGTTGCGGCGGTATAGGACGCCATCCTGAATGACGAACAGTTGCAATGAAGGATCTCGGCTGGCACAGTTGAGGCGATCAATGAGAATACGCAAGGAAGAGTCTTGTCGCTGCTCGTCCGCGATGTTAACCAGATCGGAGATAGCGAAGAGGCACGGGCCGAGGTCGTTGTCTCCAGGATCAGGCGGCTCTACAGGGTGCCGAGACAGGCAGTCGGCGTCTTGATGGAGACGCCCTGACTTGTAATGAACAGTGTAAGAATACTCTTGGAGGCGCAACGTCCAACGTCCGAGCCGGCCTGTGGGGTCTTTCAGTGAAGACAGCCAACAAAGGGCGTGGTGATCGGTCACTACGGAGAATGGACGGCCAAACAGGTACGGTCGGAACTTAGCTACGGCCCAAACAAGAGCTAGACACTCGCGCTCTGTAATTGAGTAATTTCGCTCAGCTGTAGAAAGGAGGCGGCTGGCATATGCAATAACGCGTTCTTGCCCTTGGTGACGTTGGGCTAGCACGGCGCCAATCCCATAACCGCAGGCGTCTGTGCGAACTTCAGTCGGAGCCGACGGATCAAAATGGGCCAGAATAGGTGGGGAGGTGAGTAAGTCGACTAGCGAAGAAAAGGCCTCCTCTTGGGCAGGGCCCCAGGTAAAAGGGGTGTCTTTCTTTAGAATGTCGGTCAGGGGGCGAGCGGTGCCGGCAAAATTTTTGATGAAACGGCGGAAGTACGAGCAGAGGCCGACGAAGCTGCGCACATCCGTAGACGACTGGGGAATAGGGAAGTCCTTGACGGCTTGAACTTTAACAGGATCCGGGCGGACACCAGAAGCGTCGACTAGATGTCCGAGAATGGTGAGTTGGCGGCGACCGAATTGACATTTCGACGAATTGAGCTGTAGCCCGGCTCGACGGAAGACAGAAAGAATGCTCGCCAGTCTTTCGAGGTGCGTGGTAAACGTGGGCGAAAAAACCACAACATCGTCGAGGTAACATAGACATGTGGACCATTTAAAGCCGCGAAGCAAGGAGTCCATCATTCTTTCGAAGGTAGCTGGCGCATTACAGAGACCGAATGGCATAACTTTAAACTGATATAAGCCGTCCGGTGTGACGAATGCCGTCTTTTCGCGGTCATTGTCATCAACAGAGATTTGCCAATACCCGGACCGAAGGTCAATTGAAGAGAAAAATTTGGCTCCGTGAAGGCAGTCCAAAGCATCGTCTATTCTTGGGAGTGGATAGACGTCTTTTTTTGTTATGTTGTTTAGGTGCCGGTAATCAACGCAAAAGCGCCAGCTGCCGTCCTTTTTAACCAGCACAACTGGTGAGGCCCAAGGGCTCGACGAGGGCTCTATGATGTCTTTACTGAGCATCTTGTCCACCTCTTGCTGTATGATGGTGCGTTCTGTACTGGACACTCTGTAGGGTCGTCTGTGAATAGGAGCTGCGTCACCGGTGTTGATGCGATGCGTGACCACAGATGTTCGAGCCAAAGGGCGGTCATCGAAGTCAAAGATGTCGCGAAAAGACGACAGAAGATACCGAAGGTCGTGAGCTTGCCCTGGTAAGAGGTCAGCAGCAATCATTTTTGCATATTCATCAGGTGGTGGGACGTCAGAGTCGCGGCAGTTCGACGAGGGTGGGACGCTTCTCACCGCCGATACGACGCATTCGGCAGCAGGGCACAGCGTGGCGAGCGACATACCTTGTGGGAGCGACTGAACGTAAGAGGCAAAGTTGAGAACCGGAAGGGACGCTTGATTTGCCGACATGGTGACAACTGTATGCGCAAGGGCAACACTGCGTGTAAAGGGCACATCAGGAACCGGAGTAATGATGTAGTCACCATCGGGAACTGGCGGGACCGAGGAGAAACGGACATAAGTGGCGGCATCGGGGTCCAGGCGGACAAAGTCGGCGGTGCACAGTCGGTGAACAATTGGATCCGGTGGCTCTGAAGGAACAGGTAGAGCGAGTTGAACGATGCTTGTGGCGCAATCTATAAGGGCGGAATGGTCGGTGAGAAAGTCAAGGCCGAGAATGATGTCATGAGGGCAGTGTTCGAGGACAGTGAAGAGCACAGAAGTATGGCGGCCGGCTATTGAAACACGAGCAGTACACATTCCGACGACAATAGACATACCGCCATCTGCAACACGGACCACAGTTGAGGGGGCAGGAGTGAGCACTTTCCTTAGGCGACGGCGAAGACGAGCATTCATGACTGAGACGTGCGCTCCAGTGTCGATCAGAGCGGTAACAGGGACCCCGTCCACGTCGACGTTAAGGATGTTCCGATGAGCATGAAGAGTTAAAGGAGGGTTTTCTGGTCGGGTCGTCAGAGCAGCATCACCCCCAGACGCTGCAGCCATCAGTTTTCCGACCGGGAGCGGGCATATGGGGCCGGCGACGAAGGGCGGCGAGGTCGGGGCGATGGAGATCGACGGCGCTGAGGTGACGACGAACGGTTGGTAAGCGGGGTCTGAGCGTTGTGGCCAGCAGAGGTCGTTTCCGAGGGCGAGGGAGAGCGGCGGGAATATGCAGAACCCGGCGGGTAGCGGCTGTAGGTCGAGGACGGACGGCTTCGGCAGTGTCGAGATATGTGGCCAACTCGGGAGCAGTTAAAGCAGATGGGCCTGTCATCAGGTGTTCTCCATTCATCTGGATTGCGGCTGCGTCGAGGGTAGTATGCACGTTCAGAACCGAGCTCCGGGGACATGCGGCGAGCATATGGGGCACTAACTGAGCAAACAGGTTGAATCCCAAGATTGGCAAATTCTTTGCGAACGACAGCCTGTATAAGGGATACTGCTGGAGTACTGCCTGTTGCGG
The DNA here is from genome assembly GCF_052857255.1 of Amblyomma americanum. NCBI lineage: Eukaryota > Metazoa > Arthropoda > Arachnida > Ixodida > Ixodidae > Amblyomma > Amblyomma americanum. The sequence continues at coordinate 34,275,005 of NC_135500.1, read as the reverse complement.
GTGGATGAAACGCAACGGGGGACATTGCCTCTACTTCTTGGCGCACAAGTCGTGTCAGGCTCTCAGATGTCGGCAGACGGCTCGGTGGAGTCGAGTCTACACAGGACGACGTCGCAGTCGTATTCGGCAACCGCGTGAACTGCGGAGAAATTCGGCGGCTCTTCGCTTGTTCGAACCGGCGGCATTCCTTGATGATTGCGTCAACCGTTCCGCAGTCCTTGTATACAAGAAGGTTAAAGGCGTCATCTGCGATGCCTTTGAGCACGTGACCTACTTTGTCGCACTCTGACATAGTGGCGTCGACTTTCATGCAGAGAGCTAATATGTCCTGAATGTATGATACATAGGACTCTGTGGACGTTTGTGCACGGCATGCGAGCTCCTTCTTCGCAGCGAGCTGACGCCCGAATGGCTTACCAAACAGGTCACAAAGCTTGCGCTTGCAGAGATCCCAGCTGGTGAGTTCATCCTCGTGGGTCTCGAACCATACCCTGGCAGTGCCCGTCAGGTAGAAGATGACGTTGGCCAACTTTAGGGTCGGGTCCCACCTGTTGTGTGTGCTCACGCGCTCGTACATTGCGAGCCAGTCCTCCACGTCGACGCCGTCCGTTCCGTTGAAGGTCCCAGGATCTCTCGGATGGGCAATGATGAACGCCGGGTTGGCGGACGCCGACGGAGCGGCCCCTTCGCTGGTCATGGCTGAAGAGCCGGCGAGCTGACGACCGCTGCGAAGTTCCGTGCTTGCTGTGGCTGTACCCAGCACCTCACACCAATAATGTAACGTGAAGATGTGCACACCAAAAGGGAAAAATATATTTACAGGGAAACAGCTTACAGCCACGCAGCCGAACAACCGGGCACGCGAAGCCCAGCAGCAGAAACGCACTTCGTCCTCTTCGCGTTCCAAGCGCGAGCGCACCAAGCACGAGCGTTCCAAGCACAAGCACAACCGTAGCAATATGCACAATGTCATTTATATAGATGCTAAAAAGCATCGGGCCCAGAATGCTGCCTTGAGGCACACCATTTCGTACCGCCAGAAAAAAAGACTGATGGTTGTGGATATAGACAGATTGTTTTCGATTTTGCAGGTATGATTTCATGAGGTCTAAAGGTGTTCCACGAACTCCGTTTTGAGAAAGTTTATGAGTTAAAATTTGATGGTTTAGGGAATGGAAAGCCTTACTAAAATCAATGAAGAGTCCGACAGTGAGAATACCTGCTTCAGTGTTTTGCAGGATACATTCCTTAAGTGATAACAAAGCCGTTTCCGTCGACTTTCCCCTTCGGAAGCCAAATTGAGCATCAGACAGGATTTGTTCTGCATTAAAAAAGTTCACTACACGGGAAAAGATTATTTTTTCCAAGCCCTTTGAAAAGACTGGAATCACAGATATTGGTCTATAATTGGACACTACATCTTTATCTCCCCCATTAAACTCAACTGTCACTCTTGCTTTCTTCATTTTTTCCGGGTAAACTCCCGTTTCAATTAACAAATTGAAGATGTATGCAAGCACAGGTGCAATATATGATAGTACATATTTGACTGGTTTTATCTGAATATTGTCAACATCTAAGGCTTTGCTATTATTCAAATTCATAAAGGTCTCATTGGTGGGCTCAAGGAAAAGGCTTTCGAATGGGCTACAAGATGAAGGAACTTCAGGTAGATGCATCATAGGTAAATGGGTGGTTAAAAAATTGCTGTTTAAATGGCCAGCAAGAGCCTGACCGGATAATTCAGAGCCCTTATAGATTATTCGTTGAGCTGGCGCATTTTTCGTATTGCGACGTAACAAGTTATCTACAACTTTCCACACAGTGTCTGAATTTTTCATTCTAACATCAGAGAACAGTTTTTGATGATACACAGTCTTAGCACGCTTAAGCTCAGCATTTAGATTATTTCTTGTTTTTTTTTTAATAAGAGATTCAAGAGAGCGATTATTTAAAAAGGCATGGCACTTGTTTTTGCTCTTTATCATTCTTCTGAGCTCTGGCGTGATCCATGGTTCTCTTATTCGTTTAGACTGCTTAATGTTCTTTATATATTGCTACAAAAACCTTGATAAACGCTGAATATGCATTATTAGAGTCCTATATAGAATAACTAGGACTCCCGCCCAAAACCATTTCAGCTTATCTGGGTACCTCCAACCTTTTTTATTTGCGTGTAACTCCAGCCCCTCATCATCTTTGTTATCGTAGCCGCTATTGTTTCTCAGGTACCATATTGATATTAGCAGTTCCTAATTCAAGCCTTCTGCAGGGTTTTAAGGAGCTATTTAATTGGAAATGAGGAGAACACGTGCACAGGGTGGAAAGCGTGTGATCTGCCAGGAAACACTGAGGCGGCCCCGAGAAGGGCCTTTATTAAGGTTGACAGCCGTTTTGTGCCTCTTCACTTGGCAGCGACGACACAGCGTGTGCGGTCCCCATGGTTTTGCCCCAGCTGTCGAAGCAATCCTCGGGCACGACCTTCGACATCTGATGTTTTTATTTAAAAAACACATGGACCAAAGTCGTGCTGTATGCAGTGCGATCGCCATGTGGTTCCAGTGACGGCGAACAATCATCCACCTAGCCCGGCTCTTTGGACAGATTCAGGAAACGACTGAAAAGAACAAAAGTAACGAGCAAACAAGTTAGAACGCCAAGAAACGAAGGCGCTCTGCGCTAATGCTGTAGCGAGGTCTAATATGTAAAATTTCACGGCTGGCGTCGATTTCTACAAAGCGCGGGTAGTCGCTACGGAAATAAACAAAGGCGCACTGGAGCTGGGTAAGTCTGAAGCTACAAGCACGAGTTTTTGGTCTCTATCGCCGATTTCCACACCGCGCGATCGTCATAACTTTTCTTGGACTTCCTGTTGAAGCTGACAGCGATCATAAAAATTAAGGCCGCCGACTGTAGTGACAGAGGCTTGCCATTGAAAGGAACAAAGCCGTGCACTTTGTCAACCAGGCAACGCGAGTTTTAGAGCCGACTTGGACAAAGCGCGAGACGGCGCGCGCTTCTAACGCTTGCCGACGCAAAGAAACAAAGGCGCGCTGCGCTGGGATAAAGCCGTAGCGAGGTCTAATATGTAAATTTTCACGGCTGCCGTCGATTTCGACAAAGCGCGAGAAGTCTCTAAGGAATTAAACAAAGCTGCACTGCACTGGGTGAATGCTGGACACTTAGGCCAGGCGCGATTTCCACAATGCGCGAGTCGGAACTTCTGGACTTACCGTTGCAGCTGATAGCGATCCTAAAGGGCAGATTGTAGTGGCAGAATTATCGTGGCCACTTTTACCCTGGACTTTCCACTGCAAAGGAACAAAGGCGCACTGGGGTCGATGCCCCGGCGTCTCGCCACGTGGTATCGGTCCGCGGCAAATAAGGACAGCATCGGCTCGCCAGAAGCATCCAGGAAACGATGCTGCAAAAAAAGTTACGTTACAAGCGCCGCAATTTGGCGAGTTCTGCACGAGAAAACTTGCGAAAACGTTGTTCAACCCTTACCTCGTGATTGAGAACGTGCACGACCGACAAGCGCTTCATTGTGGCTGTCAGACGGCGGTTCAGATGGCGACGCCGGCGGTCCTCAAACCGCACCTTATGTGGGTCGTCGTAATGGAGTTGCAAAACTTTGAACACCAGCACGACGTGCTCCTGCAGCAGGAAAACGAGGTCCTGGAATGCGCAAGGCATGTAGGTAAGCGGTACAGCACTTCATGAAGCGAAATTTGAGATAAAATGCGTACCTTTATGTCGCTGGCGATTTCTCGCGGGTCAGCGCCTTTTGGGGGTCGTCGCAATGTCGTGGAAGCAAGAACTGTACAGAAATTTCAGCTGGCTGCGCCGACGAGCGCACCACGCAAAGAAAAAAAAGCCATATCTGGACAGCTTCCGAAACGCGCGCTCCACCACCTACGCTCACGAAGAGAATGCCCGCAGACCACGCACGCCCGGCGGCCGGCCAGCCGGCCCTAGCGATTCCCTAGGCACTCTAGGGACAGGCCGAGAGAGGCGCGGCGACCCCACATCCGGTTGAGAACGAGGGCGAAGCGAAAAAACGTCACGCAGACACGCATCCCACCGACCAATCGGCGTTTCCAGTCCACCGACCCGCAAACGCTTCTGCCGAAGCCGGGCGCGACTTGCCCCTAGGAAGTGTGAGGGCGCTGCAATCGACAGAAGCATTTGCGTGTCGGTGGGCTGGAAACGCCGATTCGTCGGCGGGAAGTGTGTCTGCGTGACGTTATTTTCGCTTCGCCCTCGTTCTCAACCGGATGTGGGGTCGCCGCGCCTCTCTCGGCCTGTCCCTAGACGGCCTAGGGAATCGCTAGGTCCGGCCGTCCGCCGTGCTTGCGTGGTGCGCGCAAGGCGGATACGGATACCTTGGTGCGCGGGCATTCGCTTCGTGAACCTAGGCGGCGGCGGGCGCGTTTCGGGAGCTGTCCAGGTATGGCTTTTTTGCGTGGTGCGCTCGTCGGCGACAGCCAGCTGAAATTTCTGTGCAGTTCTCGCTTACGGCTTTCGCCGTTATTGAGAACATGCACTTTCAGCTTTAGCGGCCACGACGCAATCAGCCTAGCTGAAATGATTCGAGAGACATGCTTTCGGCACGCCGATTTTGTTGTCCTATATGTTGGCGGCAACGATCTCGACAGAGGGGATGACCCGCGAGAAATCGCCAGCGACATAAAGGTACGCATTTTATCTCAAATTTCGCTTCATGAAGTGCTGTACCGCTTACCTACATGTCTTGCGCATTCCAGGACCTCGTTTTGCTGCTGCAGGAGCTCGTGGCTAGTGTCGTGCTGGTGTTCAAAGTTTTGCCGCGCCATTGCGACTACCCACATAAGGCGCGGTTTGAGGACCGCCGTCGTTGCCAGCTGAACTGCCGTCTGACAGCCACGATGAAGCGCTTGTCGGGCGTGCACGTTCTCAACCCCGAGGTAAGGGTTGAACAACGTTTTCGCAAGTTTTCTCGTGCAGCACTCACCAAAATGCGGCGCTTGTAACGTAACTTTTTTTGCAGCATCGTTTCCTGGATGCTTCTGGTAAGCCGATGCTGTCCTTATTTGCCGCGGACCGATACCACGTGGCGAGAGGCCGGGGCATCGACCAGATGTCAAAGATTATCGTCGCGGCCCTCGTCAAGATCTACGGACCAGGGATCGCGTCGGATTCAAGGGCAAGACCAGGAGAGGTGTACGTCGTGCACCGGTGTCGTCGGTGCGGAGCCAAAGGGCACAAGACGGACCTCTGCTGGGCCTACTGCTCACCGCGCCGCCACGCCGCTGCAGGTCGACGTTGAAGTGCTCCTGTCGACGGCCCTTTTTAGGGCCACCTAATTGTTTCCTGGCAGATCGCGAGTGTCCTGTTTCGTGCCCGTGTTCCCTCTCTTTGTCGAAATCGGCGCCAGGCGTCAAAACTCGCGCTAGCCCTTGTTGAAGGGTTAGCCGAGTGCAGTGCGCCATTGTTCCTTTGCAGTGGCAAGTCCAGGGTAAAAGTTGCCGCGATGATTCTGCCACTATAATCGGCCCTTTAGGATCGCTATCAGCTTCAACGGTAAGACCAGAAGTTCCGCTCGCGCATTGTGGAAATCGTGCTTGGCCTAGGTATACAACATTCACCCAGTGCAGTGCAGCCTTGTTTAATTCCTTAGAGACTTATCGCGCTTTATCGAAATCGATGGCAGCCATGAAAATTTACATGTTAGGCCTCGCTACAGCATTAGCGCGTTTTTTTCTTTGCGTTGGCAAGCGTTAGAAGCGCGCGCCGTCTCGCGCTTTGTCCAACTCAGCTCTAAAGCTCGCGCTAGGCCTCGTTGCGGGTTGACAAAGTGCACGGCTTTGTTCCTTTCAATGGCAATCCTCTGCCACTACAGTTGGCGCCCTTAATTTTATGATCGCTATCAGCCTCAACAGCAAGTCTAAGAAAAGTTATGACGATCGCGCGGTGTGGAAATCGGCGGTAGACAAAAGGCCGTGCTTGTAGCTACAGACTTACCCAGCTCCAGTGCGCCTTTGTTTATTTCCGTGGCGACTACTCGCGCTTTGTAGAAATCGACGCCAGCCGTGAAAATTTACAAATTAGTCCTCGCTACAGCATTAGCGCAGCGCGCCTTCGTTTCTTTGCGTTCTAACTTGTATGCAGCGCACCTTTGTTTGCTCGTTACTTTTATTCTTTTGAGTCGTTTCCGGATTCCGTCCAAAGAGCCGGGCTAGGTGGATGACTGTTCGCCGTGAGTGGAACCACATGGCGATGGCACTGCATACAGCACGACTTTAGTCCCTGTGTTTTTTAAATAAAAACATCAGATATCGAAGGTCATGGTCGTGTCCGAGGATTGCTTCGACAGCTGGGGCAAATCCATCGGGACCGCACACGGTGTGTCGTCGCTGCCAAGTGAAGAGGCACAAAACGGCTGTCATCCTTTTTCGGGGTCGCCGCAGTGTTTCCTGGCAGATCACGCGCTTTCCACCATGTGCACGTGTTCTCATTTCCAATTAAATACGTCCTTCAAACCCTGCAGAAGGCTTGAATTAGGAACTGCTAATATCAAGATGGTACTTGAGAAACAATAGCGGCTACAATGACAAAGGTGAAGGACTGGAGTTACACGCAAATAAAAAAAAGTTGGGGGTACCCAGATAACAAGCTGAAATGGTTGTGGACAGGACTCCGAGTTGATTGCATTTGGAAGAGAAAGACTCATTTTGCAGTGTAAGCTTGCGTCTCTAGAATGAACAGAGAACGTTGCCTCACACTGCTTGGGCCTGTCGTACGTTTGACCCCTCGTTGACCCCACAGAAAAAAAAAGGACGTCTCTAGGAAACTATTTGTGGAATCTTTCCCCCCGCTTCAGGAGGGGAGGGGGTGATGGCCTCCCCTTTGTCGGGTTCGCCGCGAGACGCGACGCACGATGGACAAGACGACAAAAGGGAGCGGGCAAAGCCGCCTTTCCGAAATTAACCGTGACTTACAGGTGCCTAGCTGTGTTTGGATTCCAGCAAAGTAGCAGTGGACCTCCGAATTCTCCTCATCCATTCCCACGGGGCTCCGCGTGCCATGTCGCCATGTGCGGTAAAAAGAGCAGTGTGCAGAGTTTAAATGAAACAAGTATGAAGCTATACAATGAAGCCAATTACAGACAGCTAGAGGAATTTCAAGAGCATCCTGTGTGATGCTAGTCATCTCAGTCAAAACTAATGCAGCCAACTATTATTTCGTATCTTTTTGACCCAACAGACATGAAATGTCTGAAGATGAATGTGTACCATACACATCGGTGCATCAGTTGTGATGCCTGAAAAAATTTGTACCAACATATAAATGCCCATGGCGTGATAATCAGGAATACTGAAGAATTAAGAAAAATAAAACCAGTTTTTTTTTTGTTCGGGCTCACACACCTTCTACAAACATCTTTATACGTAGCAATTTAAATGACTCTGTAGGAAGCTTGTTGGGTAAAAAGTACAGTATGGCAGAAAGGAGTCTCTAGGAAATGCACTGTGTAGAAATAGCCATACCAGTTCCATGTGATCGTTTGATAAATGTAACAAATACCGTGCAAAGAAGCTTGGTGCATAGTGTAGTTTTTTTGCAAGTTACAGTTTGCAGACCGCTCTGCAGTCACTGGACTGTGATTGTATGTGTGCTGCATGACAGTGTGTGGATAGCAGAGCAGTTAACCAACAAAGAGATGCTTGTTCATATCGTTTACCACGCATATAAACATCATCAATGAAACAGGATGCTATGTGTAACATTTGGACATGTTCCTTTTTGGCAGCCCCTAAATATGTTTCCGCATAAATGAGCTAGCTTGTTTTGCAGCAATATAACCACGGGACTGCTGTAACTTGCCACATTTTCCAATTGTGTGAAAATCGTTGCATGTGAGGGGTCACAACCATATCCTGTTTCTTGAAGGCCCCGTCGCTTTGTTGGCAATGCTTGGGCAACCATTACCAGCTTTCCGCATTCATGTGCACAGGGTATGTCCATTACGTGCATGCCTTTCCACCTAGTAATGGCTTACATTGCAAACTGACAAAAAAAAAACACATAGAGCACAAGTACAGATAGTGTTTGTAGTCCACACTCTTCTTCTTCTTCACCTCAGTAAATATGGCACATACACACGCGGGGGGATTGGCCGAAGTACAGTGGAGATTGTCAATGAAGTATTTGCACGGGGAAAGAAAAAGGACGTGAGGCGGTGGCGTAGAAGACTGAATCAAGATCAAAATAGAACAATTCAATTAAATTTAAGAAATATGAATTACCAGGAATTTACCGAAGCATTTTGGACATGCAACAGAATTTTGTATACAGCTAACAGGGTGACCGATCAGTCGCACTTATGTAATCATGAAGGTAGCCACAAACACTGCTTAACGGGAATTCCTTGGCGCTCGCACCGAACGAGAGAAGAACTGGAAGAGACAGGGGGAGTCCTAACCTTGAAAGGGGGACCTCCAAATACTGCTTTACTTGAACTGTGAACCGCCGGCAGGAGAGGAGAAAATGATCTCATGTTTCGACTTGCCCACATGAGTCACAAAGGTTTGTCGCAGCGAACCCGCATCTGCGTAAGTACAAATTTAAGTCAGAGATTCTGCATCGCAGAAGCGGCATTGACACCTCACAACGCCTTGATTTACCCACCGGACATTCCATTGTACTTTAAGTGGTGAAAATCTACGGTATTGAGCAACGGATCACTCAAGCTGAATGAAATATTTTGGAAAAGCTGGAAACGTGAAGTTTCCAACAGAGTGAGGTGAGGGACGGGATACATTACAGGAGCGCTGAGAGCTGACATTGCCTATAAATCAGCCACCTTTTTAAAATAAACACCCGAATGCCTGCAGGTACCCGGACAAAGCGGATCTCACGCACTGTGCACGGAACAAAAAACCTAAGCGACCGATTCAATAAAGATTTTCCGAAATTTTGGAGAGAGACTAGAACTGAAAGGCAGTCTGCAAGAATAAGAACCCGTGCTACATGCCTGGGAATTTTGAGAAGAGCCAAACCAATAGCCAAAAACTGTACGAAGAATATAGGAGTATAACCAGGGATACGAACGGAATAGCTCCAAGCCAGATCCTGCGAATATATCCTAATCGCCGCCTTAATTCTCACAGCTGCCGGAGGCATCAGTGGAGAGAACAGTATGATGAGGAAAATTCTGTAGGTGTTCAGAAAGACGACCATTTAGGATATCTGCGGGCATATGTTTCGCATGGGACGGGTAAATATGGTCGTAATAGAAGACGGGGTCAGCCTGCGTATCAGCAACTCGTGGCAAGGAGATCAGATCGACCTGAAGCGGAGCTTGCGTGAATCTAACTTGCGGAAGCTGATAGGGTGACCAATGCCTCCCATGCATGCCTACTGTCTTTTTCATGACAGCATTCCGGCTCACCCCTTTCTCCATGCTTACACAGACATTTCTCACAACTAGCCAGCCGTAGTATGGAATGAGCTTAGGGAAAATTACCTCTTTAGTCGTTCTATCTGCACAGCTTAGAAGTATGTGAAATGTACTTTGGCTGTGGGTGCTTTGGCCTTTCTCTCTCATAGTCCTTTTGCGAACTGAAATGGTGGACTATATTAACTTCTTCATTACATATTGTGCCATCATTGTCGCAATAACAAAAATTTTGCACATAGTAAAAATCTGCAAGCGCTGAGGATTTGTCTTTAAACTCTGATATCATTATGGATGGAATCAATACAATCTAGAGAGCCGCCGCGGTGGCTGAGTGGTTATGGCGCTCGGCTGCCAGCCCGAAAGACGTGGGTTCGACCCTGGCCGCAGTGGTCGAATTTCGATGGAGGCGAAATTCTAGAGGCCCGTGTGCTGTGCGATGTCAGTGCACGTTAAAGAACCCCTGGTGGTCGAAATTTCCGGAGCCCTTCACTACGGCGTCTCTCATAGCCTGGGTCGCTTTGGGACGTTAAACCCCCACAAGCCATAAACCAATACAATCTAGAAGAACAAGTATAGTGCAGCACATGTATGATTGGTAGTGAAAGACGAATGTCGTTGATGTTGTTAGCCTATCAAAACATGACACATACCCACACTGGGCGATCGGCCTAGAATACGGTGGCCATTCACCTGTACTCAGTAATAAAAAAGAAAACCACGCGGGAACGGAACACCGGTGGATGTGCTGAATTTCAGGAACAAACCATGCAACAAGTAGCAAAAAATATTCCTGAATCAGATTTTACATTGCATAATGAACCATGACTGTATCAAAGCAATGAGATATAAGTGAAGCATTTCATTCCTTTTGTGACAGAAATGAGTTATTAGGTTTGTTGAATAATTAAAAAAGTGATTTTTGATGGCAGCCAGCATGGGTCGTTTCAAGTTATAGCTCAAGATTACAATCACATCTGATATAGATGACACGCATGCTATGAAAGCAAGATAATTTTTTCCAGTTTTGTGAAAAATGCAGAGGCAGTTTCAAGGCTTGCTTCCCAATCTGATTTCTGACGTGTACACAAAGGCATGCCTATAAATTATTCGTGTGTTACACCAGAACCAACACTACTTAAGTTGGTAAATCATGTTCATTACCTGGGTGTCATTAATAGCAAAAATATACTGATGCTGCTAATCGTATAGAAGAACAAACAGCGGTTTTATGAAGACGTTAAGTAATACGTGATACTGTTAATTGTGTCCATCAGGTAATGAACTGTGCGACAGTTTCAGTTTCTCTTCTTTTATTTTCAGTTTCGGTTCTCTTACTTCCAGTTTCGCTTCTTCAGAGTTAGTTTCAGTCACATGCATATATTGCTTGACACGTAGAGGAGGGGGGTCGGCGGAAACTTGGCGTCAGCATGACATCGCTCGCTCCGGTGTGTCGTTCGATCTTGCATCTACAATACAACAACGTGCCGGCGAGGTAAACCTTTATGAGTTTCACGGGATCCGCGCCCTTTGTACATTCCTGAAAACCCCGGGCCAGCCACCAATAACATGGAACCAGTGGAAGGCACTGTTTTCTACCTATACTTAGAGGCGCCTGGCGCCTGAGTTTGCTGCATTCAGACGCAAAGATATATATGCTTCTGCATTCGCGCGGCGTCGAAGGTCAGCGTCGTTCCGGAACGCCTCGCGCCACGAGCGCAATGTTAAAACGAAGGAGCAGGGAGCTCAATTAAGTGAAGTTACGAAAGGCGAAGATGCGTTTCAAACAGCGCTCAGCACTTGCGACCGTCTGTTCTCAGCCAAGACGGAACACCACCGCGGTTCAAGATATGTTTACAGAACCCTGGTGAGCCTGTCAGAGGTTTATATTGCTCAGTTACGCGAACTTGCGAAGAATTGCGACTTCGACAATTCCGTGAACACTGTTGTTCGTGATCAGCTCGTTTCTGGCGTTGCGTCGGACAAGCTCCTAGGATTAAATTGTTGCTCGAAGGTGCAGGGCGAACCGGGAAAAGGCTATTAATAGCTTGTACGAATTAGAGGCGCTTTTTTTAAAATTCAGTGATCACTTTGGCGATGTAAAGACCCCGGCGCACGAATCTGTAAGTGGCAACGAGGCTGCTCACAATCTGGCTCGAGATCTCTACTGCCGAGCAGGTCGGAATGAGCAAGCCGAGGAGGGCTACAACAGAGAAGGGCGTAAGTGCGCGAGGCGAAAGCCTTTCTGCGCGCACTGTGGCTCCTTCTTTTAACTCTTATTTAATTATTTTTAATTTTTGAAACTGCATTGTCACATACATTATTCTTCCTTTTTATTTTTCTTTAAATTTTTATTCGTTTATTTATATATTTATTTATTTATTCTGCCGCCGCGGTGGCTGAGTGGTTATGGCGCTCGGCTGCTGGCCCGAAAGACGCAGGTTCGATTCCGGCCTCCGCGGTCGAATTTCGATGGAGGCGAAATTCTAGAGGCCCGTGTACTGTGCAATGTCAGTGCACGGTTAAAGAACCCCAGGTGGTCAAAATCTCCGGAGCCCTTCACTACGGCGTCTCTCATAGCCTGAGTTGCTTTGGGACGTTTCATGAACCGAACCATTTATTTTCATCTTTAACGTTTTGTTTCTTTCTTTGGTTATTAATTTATTTCTCAAATTTATTAATGATTAATTACAAACTAATGACTAATTACTAACCACCCATTACTTCGTAATTTCTAAGAGTATATGGGTTATTGCAATTATACCGGTGATGACGTCATAGTGTGACAGATTTCGCAGATGGGCAGACAACGATGAGCCATCAAAGGCTTTCACCTTAAAAGTTTCCATGAAATCGCCTCTTCTGACAGCGTGAAGCAAATATGTAAAGGCAAGTTCGAGCGCCTCTCGTACACGCGCCGTATCGTCATGCACACAGCTCTGAATCTGGACGCTGCTCACTTGCCACCGTCTACTCCGATGCGTACGTAATAAAGGTGGACATTGCTGTATACCTGGAGCTCCAATCAACATTTGGCCGATTCCACTCATTAGCAGTGCAGAAATTGTTCCAAATGCAAGAAAGTTTGTCATTTCCAAAAAGTACAGCTGGGACAGAGCATCAAGGAAGTATACAAGGATGGAGATGATGGAGAAAAAAACAAGTGAGTGAAATTCGTGGCTTTTCAGTGCTGCTGCATGGATTTTCAAAATGCCCGTGTTGGAATTCTGCCCACCTACCGCTGTAGCAGTGAGGCTGGTGGTTCTTGGGGGCCCACAGAATCAGTTACTGCGAATTTTTCAGGGTTCTCTGTCCATGTGAACTAAAGGTTTGGCTGATAGTCTATCATGTAGACCCACTGCAACCACGACCATTGCAGGGGGGAACTGCTGGCGGTTTGGCCACAGCACCAAGTGATCTAAGTCGGCAACGCGCTGTCATATATTTGCAAGGACAATCATCCATCAGATGCATTTCTGATTCTCTTAGCTGCTGTGGTTGCCACTGTGCTCACCCAGCTGATTATCTCATATGTCCGAAGCGTGTGGATGAGCCGACTGTCCTGGAAATTATTCAATGCGACAGGTGCTCACGAGCAGCTGCATATGCCCTGCTGGATAGAAAAAGCTGCTCATATGCAGGCATTGTCTGCACAGCTGGTAGTGATATAGAACCTGGATTGGCAAAGTTAGTTGTTGCTGCTGTGGAAAATTAAGGCTCTTGCTGGTATCCTCGATCATATGATCACGTTCATTGATGCCCTGTCCCAGGTGATCTCAGCACAGGTTGCATCATCTGTTGTGAGCAGCCAAACCATGTCCTTCCTCCTGTGGACTCAGTCCAACCTTCAACCTCTCTTACATAAATGCCAGTGTTGACAAATGTCAGACACAGTCCTTATCTCTAACGTTTTCCCCTCTGACACAGAAATGTTATGGCCAACTGAGAAAACGTCGCGCTTTGTCCTTGCCATCAAAATATGATTGTGCTCATGCCAAGACCACAAAAGGGTTAGTCTTTGGGTATCATGAAGAAAACTGACGTGTTGATAGAGGCTGTTGCCGCCTCCTTTCTAAAGCAGTAATTATGGTGAGATTAGCAGTCCTCTAATAAAATTGTTACTCAATCGCATCCTCCTTCAATGATTTACAGCAGCTCTTACTTAAGCATAGCCCAGACATTATTTTATTGGAGGAAACCTGGATTTCTCCTAATCAGCTCCTCACTTAAGAATTTCCGTGTGTTTAGAACTGACCGCACGAACGGCAGGGGTGGGAGTTTAACATTGATTTCATCCATGAATGTGTCACAAAAACTTATGCTCAAGAATTGTGAGATGCTTGCAGTGGATATCCTTGTACTGCAGTGTGACACTCTAACAGCTGCGAATATTTACTTTTCTGCTGACGTTCATGGGATGGATTGCTTGGATGTTTTATTGTGCAATAACTTCAACGTGGTTTTCGCGGGAGACCTCATTTCACATCATGCTATATGGGGTTTCTGCACAGATGTCAGTTGGCAAGTACTTTGGTGTTGGATATCTGCAAATGATGTGCATTGTTACAACAGCTGTGCCATAACTTGTATGTGGGCTCATTCGCGTTCAGCGGTTGATTTGACTTTCACTGTTAATGGGGTTGGGATATCTTCATGGTCGCCAGTTGACTGTGGTACGTCGAGTGATCACTACTCGGTAAGTTTCATTACAGTGTGAAGCCCCCTTAGGGTGACCGGTTCAACTCAAAAATTCGTTAGCACTGTACAGTCGAAGAAATTGCTAGGTCAAACGCTTTCCTCTGTAGAGTCCTCAGTTAGCTCAAACCGAAGGCAGAAGGAGTCCTCAGCTAGCTCTAGTTACATTGGATATTGCGAAGGCATACGACAGTGTTAAACACAGTATTTTGCTTCATAAACTAGCTGACCTCAAAGCTGCTTCGCACCTACTTGCATAGATAAAAGAGTTCTTCAATGATAGACATTTCTTTTGCACTGGTGGCTATTACAATGTCAACGCATACGCTTGGTTGAGGGGCATGCCTCAAGGTTCAGTGCTCTCACCGTTACTGTTTGATATATTCATATGCGAGATATTCCTGCCTGCCTGGCTGTCAAGGCCTAAGTGTACATAGATGAAATTGCATTTTTCGCTTCTGTGAAGGGCGTCCACACTCTGTTTTGGATGTTGCAAGCGTACCTCAATGCTGGAAGCCTGGCTGTGGCCTAGGTCACCTTTAATTGTTAATAAGAGTGCCCTCCTTGTTTTCCCATCAGCATCCCCCCTTTACATCTCCTGGTTGTATCGCAATACCCAAATCCCACAAGTTGATAGTCTATAAAATACCTGGGTATTACCTACGATCTGCAGTTAGACTGGTGTCTACAAATAAAAAAAAAGTACTCAAAGGTGAGTACGTCCTTGGCAGGTTGGTGAGAATCAGCCACAAAAATTCCGCATGTACCATGACACTTCGCTCTTTTTTTTTATAAATCTTATGTAAGGCCACTACTTGAGTCTGGCTTTGTTCTTTTTTCTGGTTGTCCAAGGTGCAAGCTTCAACCTTTGATTCTTTTAGAGAGACATGATCTGCGTCTTTTCCTTGGATGACCAAAAACTGTGGCCAATGCTCTGCTGCTCTTGGAGGTGCGAATACCTGGTTTAAACTCATGGTTTCAGCTTCTTACTCTGCAAAGTTTCCTTAGAGCTTTAAAGCCTATTCCAGGATTGGCTAGCCCCATATATTTATGATATCCCCGACTCTGTTCTCCTGTAGTATTTGGCCTAGCTATAAGCTCCCTCAGATTAGGTTCACAAATTCTCTGCTATCAAAAATTTTCATCACATTCAGTTTTGTAGTAAAGGTTCACAACCTGTGGACCAATGCTGGTATTTACTTTGAGAACACCCTCCTAAGAATTAAATGCAAAGAATTTTCCTGCAAATAAATGTTTTAAATGGGCTTATAGAAGAGTGTCTGGACAAATTTCCTGCTCATACTGCAATTTTCACAGATGCCTTTCAAGAAAAGGAAACGGTAGCTATTAGCTCTAGATTGCACTTATTCGTTTCGGGCCCCTGATTATACACCTATATTTGCTGTTGATCTTCTAGTGATTCAGTTGGCCCTAGATAAGGTCCCTTGCACCGTTACTAATGTCATAATACTTGCTGACAGCCTTTCTGTCCTGACTGCACTCGAATGCTCGAGGGAAGCTCTTCTGGGCCATTCTCTAAGATTTTTCATTCCACTACATGTTAAAGAAGTGGGCTTTCACTGGATACCTGGACACTGCGGCAAAACAAAATCTGCCCTTTGTGGGGCTCTGGTACCATTTACTCCAAACACTGTGCATTGACAACAGCCTGCTTCCAATGGTTCCTGCATCTGCATTCCTTCAGTCATGAACCTCTCCTTGCTGCAGCGGATTTTCAACATTCCCTTGGAGTGCGCGCTTATGTTGTTCATGGCAGTGCGAGGTGTCTATGAAGTGGGATTCCAAACGGCCCCACTTGTTTTCAAGTGGTGCCACTTCAAAGCAAGTGGTCCCACTTCAAAACAAGTGGTCTCGCTATGTGGTCTTGTGGTCTCACTATGCAGATGTTGTTGAGCATCTGTGCAGGCTATTGCGACACTACGTTGCTTTCGCTTGGGACTCTGAGGCACCTGAAAGCTTTCATGAAGTGAAGCAACTACTTTCAACTTGTGAGGCAATGCACTTGTTTGATCCGGCTCTACCAGTGCCCGTGGCCACGGATGCTTCAGAGCATGGACTTTCTTTCCTTCTTTCTTTCTTTATCTCTTTCTTTCTTTCTTTTCATTTCAGCTACTACAAAACGTTTGCAACAACTGCTGGGCCAATAGTTGAAGCTAGTATAGGCCCAATGTACACATCTGTTATTACAACAGAAGATGCCAACATGAAACTTGGTTGTAAATGATCTGTGAACAAAGCAACAGCAAACAACACTCAACAGCAGACATAAAAAGATTGACAAACATAACCCTCAACCTTCGAAAAGTAGAACTTATTAGCAAACAGGAAAATGTTAGTCATTTTGATATCAAGTGGTACACTATTCCATATTTTCGCCCCGCAATATTGAATTATGTGCTGACCATACGCGTTTCGAGATACAGGGTAATTAAAATTAATATTGCTTGCATTTCTAGTATTCCTGTTAGGGAACAGAAAAATATTAATTGCGGGTAATTATTTTGTATAATGTTATTTACTACCATTTCGATTCTCATTTTATATAACAAAGGAAACTGCAAAATCTGTAACCTATTGAACAAAGGAGCACTGGGCTGATACCTGTTCGAGTATATTATTATTCGCAGTGCTCTTTTCTGCAAAGAGATAATTTGTTGAATCTAAGATCTGTGTGTACTAGCCCATGACTCGCAGCAGTAGGTCCAATGACAATGAGGAAGAGAAAAATAAATTATCTCCAGCACAGATATTTCCCCCGTGTTCTATATAGAATGTAACAAGCTGAAGCAAGCTTGGAGCACAGGGGATCAATATGTTTGTGCCAATTAAGGTTCTAATCTAAGATTACGCCGAACAATTTAATGGCCTCAACTTGCTCAATTAATACGTTATCGAGGCAAATATGTAATCGTGTATCTGTGATGTGTTTTGCCTTGACCTAAACAGGATGTACATTGTTTTTATAGCATTTATTTTCAGCTTGTTAGCCTTAAACCATGCAGAGATGTTACTTGACTAGCGTGTCTAAGCCTCAATTTCAGTTAGTGTTGCCTGTAAAAACTATTGCAGTGTCATCAACGTACATCACCGTTTTGAATTCTGCAAACAGAAACGAAAATTGTTAACATAAATAGAAAACAGCACAGGGCCTAGGATTGACCCCTGGGGGCACTCCAGCACAGACAGGCTGTTGAGATTATTTTAAGTGTTTTATGTGGACAAATTGTTTTCTGTTAGTAGCGTAGCTTGTAAAAAAAAATCAAGGACAAATTATTTTCTGTTAGTAGTGTAGCTTGTAAAAAAATCAAGAGTGGAATGCCTAAAACCATAGTGCTCTAGCTTCTGAATTAAAATGTTATGACTGACAGTATCAAATGCTTTCTTTAAGTCAAGGAACAAGGCTACAGATATTTCATTATTATGCAAAGATGAACATACTCTTGATCGAGACAATGCCATTACTGCTGTAGATGTAGACCTCTTATTACTGAAGCCTTATTGGCAGTGAGATATGATTCTAGTTCTCTCCAAGTAGTCATTTAGTTGCTTTGCGACAAGTTTTTCGAACACAGTGTTAATAATACTTAAAACCAAGATTGGACGGTAACTGCCTGGATCATTGCTATCCTTTTTTGTAAACTGGTATAGCTCCAGCAATCTTCAAAATATTTGGATAAATACCTTCGTAAATTGTGTGATTCATTTTTGTTGCCAGGAATGGTGCAAGATAGTGAATGTTCTCTTTTAATGCTCTCACAGTAATCCCGTCATGTCCGGTTGCCTTGTTTGCGGCGAGAGTTTTCACGATTGCTGTGATGTTGCAATCGGCAATGGCTTGCGGTAAGAGCTAGGTGTCATGAACACGTGGGTCATTAACAGAGCACGGTAGATTAGGGATATGAGCGGCAAGCTCAGGGCCAATGTTTGTGAAGTAATTATCAAACTTATCAACTGTGTTTTCATCAATGTGTTCAGGAACTATGTGCTGTTTTAATTGTCGACCAATTACGCAATTTACCACGTCCTAGATTTTACAGGAGTTTCCTTGTGCTTTCTCTATTAGCATACAGTTGTATTCTTTCTTTCTAATCTGTATTAATGCCACTGCATAGTTTCTGGAGGATCTGAACTTGTTTGAATAATAAATGTTTTCTTTTTGACGTTTCAACTTATGGTACCATTTATCCTTCTCTTGTATAGCCTCAAGTATGTTCTGATTCATCCACAGGAACAAAGATTGTTCGTACCTACGGGTAGTGTATAATGTGCATTTTGATATGAAATACTCAAGAGCCTCAACAAAATTTTCAAATTCAGTATGAACATTGGTATGATATGTGCTGCTGAAATCTAAATTGTATATTTTCTCCTGCAAGAGTTGATAATTAATTCACACAATTGGTGCAGAACTCATTCAAGCTGTTTTGTAACAAAAATGCAATGGAGACCTGTGTACTGCTGCATTCGCATCTCAACTCTTCCAGGCTGAGTGTAAACACTCTGCCGTACAGAAGGGAGCACTTGCGTGTGTATGGGCATATGAATATTGGTATTACTTTTTATGCGGGAGGAAGTTCGAATTGAAGCAGGTCATGAAGCACAGTTCACCCTACTTTCATCACATGGAACAAGTCGTTGATCGACACGTAATGCAAGATTGTCTGCACACCTGCTGTACTATGACTTTGATGTGCATTACCATCACGGATGCGAAAATGTACGGTGGCAGATGTGCTGTCACGCTTACCACTGCCTGCATTACAGGAACAAGAAGAAGAGATTGGAAGAGATTGTCTCCGTCGTTTCATTATGTATCACTAAAGAACAATTGCTGGAAGCTGTACAAGCAGACCCAGTGCTGCAACATGTAATTTTGTACATAACAACCAAGTGGCCTGCTAAAAGTGCCCTCTGCTCTGAGCTGTTGCCATTCTTCAATGTATGGGAAAAGGTGGCAGTAATGGAAAATCTGTTCTTACAAGATGAGTAAGAACATTGATGCCAGCTTAGCTGACAGCTGAAAATGAGTCACGCTGCGATATTGTTCAAACAAAACAGAGACTATGCAACCAGTACTGGTGGCCAGGACGTGATAAACAGGTGGAGGATCTTGTTCACTCTCGCCATGGCGCGAGTGAACATTTGTACATTTGCAAATGTGCACATTTGCTAAGCTGCAGATAAATCTGTTAAGCCATCGGTGGCATGGCTACAGCCAATTTCACTACCAGAACATGCCCAGCAGAAATTTCCACATTGTTGGTCTATTTGCAAGGCTAAGGATCGAAAGTTGCAAGTTTGCACTGACCGTGACTGACTTCTACTCCATGTGGCCAGAGGTCTGCTTTGTTAGAAACGTAACCTCCGAGAGTGTTAAGCTTCTAACTGCGATTTTCAGTCACGAAGGATACTGTGATGAGGTACTGACTGATCATGGGCTATAGCTTACATCTGAAAATTTTGAAGACTTCCTTCAGCAACAGGAATCAAGCACACTTGCTCATCTGTTTACCACTCCCAGAGTAACAGGCAGATAGAGCTCTCCAACAGAGTACTCAAGGACTTTGTCCAACTTGCAGCAATGGAACAGCGTTCTCTTGCGACTGCAATATTGGAGTACCTGGCTGTTTACTGCAGCGCGCCTCATGCGACAACTGGAACTGCACCAGCTGTATTGCTGCACAGTTTCACTGCAAGAACTATGATGGACATTGTTGGTTGCCCGAGTACAGGGTTCTCCAATCCAGGACCACAACTGACAAAGCTCCAGGAAGGAGTGAGAAGCAAAACAGCATTTCAGCGAGAAGTACGCTGACAGAAAGAGGGGTGCAAAGACTCCATCCTTTTGTCGTGATGACTGTGTGGGTGAAAAAGTCTCTCATTGCTTATAAGGGTGATCTGGTCTACAGCAAGGCATTGAAGGTTGTGGGACAGAAGGGGCCTGGTTCATTGCTCCTTGAAGATCACCATACATGGAACGCATCCAAGTTGTGTCAGGTGCCGGAGACATCGGCCTGATAAACGCGTTGCAAACAGGTATGCATGTCAACTCTCCCAGTGGGTATTCCTGGGAAGCTATAAGCCCTTCCAACTTCCAAGGACTGGATGAAGATAGCGCAACAGGCTGAGAGTTTGGAAGCTGAAGATGTGGCATCAGAACACGCAGGAAAAGGTGAAGTCCAGTAGCCAGACAGGTGTCCACTCGAGTATCACGACCGCCTACATGATTGAATGATTATGTTGTGAAATAGGACTTTCATTCTTAGCATTGTCTAATTTTTTTAAAGGGGGGAGAATTAATATGTGTACGTGACGAAGAAAAATAAAAGGGAAGCGGGTACAAGATGGTGATGCCATAGCATCATGCATCCGGTTCGTCATTTGATCTTCGACTTACTATACAGCACAGCACATTATGCACGGTGGCGTCTAAGCAGGAATCAACTTTTTCCCCTAGTATCACAGTTGTGCACAAAGTTCTTGGGGTTCATTCTGCAGATTGGTCACTGATGCTTGCAATAAAAAGTTACTTGTCAAATTTGTAATGCCGTTTTTCTTTGCACAGTTATTTTCCTGTCACAGTTACCTTTGTGAATAATACATCCGTAGTGTTTTGTGAAGACCACTCACTGGAGTGTTCTTTTGAAAAAGTGCATACTGTCTTTTGAACACAAAATGTGCCTAAATGCATAAATATCACCTGAAAGCCACATAACACGTCACTAATCATGCTGAATTTCCTTTGGGGAAACTAGTAGCATAGCAAGCAATTTGGCTGAATGGTGACTTTTTGGTTAGCTGTGATGAATTGATAACACTCAGCAACAGACCATTAGGTGTCGAATTAACCTGTGATATTATGGATCTTGCAATACAATTACTTGAAATAGAGTAAAAAATTATCCTGACAACTTCTAGAATGCCATAAAGCCAAACCCCTACCTGGACATAACCGCTTTGAATGCCTACAGCACACCAGCCCCCAAGTCTCAATGTGCTCATCTACTCAAAATTTTTGCAGCAGTGTTGACCTATATGGACATTACTTCTCCTCCATTAGGTGCATTGCACAGTACAAAAACACAAAGTAATCATCACCTCCATTTCAATGAAATTGTAATGAATACATCTTACAGTGTGCATTCACTGCTTTCATCTGCGCTCAGTCATTATCAAGAGGTCTAGTTCATCTTAACCAACACTAGCAAGCCTGATTCTAATCTTAAAATTTTGGGATGATTCATCTACACTCAATCATCACCACATCTCATTATTGAGCACTGCTTTAAACTTCAGAGCATGGCATACATATGCAAATAATTAACTACCTCACGGAACACAGTTTCTATAAGCACCGGCTTTTCATAATTGCTATGTGTGTAAAATGCTACTCACCAGATTTGTTAATGGCCAGGTATTAAATACATGTTAATATTATTCCTGTCTACATATTAGTTCCAAAGCTGACACATATTTTAGATTTTATGGCATTTGGCTGTGTTTCCCACCTCGGGCTGTTTTTACAATCACCCTGACGCCTTTGCAATGATACAGTTTTCTATCATTTCAAATTACTTTAATTATTTTAGTTCTTCCCAGGAAAATTAACATGTAGACTCTTTCAAGGTTGTCTGAGTGAATTTGGCCTTTTACTGTTTTAATCTAGATATGAACAGCTTAATACTCATCTGTATGAAGTCGCGAGCTAGATTGTTCACTGATGATGCTTTGATTTACCTCAGTGTGATTACTCATATGGACTGCTAATATTAAAAGTCACATCTCAAGGTAACAATTTCTTGTTCCTCAATGTCTCTAACTGTCACTAAAGCTGAATTCATCATTCACACTGTACCCGAATATCCACCAGATAGTTTCCAGATAACAGTAGTGTGTACTTATCACAAGATATGAATATCTTGGTGTTCATCTTCAGTCATATACCTGTCATGGAATCAAAAGAATAACTGTGTTCTGCTAACACCTCCCTGGGATTTATTGAACATCTAGAATAAGCTCCTGTAAATGAAAAAATGACTTGCATACATTACACTAATCCTAGCCCAAAACTAGGACATGCATCACACATTTTGGATCATGATCAATGTAACCTAATTAGTGACATTGAAGGCTTGCAAAGCCGTAATGCTTGTTTAATCTTTTCTCATTATTCAAAACACTTCAGCATCTTAGTACTAAAAAACTTGGCTGAGTTGCATAAACTGGCATATCACTGAAAGCTTCTATAAATTTAACCCTTCATACATTGTATCATTCATGTTTTCCTGCAGGTTTCTGTCGGCTACCACCCCTCCCCGTCATCCCTCAATTCATCTTTCTGCATAGTGACCACCCCTGCAAAGTTAAATGCACCATTGTGTCTCGTTACGGCCAGCGGCACCCGAGTACGTGCATCTATAATTCTTATCTGTTCCGCGAATCCGACGCCGTCTGATTCTGTTCTGTAGTCGCCGCCGCTGTGCCTTGAGAGGTGCCTTTTCTCCCCTCCCGCTTCCGGCCCTGTCTACCAAGCAGCCGCGGGCAGCGGGCAGAAAAAGAAAAGAGAAAGGAAAAGGAGCGGGAGGGGAGAAAAGGCACCTCTCAAGGCACAGCGGCGGCGACTACAGAACAGAATCAGACGGCGTCGGATTCGCGGAACAGATAAGAATTATAGATGCACGTACTCGGGTGCCGCTGGCCATAACGAGTAAACAAATAAACAGAATCAAACGCCGACAGGGCAGGGAACTTCCCTCGAGCCTCTTCGATCGGCACGCATAGTCAAGGCGGAAAGCGGCGCAGTTAGCTTAACTAGTGACATGTGCACTGTGCATGAAAACACAAACACACAAAAGAAAAAAGCGGCAAATCATCCGAGTTCGGGAAAGTATCGTGTGGGGGGAAATATGAATGGCGGGAGCATTTAGTCAAGGGTGCTTCAATTGCACCCCGCTCGGCAAGGTGGTTGAACTTGGAAGATGGGCTGGGGTTTGGGGGGGGGGGGGGGGGGGGGGGGGGTAAAGAGCTTTGAGTAAGCGGATGGGCGGCGAAGCTTGAAAAAAGATTCCGCTGGCGAGAAACGACCGAGGTTGGTCAAGTCGGCGCTCCTAAGGTCAATACGCCCGGACTTTCATTAATGCCGTGAGGAATTGACTCAAATTTGTGAATAAAGTACGACTCGCGTACGTTGCTCTCTTTCTCGGGTGTTGTGGAACCCACCCTCTAAGACTGTTAAGCATCAAATGGGTGGTTTTTCTCATTAATGTGTTTTGACAAGGGAAGGTTGGGTAGGGATAAGATATGCGCGCGGTGGTTATTCAAGCGAATTCGTGCAGGGTTAACGGTCTGCCCAATGTAGTGCATACTGCACACACTGCATTCTAGGAGGTGTATTACGTTGCAGGAATCACAATCAACTTTGCCATTATTTTCCATTTGAAGCCTCAAGCTGTGCACAGCTTGATGTTTGCATGTGTTTGCAGACCTGGCGTCTACTTTTTTCACAGGGTCAACACCCCAAAACTGACCAGTTATTTGTTTTTGAGTGTATTAAATGTTTTTCGGTCGTCTGTAGACTGTGTGAGGGGAGCGCTCGCAAGCTTTGTGTACAGTTTCACCGCAAATGAGCCAGCGGCTGAGGCCGGGAAATTTTTGACTCTTCACGATAAAAACGCACAATACTGTATATGCATTCGCACAAACTTGCAATAACATTAAAGCAAAACAAAAAAGGGCCAAAGAGGCATTGCAGGCAAATTCATGCACGTCGCGTTGCATACATGTCTCATTACCTTTGTCGTTCCCAAAGGACAGTTGCAGATTTTCGGCTGGAAATTTGTGCACCACGTTGCAGTGATGAACCAAATTTTCGAGCGTTGATAGCTGGCTGCTGCATTGGTCGCAGCGAAGAAAAGCTCCTTTTGCCTCCAACTTGTGGACAATCCTCATATGCTGCAGCATGTTCTTCCGCTGAGTGAAGACTTTGTCACAGACGCCGCAACGTCGACCATGATCGTCGTGATGCAAATCATGGTCACCGTGCTCAGGTTGACGTTCACTCTGGTTTGGAAACACTGACGCCATTCTGTTCAGAAGTGCGCATGCAGTGTGAAAGCGCAGCGCATCAGATGCGCTTTTTTAATCCCGCGCGCGCTGTCAAAAACCTGGGGAATTCCGAGAAAACTCTAGGGAAAATGTCTGTCCCCAACCGAAAATGATGCCATTAAAAGTCACGTGATTATGACGTTGCAGGCGTGACGTCACATTTTTTTGACCAATCAGCGTTTCCAGCCCACCGACCCGCAATCGCTTGGTCATTCAGATTGCCGCTCGAGACGATCTTTTACAGTTCATTCGCGTGATTCGGGCTGCTTCCGTTCTATCGAAAAGTGACTGCGCTGTTCCGCCAACAGTTGCCCGATCTGTATTTGAACTCAACTAGATCGCGTTCACTTTCGACGGACCGTGACGTGACTGTCAGAGGCTAACTGGCAGGCGAAGGTGTATACTGACGGCGAGCTCAAGCCCAGTCGCTGTCTTATTAAGCGGAGGTACTCACGTCGCAGCGAGTCACAAACGTTGCGATCACCCACGTATTGTAAAACATCTCACCATCTGGCTCTTATGGAAGCGCCACATCTTGCTGCGTCTATAATAATAATTGCACACAAAAGAGAAATGGTGTAAGCGACGTGCGAGGCTGGACAGAAAGATGAGAACCAGCCAGTCGATTACGCGCGTACACAGACACACGCGCACATGCACACACGTACGCGCACTGTCATTTCAGCTGTTTGGTGAGGGCAGCCGGCGCAGATGCCGCGTCTCTCACGGGTACGCGGCCGTCTCAACCATGGTCTCAACGCCGCTCACCAAAACAAGCAAGGTCGCGGAGCCGTCTGCTACGAAGCGCGCCAAGCACCTTGCACTACTTGCGAGAACTCGCCCGGAGGCTAGTGCAGCAGTGCAGAAGAACTCGTGCAGCACGAAGTCAAATCGAGTGCCGAAGTGCAGGTGGCGCTATCTGCACCGTCAAATCGAGTGCGAGAGTGCTGCACTTCCTGAACTGGTGCAGAAAGTGCAGCCAAATCGAGGAGACCTTTCGCTTCATGAAGTGCTGTACCGCTTACCTACATGCATTGCGCTTTCCAGGACCTCGTTTTCCTGCTGCAGGAGCACGTGGCTAGTGTCGTGCTGGTGTTCAAAATTTTGCAACTCCATTACGACGACCCACATAAGGTACGGTTTGAGGACCGCCGTCTGACAGCCACGATGAAGCGCTTGTCGGGCGTGCACGTTCTCAATCACGAGGTAAGGGTTGAACGTTTCCGCAAGTTTTCTCGCGCAGAACTCGCCAAATTGCGACGCTTGTAACGTAACTTTTTTTGCAGCATCTTTTCCTGGATGCTTCTGGCGAGCCGATGCTGTCCTTATTTGCCGCGGACCGATACCACGTGGCGAGACGCCGGGGCATCGACCCCAGTGCGCCTTTGTTCCTTTGCAGTGGAAAGTCCAGGGTAAAAGTGGCCACGATAATTCTGCCACTACAATCTGCCCTTTAGGATCGCTATCAGCTGCAACGGTAAGTCCAGAAGTTCCGACTCGCGCATTGTGGAAATCGCGCCTGGCCTAAGTGTCCAGCATTCACCCAGTGCAGTGCAGCTTTGTTTAATTCCTTAGAGACTTCCCGCGCTGTGTCGAAATCGACGGCAGCCGTGAAAATTTACATATTAGACCTCGCTACGGCTTTATCCCAGCGCAGCGCGCCTTTGTTTCTTTGCGTCGGCAAGCGTTAGAAGCGCGCGCCGTCTCGCGCTTTGTCCAAGTCGGCTCTAAAACTCGCGCTAGGCCTCGTTGCCTGGTTGACAAAGTGCACGGCTTTGTTCCTTTAGTGGCAAGCCTCTGTCACTACAGTCGGCGGCCTTAATTTTTATGATCGCTGTCAGCTTCAACAGCAAGTCCAAGAAAAGTTATGATGATCGCGCGGTGTGGAAATCGGCGGTAGAGACAAAAAACTCGTGCTTGTAGCTTCAGACTTACCCAGCTCCAGTGCGCCTTTGTTTATTTCCGTAGCGACTACCCGCGCTTTGTAGAAATCGACGCCAGCCGTGAAAATTTACATATTAGACCTCGCTACAGCATTAGCGCAGAGCGCCTTCGTTTGTTTGCGTTTTAACTTGTTTGCTCGTTACTTTTGTTCTTTTCAGTCGTTTCCTGAATCTGTCCAAAGAGCCGGGCTAGGTGGATGATTGTTCGCCGTCACTGGAACCACATGGCGTACGCACTGCATACAGCACGACTTTGGTCCATGTGTTTTTTTAAATAAAGACATCAGATGTCGAACGTCGTGCCCGAGGATTGCTTCGACAGCTGGGGCAAAACCATGGGGACCGCACACGCTGTGTCGTCGCTGCCAAGTGAAGAAGCACAAAACGGCTATCAACCTTAATAAAGGCCCTTCTCGGGGCCGCCTCAGTGTTTCCTGGCAGATCACACGCTTTCCACCCTGTGCACGTGTTCTCCTCATTTCCAATTAAATAGGTCCTTCAAACCCTGCAGAAGGCTTGAATTAGGAACTGCTAATATCAATATGGTACTTGAGAAACAATAGCGGCTACAATAACAAAGATGAAGAGGGGCTGGAGTTACACGCAAATAAAAAAGGTTAGAGGTACCCAGATAAGCTGAAATGGTTTTGGGCGGGAGTCCTAGTGTGATGACCCCCATAATGCGCAGGTCCACACGGGACGGAGAGGCAAAGAGACACCGTATGGCTCAGTTTAAACAAACAGGTATATTCAATAATTACACATGATTAAGGTTATACATCAGAGGCTGGGGCGTCCGAGCTTACGTGCCGACGACTTCATGGGGGCGATGGAGTGGCTCCGGAGTTGGGCTCGAGCGGTTGCTGGCAGAAGCTGCACGCCGTCGGGCTTCGGCGCTGAAGGCCCTCTTGGCGAACGATGTCGTCCTCAGCTCAGGCTTGCAGTAGAATTTCAATAGTCGTCCGTTTCTTCGAGGATGGTTCACAAACCCTTCCTCTAGTGTCGTTCGGCTTGGAAGATGAACAGGAGGCGAGCTTGTAGATGATGACAGCAGAGCATAATTTTACAACAGAACAAACTTTGCACTACTTTACTCATCGACCGGGCAGGTTAGTGCCTAAGTAGCATCACATTACATGCTAAGCATGGAGCCCCAGCTCAGACTGGACTGCATCCGTTTACATGCGCTTTTAAGCACTTGATTAACAAAGGACTAAGGGCGGTCATTTCCAGTGGCCCGCCCAAAGCATCAATTCTCCAATCCAAAATAACATGCGAGATGGGGACCACCCCTTTGGGTTGAGCTTAGCCTCGAACCCAGAGTCTGTTAACAATACAAACTAAATAAACAACAAAAA
This sequence comes from Amblyomma americanum, assembly GCF_052857255.1. Taxonomy (NCBI): domain Eukaryota; kingdom Metazoa; phylum Arthropoda; class Arachnida; order Ixodida; family Ixodidae; genus Amblyomma; species Amblyomma americanum. Next base: position 34,247,445 of record NC_135500.1, on the reverse strand, counting down.
CGCCACCACTCTCTCTCAAGTGAGAGTATACACAGGCTCTCTCTTCGGAGCTAATTCACTAGCGCCTGTCTTTCCACATTCTTGGCGAGTACTGCCTGTCCGCCATGACAGGTGTCCGTCACGGCCCTTCTGGGAAGCTGTGGGTGCCTTCCCGGCGATAGCCCACGACAAAGGGGGGGGGAGGGAAAGAATGTTGTCCCAGTGGCCCGGAAATTGGGGAGGATAAAGCCTGTTTCCCCGGGGCGGCGGCGGGTCCGGTTTTTCTGGTCGTCACTCAAAGAGCATGGCTGGGTAATTGATGATGCCGCTGTCACGGGTCTCCGTCTACGCCGCGCCGTCGAACGTGGATCCTCGTAGCATACACGGAATGTCACACTCGCTCACCCTCCAGAAGAATGTTCTCCGAACATTTGAGTCCACGCAGCTCCCCTTGTCTTTCTGAATCGCCTCGCACAGTGCGTCCGACAAAACACTTTTCGCTGCACTCAACACCACTGCACAACACCATATGCCTCCGCTGTCAATACTGGCGTCTCCAGGGGCAGCACTGATCTTCTTTTACAGATAAACATGAAACTCAGCACCCAAGCCTCTCCTTTCTAGTCCAAACTGGACGAAATAAATTTACCACAGTTACAAAGGAGCTCCCACTTCTAGCACGATCACGGCACAGACAAAAATATAGATAACGAAAGGAAGTAGGGCAGGTTCTGCATGCGCTCCGCATGCTCTCCTGTGAAGGTGTTACTTCATGACAGAAAGGTTTAACTACCAACTCCGATAACTTAACACATAAGCACATAGCAATGTTATGAGCTGCGGCATCACACAATTCTAACCAGTTCACAACTCCGCTCTGTTTACGCCATTAGTCCGACTTAGCTTTCCGATTTCGCAGCGGATATCGGCCTTCATGAGTCATACTAAGTAAGTCTGTGCCCCTTTGTCTGCTTTGGGACTCGCGAGGGCTCGTGGCAGGAGCCTCTCCTGGCGTTATCTGCGCGGCAACCTCGCGCGCTTCTTCTTCTAGCAATGCATGAAGTAAATCCGGTGGCATTCCGGCCGTCACCTCGGGCGCCTGCCGAACAAATGCAGGAGAGGGCGTTTCTTGCGAACTATCTGCGCGCTCCGCTTCACTTCTGTCCCCATCAAAATCCGCGCTTTCCCTTTCCTCATTTCGTGAATACTGAATCGGTGCCGACTTGAGGCGATTTGCGTGTATCCTTATCAAACGCCGGTTCACGTCTCGGACTCTGAAGTTTACCGGAGAAAGCTTCTCGACAACCTCGCACGGTCCTCTCCACTTCGTCTGGAACTTACGAGCTAGCCCAATCTGCCTTTGGCAGTTTTCAATGTACACGCTGTCCCCCACATCAAACGGCGCGTCTCTAGCACTGCGATCGTGCACCTCCTTCCTGCGCTTCGCCGCTTTCTTTAAGGACTCCTTTGCGATGTCCCTCGCCACTTGCAAGCGCGATTCTAGCTCAACCTTATAGTCGTCCAGTGAAGCGTATGGGACACGACGGGGGCCCTCTGGCACTTCACTAGGCTGGTCCGGGTCTCGGCCGTAGAGAAGAAAGAATGGCGATTCGCCCGTGCTCTCGTGTGCTGCGGAATTGTAGGCAAACATTGCATACGGGAGCCACAAGTCCCAGTCCCGCTGGTGGCGCGGAACAAAATGCGACAGGAACCCGGCCACGGTTTGGTTCAGTCGCTCCACCGCGCCGTTGCAAGCCGGATGGTACGGTGTTGTCTGCTTCTTAGCGATCTTAAGCAGCTCGCAAACTCTCCTCATTAGCTGCGACACGAAGTTCGTTCCCCGATCTGTCAAGAGTTGCCTCGGGGGTCCATGTCGGAGCACGATCTGTTCGACAAATGCTCTTGCAACCGTGTCTGCCTTCTGATCGGGGAGTGCTACCGCTTCCGCGTATTTTGAAAGGTGGTCGACAAATACTAAAATGTACTTGTTTCCGGAAGTGGTCGTGGGCAATGGGCCCATTATGTCCATACCTGTCCGCTCGAAGGGAGCCGAAACCTCAGGGAACGGCTGAATTGGAGCTGGTCTTCGTCCCTTGGGTGTTTTTCTTTCGAGACAGGAATGACACTTCGCACAGTAGTCTCTAACATCCTGTCGCATGCCCCTCCAAAAGTACAAACGCTCCACACGCCTGCGTGTCTTCGCTACGCCAAAATGACCGGCGCATGGCGCATCGTGAAACGCGCGAAGAACCCTTTCTATCCACGACCGAGGTATGACGACTCTCTCCCAAGCGGTTTTCTCTGGTCTCCCTTTCCTGGTTGGCCTCGTGCGCCGACACAGGGTGCCGTCTTTGCCAATGAAATAACCTAGCTGTTCGGGGTGAGACGGTGCGTCCTCTAAGCTTTCGATTATTCGCTTCAGGTCCGGATCTTTGCACTGCTCTGTGCGTAATTCGGCGGGGTCGACTACGGGGACAAACTCATCTATAGCTGCCACGGCAGCTGTGCGGCTGAGTGCATCAGCATTCAGATGCGTCTTTCCTGACTTGTGCTCAACTTCAAAGCAGTATTCCTGCAGGTGTAGATTCCATCTAGCGAGTCGCGAGCTAGGGTCCCTGACACTCATCACCCATTTCAGAGGATGGCAGTCTGTGACTAGCTTGAATTTGCGGCCGTAAAGGTAGCATCTGAAGTGCTTTACTGCCCAGACAACGGCGAGGCACTCCCTTTCCGTAGCTCCGTACTTTTGCTCTGTGGGGCTCAGCTGTCGGCTAGCAAAAGCAACGGGATGTTCTTTGCCCTCGATAACCTGAGATAGCACGGCACCCACTGCGAACTTTGACGCATCTGTGGCCATAACGAAGGGCAAATTAAAATCCGGGTGGCGCAACAGCGGTGCACTCATTAGCTTCCCTTTCAGGGCCCCAAAAGCATTCTCCGCGTTTTCGTCCCAGCGAAAGGCGACATTTTTGGCTGTTAAGGCGGTGAGCGGCTTAGCGAGCTTGGCGAACTCCTCTATGTGCCTTCGGTAGTAACCGATCAGGCCGAGAAACTGCCGGACCTGGCGGACGCTAGTCGGGGATGGAAAATCCGAGACACACCTTAGTTTCTCAGGGTCCGGTCGCACGCCGTCAGCTGAAACAACGTGCCCGAGGTATTTCACCTCGTTTTTGAGGAATTGGCACTTAGAGGGCTTCAGCTTGAGACCCGCTGCTCTTAGTCGCACCAAAGCCTGCTCAATATCGCGCAAATGGTTATCAAAACTGTCACTGTATATGATAATGTCATCCATATACACGAAGCACAGCCTCCCCAGAAGACCTGCCAGGATAACATCAGCGGTTCTCTGCCAGACAGCAGGGCTGTTGGCCAGACCCATCGGCATTCTTTTCCATTCATAGTGCCCTGAGGGCGTGTTGAATGCCGTTTTCTCGGCATCTGCCGGATCCATTGCTATCTGCCAGAATCCCGCCGCCATGTCCACTACCGTGAAGTACCTGGCAGAGCCCAGCTGAGAAAGCGTCTCCTGTATATTGGGGATGGGGTATGGATCGATGCGAGTTACGGCATTTAGTTTGCGGTAGTCCACTACCAATCGATACGAGCCATCTGGCTTTTCCACCAATAGTGCTGGTGCTCCCCAGGGTGACTTTGAGTGTTCGACAATGCCGCGATCAATCAGGTCCTGCACCTGCCGCTCCATCTCCTCACGTTGGGAGTAAGGAATCCTGTACGCACGCTGGTAAACGGGCGATGAAGTGCCGGTTTCTATCCTGTGCTTTATAACGCCACAGCAGCCCAAATCCAGGTTGGACGCGGCGAATACCTCCGAGTAGTCGTTCAGCAAACCAGCCAGAGCCTCCCTCTCCCTGGATTTTACGTGAGAAAGATCGAACGACACCTTTGGAGCAGCCGAAGGACTAGCATGCTCTACAGTTGCGAGTACCGTATCGGTGGGCTCACGTTGCTCTATCGCAGAGGTGAAGAAAGCCAATGTTTTGTTCTTGGGAAGGCTCAGTGGCTGCTGGCTACAGTTAACCACCCGTAGGGGCACTCTGTGGGCGTCATTAACTGTCACGAGGCACGCGGCTGCCTTCAGGCCATTGCTGAGAGAGTCGACCGGCTCAAGCACTCCCACGGCGCCGCTCTCTACATCTGAAGGCACAAACGCGTACAAAATGTGCTCCGACCAAGGAAGGACGACCGCCTCCTCGACCAGCCGGACGGCAACCCGCGAATATACCTTCTCCAATGATCCCACTGTTTGACGGGTGTCAATATCGGTAATGCGAATCTCAGCCCCTCTCCTGTTCAAAAACGGAACTTTTGAGCCGCCCGCATTAACCTCTTCCTCAGAGAATGAGACTACTACCTTCCCTTTTCTCAAAAAATCCTGCCCTAATATACCTGACACTCCGTTTGGCAGAGACACCGTGTCCGGGCATACGTAGCAGGGGTGCTCCAATGCAATTCCGCCGAGAGAGAAGTGTAACCGGTAGAGTCCACTTATGCCAAGAGGATCCCCCGTTATGCCTACAAATTTGGTTGCCATACCACCAGACGCTTCCAACACCTCGCGGTCCCCCTTCCTTCGAAGTGTGTTAAAACTGCTCTCCTTAAGCAATGTCACCTTTGACCCCGTATCTATCAACAATTCCATACAACAACCATTTAACTTGCAACGCACAACAGGGCATGCCTCGTCGGCCACACAAACTACCACCACCTCATCATCTACTGCTCCCTCCCCACGCTCCTCAGGCTGGGGAGGACTAACTAGTTTCTTGACTCGGTATCTGGAGCCCCGCTGTAGGCTTGCTTAGGGCGTGTCTCGCCTGCTTCTCTTTGTGGCTCCCCACGGCGCACGTTTTGGCAGAACCTGGCGATGTGTCCGCGACCCTGGCAAGCGAAGCATACGATTTCTTCAAAATCTCGCATACCGCGCCTGTAGCTTTGTGGCGGTCTCCGGTTTCCAGCGAATGGGCGCTGTTGAGCGCGCGCTTCAACCTGGCATTCTACCTGCTGAGATAGCAGCTGTTCTAAGCGATCTAACCGCTCTGTCAAGAGAGCAACCTCAGGGTTGGGCACCGCTCTCTCTATGACGCGTACTCTCGCTGCGGCTGTCGTTAACGCCTCATTTTGTTCCTCATCCAATGCGGCCTCCACGGCTTGGTCGAAATTGCTCGGCTTGCGCGAGAGCACGAACCGGCGCACGGGGTCTTGCAGACCAGCCACGAACAAAGCGGTCATTTCCTCTTTAAGTATATCCTCCGCGTATTTCTTCTTAAGCTGGTCTCCTTCCTCCCCCCTGCTTAACGTATCGCGCGCTAAGCGCTGAAGCCGCGACGCAAACGTTCGCACGTCCTCCCCTACCATCTGTCCGGCGTCACGGAACCTCTGTACTCGCACGTGACGTGGTTCAGTGTCAAAATGCTCAAACGCGAGCTTCTTAAATTCTGCAAATGATTTTGTGGATTTTACTTTTTCGTCTCGCCATGCAAAATCATGAGCAGCTCCTGCCATCTTACACCTCGCCATTCCCAGCATTTGAGCATCGGACCATCCCCCCATTTTCCCAATCTCTTCTAGCATGGAAAAGAAATCGCAGATTGGAACCCCTGTCTTATCTCCCGTAAACGTCGGAATGACGCTTCCTAATGCCAGCATGCTTGCTCCGAGCGACGGTTGTGGAGTGGGAGCTCCTCCCGTAAACGTCGGAATGACGCTTCCTAATGCCAGCATGCTTGCTCCGAGCGACGGCTGTGGAGTGGGAGCTCCCTCAGATACAGTCATTTTTTTTTTTCAAGCCCTCCAGTGCCTCAAGCCTCTCAAATGGGGGTAAAAGTCCCACAATCAGTCCCGTGATTCCCTTTTGATTACAATTTTGAAGTCATGAATGTCACAGCATTCAGAGGACATTTGCTTTTGAGACCCCACTTCTGACACCAGTGTGATGACCCCCATAATGCGCAGGTCCACACGGGACGGAGAGGCAAAGAGACACCGTATGGCTCAGTTTAAACAAACAGGTATATTCAATAATTACACATGATTAAGGTTATACATCAGAGGCTGGGGCGTCCGAGCTTACGTGCCGACGACTTCATGGGGGCGATGGAGTGGATCCGGAGTTGGGCTCGAGCGGTTGCTGGCAGAAGCTGCACGCCGTCGGGCTTCGGCGCTGAAGGCCCTCTTGGCGAACGATGTCGTCCTCAGCTCAGGCTTGCAGTAGAATTTCAATAGTCGTCCGTTTCTTCGAGGATGGTTCACAAACCCTTCCTCTAGTGTCGTTCGGCTTGGAAGATGAACAGGAGGCGAGCTTGTAGATGATGACAGCAGAGCATAATTTTACAACAGAACAAACTTTGCACTACTTTACTCATCGACCGGGCAGGTTAGTGCCTAAGTAGCATCACATTACATGCTAAGCATGGAGCCCCAGCTCAGACTGGACTGCATCCGTTTACATGCGCTTTTAAGCACTTGATTAACAAAGGACTAAGGGCGGTCATTTCCAGTGGCCCGCCCAAAGCATCAATTCTCCAATCCAAAATAACATGCGAGATGGGGACCACCCCTTTGGGTTGAGCTTAGCCTCGAACCCAGAGTCTGTTAACAATACAAACTAAATAAACAACAAAAACGCCACCACTCTCTCTCAAGTGAGAGTATACACAGGCTCTCTCTTCGGAGCTAATTCACTAGCGCCTGTCTTTCCACATTCTTGGCGAGTACTGCCTGTCCGCCATGACAGGTGTCCGTCACGGCCCTTCTGGGAAGCTGTGGGTGCCTTCCCGGCGATAGCCCACGACAAAGGGGGGGGAGGGAAAGAATGTTGTCCCAGTGGCCCGGAAATTGGGGAGGATAAAGCCTGTTTCCCCGGGGCGGCGGCGGGTCCGGTTTTTCTGGTCGTCACTCAAAGAGCATGGCTGGGTAATTGATGATGCCGCTGTCACGGGTCTCCGTCTACGCCGCGCCGTCGAACGTGGATCCTCGTAGCATACACGGAATGTCACACTAGTTATTCTATGTAAGACTCGAATAATGCATATTCAGCGTTTATCAAGGTTTTTGTACAAATATATAAAGAACATTAAGCAGTCTAAACGAATAAGAGAACCATGGATCACGCCAGAGCTCAGAAGAATGATAAAGAGCAAAAACAAGTACCCTGTCTTTTTAAATAATCGCTCTCTAGAATCTCTCATTAAAAAAAACAAGAAATCTAAATGCTGAGCTTAAGCGTGCTAAGATTGTGTATCATCAAAAACTGTTCTCTGATGTTAGAATGAAAAATTCAGACACTGTGTGGAAAGTTGTAGATAACTTGTTACGTCGCAATACGAAAAATGCGCCAGCTCAACGAATAATCTATAAGGGCTCTGAATTATCCGGTCAGGCTCTTGCTGACCATTTAAACAGCAATTTTTTAACTACCCATTTACCTAGGATGCATCTACCTGAAGTTCCTTCATCTTGTAGCCCTTTCGAAAGCCTTTTCCTTGAGCCCACCAATGAGACCTTTATGAATTTGAATAATAGCAAAGCCTTAGATGTTGACAATATTCAGATAAAACCAGTCAAATATTTACTATCATATATTGCACCTGTGCTTGCATACATCTTCAATTTGTTCATTGAAACGGGAGTTTACCCGGAAGAAATGAAGAAAGCAAGAGTGACAGTTGTGTTTAATGGGGGAGATAAAGATGTAGTGTCCAATTATAGACCAATATCTGTGATTCCAGTCTTTTCAAAGGGCTTGGAAAAAGTAATCTTTTCCCGTGTAGTGAACTTTTTTAATGCAAAACAAATCCTGTCTGATGCCCAATTTGGCTTCCGAAGGGGAAAGTCTACGGAAACGGTTTTGTTATCATTTAAGAAATGTATCCTGCAAAACACTGAAGAAGGTGTTCTCACTGTCGGACTCTTCATTGATTTTAGTAAGGCTTTCGATCCCCTAAACTATCAAATTTTAACTCATAAACTTTCTCAAAACGGAGTTCGTGGAACACCTTTAGACCTCATGAAATCATACCTGCAAAATCGAAAACAATCTGTCTATATCCACAACCATCAGTCTTCTTTTCTGGTGGTACGAAATGGTGTGCCTCAAGGCAGCAATCTGGGCCCGATGCTTTTTAACATCCATATAAATGACATTGTGCATATTTGTGACAAAGCGAAATTTATTATATACGCCGATGATAGCAGTTTAATAATCCCTGGTCACGACATAAACAAGTTCAATTGAAGAGTGCAACGTAATCCTTACGAAACTAGAGAACTGGTCCTCTTCTAATTGCCTCCAAATAAACCCTACAAAGACTAATGTAATAATTTTCCGTGCAAGGAACAAGCCAGTCGAACTACAACGCGCTCCTAAATACGCAGGTCAAGAAATTCAAATTGTAGACAGCCACAAAATACTTGAAGTTACTTTCTCGTCACATCTCAGGTGGGATCGACATGTCGAAAATATTTGCAAAAAGCTCTCTTCAGTAGAAGGTGTTCTAACACGATGTCGATGGCTCCTTCCCACTCACGTGAAAATTCAAATTTATCATGCTCTTTTCGGTTCCGTAACTCTGGGCAACAACCACAAAACAAATGTGATAAAAATACAGGTTCTGCAGAAGAAAATGATCCGCTACATTGCAAACCTTTCTTATCTGTCTCTCCAACGCAAACTGCTTTTAGAAATTATAACATAATTCGTTTTGAACATAGATATGTTTTTCGCATTTTGAGGTTCTTTTACCATTCTTCTCCTGCTTATAGAGATTTCTTAATACGTACTACACATTTAAGGACCGCTTCTAATCGACTCTACACCTTAAATACCGATCACTGGTATATTCCATATTTTCGAATTAATTATAAACTACAAACGCTTGAACATAATTTACCGACCACTCTTAATAAGCACAAAGTTTTGGATAGTGTTAAACCAAGCGAGTTAAAAATGTATTTTGTTAATATATAGCCAGGTTGCATTTAATGTTCCTTTGTTGTCTGCCGGTGCCATGTATGCCTATTGAGTGTTTCGTTTCTCTTTACTTTTCTCGGGTCTTCTCTTTGTTTTCATGCGCCTGTAGACTATTGTTAGTGAACATACATGCTCATTGTTTTCATTGCTTTTAATCTATATGTCACTTGCTTCGTTGTTTTTGTGTTTGTTCTAATATATATATATATATATATATATATATATATATATATATATATATATATATATATATATATATATATATATATATATATATATATATATATATTGATACGGGAATAAAAGAAGAGGCGGAGGGCGAGCGCGAGCGGCGAGCGCGCGGCTCTAGCACGAGGGAGATAGAACGAGAAAGCTTGGCCGCCGCCGGTCGTGCTTCGCCGGCTCTCCTCCGTACTGCTGCTATATTTCTCTGGGCGGGCCCGTGGCCACCCCGTGGCATCCCACACCGTAACATTTTGGTGGCAGCGGTGGGATCATGCCGCTCACCCGCTCCCAGAATCAAGCACCCGACGTGCCAGACGACAGGAGTCCACCACCAGCCGATAGCGCCGACGACGCGGCGGCCGGCGCCGCTAGACCTAGGCGATCGGAGAGGCTCGGCTCTTCGCAGCAGCCGGACGCCGGTGTTGAGCGCATCCTGGATACAGTCACCCAACAGATGGACGCATGGGAGGCCCGTCTGACTGCCCAGGCTGGGGAGATGGAAGCTCTCCGGCGCGAACTCCGTCGCCTGGTGCCAGCCGAGCCGAGCACAGGTCAGGTGCCTTTGGGCGTCCCCGCCGCCGCTGTTTACGGCTCTGCCGTCGCTGGGCCTGCGGTCGTGGCCGCCAATGGCGTGCTCGGCGCGGGTGCGTCCTCGCCGCAGTGTTCGTTGGACGTTGTGGAATTGCCCACATTTGACGGCACCATCTCGTGGGATGCTTACCGCATCCAGCTGGACGGTATTGCGGCGGCGAGAGGCTGGGACGAGCAAATGAAAGCATGGATGCTCGTTGCAAAACTGAGGGGCCGCGCCACCGAGCTGCTGCAGAACGTGCCGCCCGACCAGCTGGGCTCTTACACTGTTCTGGCGGGCCTCCTCGCCGACCACTATGGTGCCTCAGGTCAACCCCGTGTGCAGTACCACCGCCTGCGAGCCCGCCGTCAAGAGCCCGGGGAGACGTACCAGGACCTCGCCGCCGCCATTGAGCGCCTGGCTCTGCAGTCGCTGCCGGGAGCGCCTCAGAACGCCGTGGCCCTGGTCGGCACCGAGGCGTTTGTCGACGCCATCCGACTCCCCGAGGTGCAGCGCTTGGTCCGCTATGGCCGTCCTGATTCCGTCCGCGCCGCCATGGCGCTCGCCATCGAGGCGGAATTGACTTTGCTGGCCACGCGGGGGTCGCCACCGTCTGCCGAGCGCAGCGTCCGGGTGCAGGCTCCTCGGTCCGCAGCCCCAACTGCGGCCTCTATCCGACGCCTGCGTAACGACGTCCGCATGACCTGCTTCCGCTGCGGCCTGCGGGGACACTACGCGAGGGACTGTGCCGGCCCTCCAACGTCGGGAAACGATTCGGCGGAACGGTGCCCCCGGAGTTCCGCCAAATCCGTCCCCACACCCCTTCGTTCTCCGCGTCCCCTCCTTTCGTCGGCTCCGATTACCACTGATGCTCCTTACGTGCTCGTCGACGTCGCCCTGCTTGACCGGCACGTAAAGGCCTTGGTTGACACTGGAGCGGCTGTCAATGTACTGCACAAATCGTTTGTTGCTAACGCGCCCCACCTGCTTCTGCCAGCCGCCAAAACCCGGCTCTTAGCTTTTAACGGCACCCCTGTGGAGCAAGTCGGACGTGTCGTCGTCAACCTGACAGCACTCGGAAATACCATCTCCACCGAGTTTGTTGTCGCAGACAGCCCTATTTGGCCAGTGGTCCTCGGGTGCGGGTGGGGCCAGCAAGCCGGAGTCGTCCTTAATTTTACTAGAACCAAACCACGGGCGAGCCGAACTCTCTGTGGGCCGGGCTGGCTTAGCCGGGTTTCCAGCCTCGGTGTCGCCCTGTGGCAGTCCCTGGTGTCGGCGACCAAGCGTGCCTCAGCATCTCTGCGTGACCTCGCGACGAAGTGGCCGTGTCGAGTCAAGCCGTTCGACGTCACTACCGTGACTGTGGCGTCCGCCGTGACCCTGCCACCGGGTGCGGCAACGTGGGTGTATGCCAAGCTTGACAGTCCGGTCACAGCAGACGTGCTGTTCGAACCCATCCGGTGTTCAGCTCCAGCCGGTCAGATGACCTCCCCTCGAAGCCTTCTGCCTGTGCTCAATGGAGAGGCCCACGTATTTATACTCAACATCAGCAGCGTACCTCTCGCGCTGACTCCCGGCACGCAATTGGGTACAGCCTCAGTTTTGGACCCCGGGTCACCAGGGGCGTCTCTGCAACCTGAAGCCCCGCCTCGCCACCCTCCAGCGCCGGCGATCCTATCATGGGAAGAATTTAACTTTGGACCCAGCCTGACCTGCGCGGAGCTCGCCTCTCTGAAGACCTTGCTGCTCGAGCATCGCAGTTGCCTTGCTCTCAGCGCCGGTGAACTCGGGTGCACTTCCTGGGCTCAACACCGGATCAACACCGAAAACCGCGGGCCCGTTCATCACCAACCTCGCCGTATAGCGCCAGCCGAACGGAGAGTCATCCAGCAGCACGTGTGCGACATGCTTGACCAGGGAATCATTGCCCCTTCTTGTAGCCCTTGGTCCTCCCCTGTCGTCCTTGTGCGCAAGAAGGATGGAACACTCCGCTTCTGCGTTGACTATCGGAAGCTAAATGCTATTACTAATTGCGACGTGTACCCGCTGCCTCGCCTCGACGATGCGCTTGACCGCCTGAAGGGGGCCCGTTATTTTTCCACGCTAGATCTGCTCTCGGGCTACTGGCAGGTGCCTGTTCACCCCGATGATGCGGAAAAGACGGCTTTCGTGACTCCCGACGGCCTTTACCAGTTCAACCGTATGCCCTTCGGTCTCTCGAACGCTCCAGCCACCTTCCAGCGTCTCATGGACCGAGTCTTAGGCCATTTGAAGTGGACTATGGCGTTGGTCTACCTGGATGACGTAATTGTCTACGCGGCTACATTTGAAGAACACCAGAGACGCCTCAAACTCGTCCTCGAAGCCCTTACCTCTGCTGGGCTTCGCTTAAAACCAAAAAAATGTTTCTTCGGTTTCGAGGAGGTGACGTACTTGGGTCACGTTGTGAGCCGGCATGGCATCCGTCCCGACCCTGAAAAGCTAAAAGCGCTTACAGCTTACGAAGCTCCCACCACCGCCAAGGAGCTCAAAAGTTTCCTTGGATTTGCTTCGTATTTCCGTCGTTTCATTCCGGACTTTGCCAAGCGCAGCGCTCCATTGACCGCCCTGCTGAAGAAGAATGCACCGTAGAGTTGGACGCAGGCCCAACAGCTCGCGTTTCTTGACGTCAAGCACGCCCTCCTCGAGCCTCCTACATTGGCCCATTACGACGAATCGGCCCCCATCGTCCTCCACACGGATGCCAGCCAAGATGGGCTCGGCGCTGTCGTCCTGTAAGAAGACGAGTCTGGTGACCACAAAGTCCTAGCTTATGCCAGCCGCCAGCTTTCCGACGTTGAGCGCCGCCGCCATTCTTCAGAACTCGAGTGCCTCGCCGTTGTCTGGGCCGTCGAGAAGTTCCGTCCCTACCTGTACGGCCGTCACTTCACCATAGTCACGGACAATAGCGCTCTCACTTGGCTGCAGTCCGCCAAACATTTGAATGCCAAGATTGCACGCTGGTCCCTGCAACTTCAAGAGTACAATTTCACAATAGTGCATCGGCGCGGCTCTGCCCATCAAGATGCCGATTTCCTTTCTCGCCACCCTTGTTCCGTGACGGCTTTGACGGACCTGAGGACTGCACAAACGCAAGATCCCGCCATTGCTGCCATAATCCACTCCCTTGGCACCGCCGCCGGCGCAGGCCTCCGCCAACTACGCCGGGTCTATCGAATGAAGGACGACCTCTTGTGTCATGTGAAGCGGCTCCGTGGTCGACCACCCGTCTGGTTGCCAGTTGTGCCGGCAACACTGCGGTCGCAAATCTTGCGCGGCTTACACGACGCTCCCACGGCTGGTCACCTTGGTCGCGGCAAGACCTACACACGAGTGTCGGAGCGGTTTTGGTGGCCTAATATGTCCAGAGATGTCAAGGAACACGTGGCGTCCTGCCAGACATGCCAGTACAGAAAACCGTCCACAGGTGTACCCAAGCCACCCCCGCAGGCTTTTTCGCCACCAAGTTCACCTTTCGAGCTGGTTGGACTGGATCATTTGGGCCCGTTTCCGCAGACGCGTGCCGGCAACCGGTCTGTTCTTGTTGCGATCGACTACTTCTCCAAGTGGGTCGAAGCACTGCCCGTTCCAGACACGTCGTCCGCTCATGCCGTCGCGTTTGTGGAACAGCATCTCGTTCTTCGGCACGGTGTTCCCCGGCGCCTCATCACGGACCGTGGGAGCTGCTTTATGTCCCATGAATTCGAGCGAGCCCTCCGCTCCTTCGGCATTGCGCATTCCACTACATCCGTCAATCATCCGCAGTGCAATGGCCTCGTGGAGCGTGTTAACCGTACCCTCACGGATATACTCGCATCCTACGTCGCTCCGTCCCACACAAACTGGGATCGTTTTGTTTCTGCTGCAGCTTTTGCAGTCAACACTGCAGCGCAAGAAACAACGCATGTGACGCCGTTCTCAGTCGTCTATGGCAGAACGCCCTCCATCCCTCTCGACGCGCAGTTGTGCCTTCCCCATCCCACTGCGTCACCAACTGAATCTGCTCAACGACTTCATTCCGCCCGCCTCGACGCCCAGCGCAACCTCCTCACGGCTCACGCGCGTGTGCAAGCGGCCAACGCGGCAGCACCACCACATCCCCCCTTCCGGCCCGGTGACTTGGTCCTCGTTCGCCGCACCATCCGTGCGACTGGCCGTGCCGCAAAGCTCTTGCCCCGATACCGCGGCCCTTACCGTGTCGTTGCCCGACTCGGCTCCGTGACATACCGCCTCGAAGACCTGCCAGAGCATCGACCATGCGGTGTGCACCACATTTTCCCAGAGCATGTTTCAAACATGAAGCGATATGTCTACGGCGCCTGCGGTGACTCCGACTTAGCTACCGGGTCCTCATCAGTGCCGTCGTCGCCTGCTGGCTCCATGCCTTCCCCACGCAATGCAGTCCCACAAACGGATCGCCGCTCAATATGCATAAAACTCCCTGAAGTTAGCCTAACCGGTGTGGGACCTTCTTCGGCGACTGCAGACACCTTCGCCCAGCTCACACACTTCGAATTCAACGAAGAGTGTGACCGTTTCCTATCTGCGAGCCCACATTGCATCGCCCCAGGAAACCCTGCATCAAAGCACGGCCTGACTTCTCCGCCTCCCCCCCCCCCCCCCCCCCCCCCCCCCGGTGGAAAGGTGATACGGGAATAAAAGAAGAGGCGGAGGGCGAGCGCGAGCGGCGAGCGCGCGGCTCTAGCACGAGGGAGATAGAACGAGAAAGCTTGGCCGCCGCCGGTCGTGCTTCGCCGGCTCTCCTCCGTACTGCTGCTATATTTCTCTGGGCGGGCCCGTGGCATCCCACACCGTAACAATATATATATATATATATATATATATATATATATATATATATATATATATATATATATATATATATATATATATATATATATATATATATATATATATATATATATATATATAAGAGAAGTGGGCACTTCTACAGCGACACATCTGTTTATCAACGTTTCGACCGCGGTGCGGTCTTCTTCAGGACTGAAGTGGTCTCGCGTCAAATCAACGTTTTAAGTTTGTGAGCTGCAGAGGAGGGCAAAAGGAGTGTAACAAGCAAATAGCAACAACAGTTCAAAAATTGAACAAAAAAGTAAAAAAATAAAGATAGGTGTGTGGGGAGCAGACAGGGACAAGATTGGGGGAGGAAGCAAAAAATAGAAAGAAAAGAAAAAAGTGGGGGGAACTATTATAGTAAGGAAGGACAGGGTAAAAAAAGAAGCTGAAACGAGAGAAAGGGAGAGGAAGACGGTGCCGCGACATGGGCAGCGCGGCAACCACAGGCGTACGAAAGCAAAACGTGCAAACAAGACACAAACAAAATGCACAAACACAAAGATGGGCGCCGCTGCGCAAATGACACTGGCAGCGACGAACAGGCCAAACCAGGCGCCTTTTGGGGGGTCTCACTAATTTCCGGTGAGCCGAAGGCTAGAACGTTAAGGAAGGAGTGGGCTATGTTAACGAGCACATGTGTAAGAACTTACTCACGGGGTCTGGGTTTCCTCTCCCTGTGCGGGTCGTTGAACCAACTTCGTCGGGATTACTTGGTTGTAGTGGAGGAGGGCTGGGCTAGCTGTGTGCAAAGATTTCAAATTGGGAGAAAAAGTAAGGAAAGAACGTCAAAGCTTATCAATACTGCACGAGGCAGGATAGTGTAAGTAAGGAGGGGTATGATTGCCTGGGATATACGATAGGAGTTATAAAGGGTATATCTGAGAGCCAATTAACGAGATGTGCAGTATTATTTTGTTTGGAGGTCGTGAATAAAAGAAAGGATACCAGGCTTTTCGTTAAGACATTCTTGAATAGTATTAAACTTGTGGATAAAATAGAATTCACGTTGTTCACGTTCTCACCTGTTTTTGAAGCCCCCTTGAATAATTGTTACTTTTAGTTGGTCAAATGGGTGTCCTTCTTAGTTTACATGCTTGGATAGGGGAAGATTGGGGAGAGACTTGGTGTGTGCTCGGTGGTTGTTAAATCGAATGCGGAATGCAGTGTTTGTCTCTCCTATGTATTGCTGGTTACACACAGTGCATTCAAGAAGGTAAATAATGTTTGATGAGGCGCAGTCAAACTTGCTGTTGATTGAATGCTGGAAAACTGACCTCGTACTAGTTGTGGAACACGTAGTCTTCATGTGCTTGCAAACTTTGCAGCGACCTTTACCACAGGGCTGGCATCCATATTTTGGGGTTTTGTGTTCCTTGGAGTGGCCTAGATGGTTCTGAATGTTTTTGGCACGCCTGTAAATCACGCGGGGTGCGCATGTAAATATTTTCGATAGTCGTTGACTTTGCTGGAGAATATTTAAGTGCTTAAGAATTCTGTTTATGTTCGGTGCGTTACTGTTAAATGTGAGAATAAGGTTTGTAGTGTAATCATTTCGGTTATCTCTTCGGTGCCCCTGGAGTATTTGACTATGGTTCAGATTTGAAGCTCTGCTTATGGCGTCATCAATAAAAGAACGTGGATGGCGCTGCGTTAAGAGCACGTAAACATTTTTTAATGCTTTTTTATACGTATATGTAAACATTTTTTTTTTTGCTTGAAGTGCGTTTGTCGTGTACTGCCATTTCAGAGGCGCTTGGGCCCAGTCAAGCTGCTTTTTAGCAGCTTTTAGCCCTTGCATCTCTGTAGTATGTAACTTGCATTTTGTAAAAATGAAATGAAATTGCATTTGGAAGAGAAAGACAAGGTTTCATTTTGCAGTGTAAGCTTGCGTCTCTAGAATGAACAGAGAACGTTGCCTCACACTGCTTGGGCCTGTCGTTTGACCCCTCGTTCACCGCAGGGAAAAAAAAGGACCTCTCTAGGAAACTATTTATGGGATCTTTCCTCTGCTTCAGTAGGGGAGGGGGAGGGGAAGGGGGTTGATGGCCTCCCCTTTGTCGGGTTCGCCGCGACGCACGACGGACAAGACGACGAAAGAAAGCGGGGAAAGCTGCCTTTCCGAAATGAACCGTGACTTGCAGGTGCCTATAGCTGTGTTTGGATTCCAGGGAAGTAGCAGCCGAAATCTGAATCCTCCTCGCCCATTCCTATGGGGCTCCGCGTGCCATGTCGCCATGTGCGGTGAAAAGAGCAGTGTGCAGAGTTTAAATTAAACAAGTATGAAGCTGTACAATGAAGCCAATTACAGACAGCTAGAGGAATTTCAAGAGCATGCTGTGTGATGCTAGTTATCTCAGTGAAAACTAATGCAGCCAACTATTATTTCGTATTTTTTTTTTTACCCAACAGACATGAAAGGTCTGAAGATGAATTAGTACCAAACACATCGGTGCATCAGTTGTGATGCCTGAAAAAAGTTGTACCAACATATAGATGCCCATGTCGTGATAATCAGGAATACTGAAGAATTAAGGAAAATTAAAACATTTTTTTTTGTTCGGGCTCACACACCTTCTACAAACATCTTTATACGTAGCAATTTAAATGACTCTGTAGGAAGCTTTTTGGGTAAAAAGTACAGTATGGCAGAAAGGAGTCTTTAGGAAATGCACTGTGTAGAAATCGCCATACCAATTCCGTCTCATCGTTCAATAAATGTAACAAATACCGTGCAAAGAAGCTTGCTGCATAGTATAGTTGCAAGTCACTGGTTGCAGACCGCTCTGCAGTCACTGGACTGTGATTGCGTATGCACTGCATGACAGTGCGTGGATAGTAAAGCAGTTAACCAACAAAGAGATGCTTGTTGATATCGTTTACCACACATATAAACATCATCAATGAAACAGGATGCTATGTGTAACTGGGATATATATAGCGGTGCGCTACGCGTTAGTTGATCAGTCTCGCCATGGAAGTTACCGACGAAGAGTCTATATCTTAATCTAGTTGTTCTACTGCTTCGGAACAGTTAAATTCTAAGCTTGCTCCCCGCCGCAGCTAGAAGGGCGCCGCTCGTCGCGTGTGCCGTGGCGCCCGAGCCGGCGCCGCGCCTAGCAGGTGGTCTCTGCGTTGATATGACGACCTACTCGCCTTGCGCTCGCTCCGTGGAGGCTTCACTGGGATATATATAGCTGTGGGCTACGCGTTAGTTGATCAGTCTCGCCATGGAAGTTACCGACGAAGAGTCTATATCTTAATCTATTTGCTCTACTGCTTCGGAACAGTTAAATTCTTAGGTTGCTCCCCGCCGCAGCTAGAAGGGCGCCGCTCGTCGCGTGTGCCGTGGCGCCCGAGCCGGCGCCGCGCCTAGCAGGTGGTCTCTGCGTTGATATGACGACCTCCTCGCCTTGCGCTCGCTCCGTGGAGGCTTCACTGGGATATATATAGCGGTGCGCTACGCGTTAGTTGATCAGTCTCGCCATGGAAGTTACCGACGAAGAGTCTATATCTTAATCTAGTTGTTCTACTGCTTCGGAACAGTTAAATTCTAAGCTTGCTCCCTGCCGCAGCTAGAAGGGCGCCGCTCGTCGCGTGTGCCGTGGCGCCCGAGCCGGCGCCGCGCCTAGTAGGTGGTCTCTGCGTTGATTTGACGACCTCCTCGCCTTGCGCTCGCTCCGTGGAGGCTTCACTGGGATATATATAGCGGTGCGCTACGCGTTAGTTGATCAGTCTCGCCATGGAAGTTACCGACGAAGAGTCTATATCTTAATCTAGTTGTTCTACTGCTTCGGAACAGTTAAATTCTAAGCTTGCTCCCCGCCGCAGCTAGAAGGGCGCCGCTCGTCGCGTGTGCCGTGGCGCCCGAGCCGGCGCCGCGCCTACCAGGTGGTCTCTGCGTTGATATGACGACCTCCTCGCCTTGCGCTCGCTCCGTGGAGGCTTCACTGGGATATATATGTTCTGTCGTGGCCGAGAGAAGACACGACGCACGAGCGAGGGCAGAAACGAATGTGTTTTATTCCACGACGCCTCTGCTTTTATAGCATGTGCCGAGACGGTCCTACGTCATAGGCACGTGCTTGAACTGATAACATATCACATTCTTCCCTTCTTAGTGAAACAAAAGTCATTTTAATTACTACTATCTCTTCTTCCTGAAGTCTTCTGTAGTGTATCTCTCGGGAGGGTTTCGCGCACGGGTGCTTCGTCGCAATGCTACTGCTGATGACTGGTTTCCTGTAGGGGTAGGCTCCTCATGTGCTGTGCCGTTAGATCTGGTCTCGCCGCGCTCTGGACGCCCTCCACCTGCCACTGCTTGTGGGTCCTGTGGTGGTCTTGGTAGCAGGGCCCGAGGAGTCTGTTGGTCGGCGGACACCCTTGGCTCTGGAGAGGTCCCCCGAGTTGGATCTCTTCTTGGAGAAGGTTGGCTCTGCACTTCGATTGTCCGATCCAGGGACCTGGAAAAGACCTCTTGAGAAGACAAATCTTCGGGAACCCATCGCGGATCTTCTGAACCTCCTAGACCATTCGCCCCATCTTTCTCCTGACCGGTTAGTGCTGTCGTATGATTGGTGGCTTCAGTCCATACGCTGGTCTTTCTGGTCCGCAGGTGATCAACGTGAGTGAACTGTAGTCGGCCTTGAACCCTAATCATGTACGTGACTGGGCTGACAACTTGTTCAACAGTACCTTCAAGCCACGATACAGGCTCACCACGTGTAGTTTTCACGTAGACTGCATCGCCCACGGAGAAGGATTCAGCGCATCCTCTTCGGTCGTTACGTTGTTCCGTGTCTAGTCTCTGACGCTCCGCCATGTCCCCTGCAAAACTTGGTTTGAGAAGAGACAAAGTAATTAATACCCCTGATGTGTATTTATTGTGAGCAGTGGCTTGGAATCTTCACTGAGAGGCACTTGCTGGTACGCAGAGGACAAGTCCAGCACACAAAACACCTTACCACCGGCTAGCATTGAGTACAAATCCTCAGGAAGCGGGAGCGGGTAACAATCAGTCTTGAGTACTGCATTGATTGTTACTTTGTAGTCTCCACAAATTCTGATTCCACCTCCACGCTTCGGAACCGGTACGATGGGCGTCTCCCACTTGCTGCTGGCGACCTTTCTTAAAATGCCTTGACTTTCCAGCTTACCAAGTTCTTCGCTGACTGCCTCTTTAGTAGCGAACGGCATAGACCGAGCTTTGCAGAACACAGGCGTACAGTTCTGGTCTATGGCTATTTTGGCTTCGAAATTGCGGACTATTCCTGGTGTTGTACGGAAAACTTCTGGAAATGTCTTTCGCAGAGAATCGACATCAGTGTTTTCTGTGATAGCACTGACGGTTTTCCAGTCAAGTTGGAACTTTTCAAGCCAATCCCGGCCTAGAAGTGTAGGCATAGCCTTGCCCTGGTCCTCTACTATATGCAGTGGAAGTTCAGCCTTGCAGCCGTTATGCTCAACGGTCATGGTCGCCTTTCCTCGCACCTTTACAGGCTCACCTGTATACGTTTTCAAAACTGCTTTGGTTGGCTTGCATTTAATCTGCGGAAACCATTGCTTGAAAACTCTTTCAGGCACCAACGTGACAGCTGCGCCCGTATCCAAAAGCATAGGAAGGGTCTTCCCTTCAATCTGCACGGAAACCTTGTAGCCTCGCTTCTTATCATTCGTGCATAGCACGACGTGAAATGCCTGAGAATCATCAGATTCTTCGTCCGTCGCTTCAGCGTAGTTCACCGGACGACTTTTTCTCTGTTGGCACATCGTTCGTAGGTGCACCGTCTTTGCACATGCGCGGCACTTCGCGTTGCGATACCAGCACTTGTCTGAATCGTGCCCTTTTCCACAGCGATAACAAACTGTCCGATTTTGCACCTTTTCTTTTCCTCTTCCTGACAGCCTGGCTTTCGTTTCCACTCTTCCTCGAACCACATTTACGTCGGCCGAGCATTCTGCCTGGCAATGCAGCTCCTTTGTTTGCTTCGCAGCAAGTTCTTTTTCGAGCGCAATCTTGCAAGCTTTTTCAAAGGTTAAGTTTTCCGTTGCGAACAATATCCTCTGAGTCTCTTGGTTGCGCAATCCTGCCACCAGGCGATCCCTCAAAGCATCATTCAGAAACGCCTTGAACTCACAATTACGCGCCAGATGTTTAAGTTCCGTCATGAATTCCTTGACGCATTCTCCTTCCTGCTGCGTGCGTTTGTTGAACTTGCAACGTTCGGCTATTACTGAGTACTCGGAACTGAAGTGTTGTTCAAGTACCTTCTTTATGTCTGCGAAGGTCTTGTCAGTAGGACTGTCAGGGACTAGAATTTTCTTGAGCTCCCCGTATACTGTAATGCCTACTACGTTCAAGAACAAGCTCAACTTCTTTGTTTCCGGATCGTCGTTAAGGGCCACAAAATTCTCAAACCTCTCGAAATACGACTTGATATCGTCGCTTCTTGGGTTAAACTCTGGCATGCTTCCGAAACGTTGCGAAGCTACAGGGAGTGCCATTTTGAAACGCTTGCCTTCTTATCGTGGGCCGGCCGTCCGCTCCGCTGCAGCGCTGCGCCGGTGCTTGCTTCAGAATCGTGGCATCATCCCATCCTCGTCGCCAGTTGTTCTGTCGTGGCCGAGAGAAGACACGACGCACGAGCGAGGGCAGGAACGAATGTGTTTTATTCCACGATGCCTCTGCTTTTATAGCATGTTCCGAGACGGTCCTACGTCATAGGCACGTGCTTGAACTGATAACATATCACAATATATAGCGGTGCGCTACTCGTTAGTTGATCAGTCTCGCCATGGAAGTTACCGACGAAGAGTCTATATCTTAATCTATTTGCTCTATTGCTATAGTGCCTAGAATATACTGGCTAGTGTGCCGACCGTGGCCTTCCTGGTGGCACCGCGAGCGATGAATGCCGACGGCCGCCGCATGGAGCGCTGCAAGTCGGGAGGGTGCCGCCGAGCCGCAACGCTCTCGCAACATCGGCAAGAGGTCTAGTGCATTTTTGCTTTCGTTCAGCTGTAATCGACCAAAGCTGTCATGGAGGCAGCTGAGTATAGGTTTCAGGGTTTGTTTTGAGTCTCTGTCGAGGAGCTGCACATTTAGCACTTGTCGCTTGCGCGAAAGCTTCTGTGAAATTCAGCACAACTTCGTGTTTCGAAACACGAAACTTGTGCTGTACATAGATATCTTTTATATATATATAGGAAGTACTTTTTCGGTAACATTTTCTCTAATAAAGTAGGCGAAGCGCTTAGGTTAATTTTATTGGATTATATTTAGGTGTTCTCGCTGTGTGCGTACTACATTTGCGAACGAGTAAACACATGCAATGTGAATAACGCAGGAAACACAGAAGTACAGCAAGCAGGGCCCATATGTGCACATGAGAAGCATTTATTGGCAGCGACGCAGTTTTAGAAACTTATGCCGCTGCCTTTGCGCTTCCCTCTCTTTGTTGAGGCCCTTGACAAAAAAACGAAACCTTAAGAGAACATAAAACTTTACAACGGTAGATAAAACTGCCTTTTCATGCTCTGAGCAGCCAAGTTGAGGAAAAGACAGTGTCTGTAGCTGACTCGAAAATTCAATTAAACTCATTTCATGCAGCTTGTTTTTACTAAAAAACACAGTAAAGGCATCTTCCATGGCCTTTACAGCAGTTGACAAGCTCTGGCTGGGGTACACTAGGCCCCCATTGTCAAAATGGCTAGTAAAGTACGAAGCGGCGTCGGCACTTGCTTCAGCTTTGCTTACACATAGGCAGCCTGCACACTGTGGACAACAGTTCTTAGCAATGATCTTTCTTGCCACGTAGCCTGTAGTGTAGTAGATCAAAGCACTGTGGCTCTTCTTCTCTATGCACGATGCATGGTCACTGCTAGACACGACAGCTTGAACTACATCTTCAGCTTCACTGACGTTTCCGTGGTCAAGAAGGTCATCTATTTTGTCTGAAAGGAACTTACTCGTAGTTTCACACACCTCCTTTGGGCTCAGCAGTGCTTTGATTACGTCTGGGGTGCAGTTCACTCCTCTAGGTGGCTTTGCCAGGTTGTAGAATGCGAGTAAATTCGCAGTCATCAGAAACTGTGACACTGTAGGATGGTCTTTACAGCCAGACGACTGTCTAATTATACCAAAAAGGTTTTCAAGCTTATCCTGGCTTAATCTGGATGTTAAAAGATACTTGAAACCCACAGTCGACGTCAGGTAGGACAACAAGCCAAGTGTACTCTTGATGGTAACCCTTAGCCCAGCAGACGTGCTTTCTGTAAGAAAACCACCACCAGCTGGTTTTGCAGTTTGCTCCCATTCCTGCAGATACTCTAGGAAGCCTTTCAGAAATTGCACATTTGGACTGCCAGGCTTGAGTGCCTTCTCGCTTGTTCGTGATGTCATAACACGAATCAGGCGATTCATTTCTTTTACGAAATCTACTGTCGGCTGCACGGTCCTATGTGAGGCTTCAATGTGTTCTCTATAAATGAAATGTCCTTTGATGACCTGGTCGCTGAAGAGCTGAAATGCGATGTCCCCTTTCATTTTTTCAAAGCAGTTTGGCTTAAGGAGTGCATTTGTCAGGCTTGGCATAACTTTCAGTGTAACATTTTCTCGATCCGCTTCGAAGGCTGCTAGTACAATACCAGTGTGAACATGCCCAGCTGGTGTCAGGTATCCTTTTCCAACAAATCCATTTCTCACATTCGTCAAAAGGTGTGGAAAATCTGACAAAAAATAGAGCTGCCTTTTAGGATCCACTGGGTGTTTGGTGCTGCTCCGAACGTGGCTTGGAGAACCTTTGAAAAAAAAACAACTTGCGATCAGTTTCTTCATCACAATATTTAAACATTAGAAACATGAAATCTGCACTAGCACCATGCACACTCTAAACAATCTTGCATTTTGCGTGAAATTACAGCCTTACCCTGTATTCCAAACAGCCGCCACATGCTCCTATTCCAGCTGGCGCCGTCGCATCTTATGCAATCCACGAACAGACCAGCCTTTTCCGCAAGGACTGTGGTTTCCAAAATGATTTTCGCCAGCGTTGGGGCCTTCACATTGCCCTTTGAGGAAAAAACACCGAGGATTTGCGTCCATTTTCCTGCGGAAAGGTAATCTCTCACAAATGTACGTGCGTTTTACGTATAAAGCTGCGAACTGTAACCAAGAGAAAAAAAAAGTTTACCAGTAAATGGCTGAAACAGCACAATAATCCCATGGTCTGCCAGCACATTCTTCTGGTCAGCAGGTGTATGACCTCCGAGGTCAACAAAGCCTTCAATATCACCTGAATTGTAAAAAAAAGCACAGGAAAAACACCTTGTTTTATGCGCAGACATCTCTCAACACAGATCAGAATATGGCAAAGGTGCTAAACCAGCATAAAAAGAAACACGTGCTAAAAGACTTGACGATTGAATATTACCAGAGCACTGCACGGCTCGAGCAATATTGTAGTGCTTAGCAGAACATCGTATTTTTCTCATACTGTAAAAGCTCGCTGATTCGTGCTTCAATGGACCGGAAAAAATGTTCGCATAGTCTGAAATTAAGTTCGAACTATCGAATGACCCCGAAAAAAAAAACTGACAAGAACCGCTTGCATCGCGGTAAATTTATTTGGTGAAAGACTTGGCAGTAGTTGCTTGTTATTTTAGATGAGAACGGCGCAACAATCACTATTTTTAGCGGTGGAGCTCTGCCGCTAGTGCATCGCACGCCGCAAGCGCGGAAGATTCACGGGCGATGAATACGGCATTGCTCAGCAGCTCCGAAGCGGCAAGAAAAAAATGTGGATAGGGAAGATTAGCGAAACAGCCAACCAACGCTATAAACGGCGCGTAGCTGGGTTTGGCTGGCTGGCTAGTGCGGTTGGGCGTACGTTTCAGAAAAGCAAAATCGAAACTATCAGTGTGTCCGCTCTTGTAGATGAGGCCGTCCGTCCGCCATCACGCCTGCCGTTCAGCGCGTCAGAGGTGCGCGAGTGATTCTGCAGCACAGAATTCAGCTTTGAGGGGGGCTATTTGGACGACCGCTTGCCGAACCGATACCTGTATGTACACAACCTCCTTTGGGAGCCCGTTCGAATTAACCGGTGAGAGACCCGTAGCTTCCGAAACAGCGAGCGTGCAACGCCATAGACTTGCATAGCGTTGGCCGGGACCGCGCCGGCAGTAAGAATTATGCGGATTTTCGCATTGCGGGGTTTGAATCAAAGAGCTTTTACCGTATACACAGAACGGTCCAAGAATTCATTGCAGCTATACTCACCAGCTGATTTCACATTTAGGTGCTCCGAAAGCTTTATTTCGTCAATGACGAGGCCACCGTGACGAATGTAAGCATCCATGGTCTTTGTTGTTTCATTTAGGGCATTGAAGACCTTTGTACTGAGGCCAAAGCCACCCTTGAAGCGCTGTAGGTACTTTTTCAGGCAAGTTCGCCCTGGCAGAACTATAATAGACTGTCTGCGGAGATGCTCATACAACTTCGGGCTTCGCATCCTCATCAGCATACATTCTAAAATCCACTCATCATCGTATCGCATTCCCTTGTGTGATTTTCGCCTTGCAGCAAGGAAACAACTCTTTATAACCAGCTGCTGCTTTGAGGGAAGAGATTTAATTTTGCTGTTAAATGTCTCTTCACTAAGAGCCTCATTTCGCTCTTTCATGTGAGCCACCTGTATCCTGCATTTGCCAATCTTTTCTTGGTTCTTGACAGGCTTCGAGAAATGTTCCTGCACTGTTTCTTTTCATCAGATTTTCTGGCAATTTCACTTGTGCTTTGCTTTTTTCTGCACGCTTGGTTTTGAGCCAGAATCCTTTGGTACTTGCAGAAAGCGCAAGATTCACCTTCAGACCTCACAGATAATGAACACTTCTCAGAAAAAATCATGCCTTTGTAGGAGGTGTGCTTTTCTGAGGCCGGCTTTATGCCGCATCCATCACAAAGATTTGTCAAGGCAACTTCCTTGATCAAAGTTTCGGCCTCTTCGCAAGTTGTGTTTTGACTTTTCCCTTCCCCTGAGGTAAACCGTGGCTACCACTGATTGTCCATCAAGTAATGGCTTTGCAAATGCTACCATCTTTTCAATGAAGAGGTTAGCGAAGTTATTTTTTTCAGCCTCACAATAGGCGTACGCTAATGAATCGACTGTCACGGATGGCACTTTCATCCATGTCACTGGAATAGCGACTTTGGAGAATGGATGGAGACGATCGTTGGTTGTTCGTAGTCGTTCGTCACCAGCATTTTGCGCTTCGCCAGCGCTTCCTTCTGCAGAAACACAGCGTGGGGTGGTGCACTTTTCAATTACTGCAGCTCCGCTGTTGGTGTCAGATGCTTCCATGCTCACCGATTCAGCATTATCAATGCCTGAGCACAACTCGGAGGCTTCCGACGCAGCACGCCTGTCACGCTTTGCTGGAGGCTCTTGCTGGCACAGATTTCTAGTTTTTCTTTTAGCTGACACTTTACGCAGAATGTGTTCTGGGTAATGCTTGAATATCGAAGGCACGGCGTCGGGTTTCAGGCGCGGTTTATCGCGGGGAAGCTCGCTGGTAACACCATTTACGCTGACACTCAATGTGCGCTCGATACAACTGCTCTCAAAATGTTTCTCGCAAACCACAGCAGCTGGCGTCAGCCTTCTGTCCTCTCTTTTGATGTTTCTTTCCCATTCTGCAAGTCGCGTAGCATCAGATGGTGCAGTAAACATGGAAACACTTTCCTTGTTCGAGCGGTAACCGCTTTTACACATTGGCACAAAGCAAGTCTTCTCTTTGCACTGTCTCTTTGGCTTTGACATCTTTTTTGTGCAGTCACATGTAGCTAGTTTAGTGGTGGACACGGGAAAAAAACAATCGAGAGCTCAGTGCATGATTTGACTACACGGTGAAAGCCCGCAGAACGGATACACGCACGCACAGAACGCGCGCACAAAACCGACGAAATCACCACAGAACTGCTCGGAGGAGCGGATGCGTCGACTTTCATGTGCAAGGAGCCACACAGGACAACATACACTGCACCTCAGTCAACAAGATTTCGTGCACAAGCAGGCTAATCGCGCACGCACAAGACCAGGTCGCTGCCTTCCGAAGCGAGAAAACCGCGTCGTCTGCTGCGGCAGCACGGATGGATGGATGGATGGGTGGATACGGCTGAACCCCTTACATCGGGCGGTGGCTCAAGCCACCTAGCCATGTCTTGTGAAATTTTACTCCTGTCTTGCTTTTAGCCACCAATCAGATAACCTTCGCTTGGTTACTTCTAACCTCTTAAAATCCACTTTCCCTTCACTATCCCTAGACCCCAATGCCTTGGGTAAGTCAGCCCCGCTGCCTTCCACTGTAGGGTGAAGCCCTTTACAGAAAAGTATCAAGTGTTCAGCCGTTTCCTCCTCCTCTCCGCACGCAATGCACAAAGTGTCTATCTCCTGGTACCTGACTCTATACGTCTTAGTCCGCAAAACTCCAGTCCTGGCCTCAAACAACAAAGAACTTCCCCTACAATTATCATAGATATTTTCTTTGACAATTTCCTGTTTAAAGGTCCGGTATGTTTCCAGTGCCGATTTCGTCAGCATCCCTGTTTTCCACAAAGCTCTCTCTGTTCCTTTAACCTTTTTCTTAACCGATAATTGCTGATTTGCCCCCTTACTGCTGTCCAGATATTTGCTTGTCAATTTTCTGGTTCGCTTTCTCCATTTCGTGTCAACATTCTTTATATACAGGTATCTGAAAACTTTCCTAGCCCACCGCTTTTCCTCCATCTTTCTCAATCGTTCCTCAAATGCTATCTTACTGCTAGCCTCTCTGCTCTCAAAAGACGCCCATCCCATGTCACCCTGTACCCCCTGATTTGGTGTATTGCCATGTGCTCCCAAAGCTAACCTCCCTACTCCCCGTTGCCTAATTTTCAGCCTTGCTTGAACATCTGGCCTTATACACAGGACAGCATTACCGAAGGTCAGGCTAGGGACCATCACCCCTTTCCAGATCCCTCTTACCACCTCATACCTATTGTAATTCCACAGTGCCCTATTTTTCATGACAGCTGCATTCCTACTAGCTTTATTCATTACATATTTTTCATGCTCTGTCAGATACTCAACACTGTTATTTATCCACACCCCAAGATACTTGTACTCATTCACTACTTTTAGCACGAACTCCTGTATTATATGCTCGCCGCCCTCTTCATTAAATATCATGACTGCAGATTTTTCCTTACTATACTTGAAGCCTGATCTATCTCCCTCTGTACTGCATATGTCTTACAACTTCTGCAGGTCTTCCTTGTTGTCAGCCATTATCACTATATCGTCCGCGTATATTAGTCCCGGTAATGTCTGTTTAATCAATTCCCCTTGCTTGAAAAAAGAAAGGTTAAAGCCTAGTCCGCTCCCCTCTAGCTTGGTCTCCAACCCTTGCAGGTACAACATGAACAACAAAGAGGACAGAGGACATCCTTGTCTAAGCCACCGCTGTATCTCTACAGGCCCTGATACATTTTTTTCCCATTTTATGAGCACTCTGTTACCTCTATATATATCTTTTAAAAGATTAATTACTCCATTTTCCACATCCAATGTGCCCAGTATGTCCCACAAATGCTCCTGAGTAACGTTGTCATAGGCTCCCCTAATATCCAGAAATGCTAGCAATAAGGGCCTATGTTCCTTTTCCGCAATTTCTATACACTGTGTCAATGAAAATAGATTGTCCTCCAACCTCCTTTGTTTTCGGAACCCATTCTGTAGTTCCCCTAACACCCCCTCGTTCTCCACCCAAGCCTGCAGTCTATCCTTTATAATCTGCATCACCACCCTGTAAACCACAGATGTCACTGTTATGGGACGATAGTTACTTACGTCTGTTTTGTCCCCCTTTCCCTTATATATCATGTTCATTCTACTTAATCGCTAATTCATCGGGGACTTTCTCATCCACTATCATTTTGTTCACTACCTGTATTAATGTTTGCTTGGATTTTGGTCCTAACTTCTTTATCAACATAATCGGGATACCATCTGGTCCTGTTGATGTGCCACTAGGAACCTTCTTCTCTGCCCTTTCCCACTCTCCTTGCTCAAGTGAAGCTATTGCTGTAACCGGTCTATCCTCCTTCGATAAATTATGTACCACGTGCTTTGCTGAAAATTTTTCCGTCATCCTTGTTCCTATGTGTTTTATTGCTTCATCCCCTTCTAGTCGAATACCCTCATCTGTAACAATAAACCTTTGTTCTAGCCTAGTTTTATTACTCATTGCATTTAGATGTTTCCAGAATTTTTGGGCTGCTTTTCTATCCTTTTTATTTACTTTTGACATCCATTGGGCACCCTTTCTTCTAATTTTCTCATTAATCAAATAGGATGCGTCCCTTCTAGACTTTATAAAGGTATCCCATTTTCTGTCTACTTCGGGTTTTGGTTCCCCCCTCTTCTTGGAATATCTGTGTTCCCTGGATGCTTCCTTGCGCTTTTCTATTGCCCTCTTGACCTCCTCATCCCACCAACTCTTGGGTTTGCATATTTTCCCTTCTAGCCTTACTCGCACCTTAGCTAGCTCTAGCTCCAGTAATCGAGTTAATTTGGTATAAGTCCATCCTGTTTCACTATCCTCAAAAATTACTTTCTCGATTTGTTTGGCTGCTGTTTCCAATTGCTTTTCTGAGTAAAAATCTCCCCCTGATTGTTCATCTTGCTTCAGTCCTACATTGCTTTTTCTTCTGAAGCTCAACTTGATACGCTTGTGGTCACTACCTAGACTTCTGGAACCATCTTCATCTATGCTCATTACCCCTAATCTATTATACATCCTCTGTGACATTAGTGCATAATCTATCGTTGAGTGCAGACTCCCTGCCTCCCATGTTATGAGCCCTTCACACTTCTCGGTGCTGTTGCATACAACTAAATCATGCCTGTCACACATGTCCTGCAGCATGCTTCCTGTCGAATCCGTGTACCCATCCAGGTCTTCTATGTGTGCATTCATGTAACCTAATATAATTATCTCGCCCTGTCCTCCTAGCTCATCAATGTCGCTTGCAATACATTCTAACATTTTCCTGTTTTCCTCTTTGGCATTAACCCCTGTCCACAGGTATATAAAGCCAAGGAGTGTTTGCTTGCCTGCCACTGTTCCTTTTAGCCATAAATGTTCCCTGCATCCCAGTTTAACCCTTTGAAAATTCAAACTTTTATGAATGAATGCCCCAATTCCACCTCCCTTTCTGCTGCCCTCTGTTTTATTGCAATATTCCCATGTGTAGTCTGGGTTACAGGGTGGTTGCTCCATGTCTATAAGATGTGTTTCCACTAAACCATATACCATTAATTCCTCCTGCCTTAACTGTTCTTCTATTTCCTCCCATTTCAGTCTATTCCTGCCACCTTGCATGTTAATTAAACCTATAAATGAATTAACTTGGCCCTGGCGCTTGCGTCTCTTTCTTCCCCTATGGTTCCATTGTTCCTTTGATCTTAATTCTTCCTTCTCTACACTGGTTCCCTCAGAGCTCTGGGTCCCCCCAAAAAAGCTGTTGCCTGGCGACCTATCCTACTACCCACCCTCTTGCCAGTGGCAGCACCGTAGTGGATGCCATCCTGTGCAAAAGGGTGGGGCCTAACCTTGTACACTTCCCTGTTGACTTCCATCACCCCGTATCTTAGTCGTCGACTCAATAGCCTAATTACACGGTTAGCCTCAACGACCCTCCTTTCCGTTTCGCGAGCCTGCCTCTGGACCTCTGGGATTGTGCATATGGTCACATGCACACTCTCAGAGGCCTCTTTAAGCCTACGCATCCCCACCTCCAACTGCGTCTCAAGATTCTGGCTCCTCCTCTGCAGCACATCATTGAGACCAGCATGGATAACGACAAGGTGTTCGCCATCCATGCTGCCCACCACCACCTTCCGGGCTTTGGCCATTGCATCCACCATGCACTTCCCCGACTGAGCCTCCACCTGCGCCCGCCTGTCTGCCTTCACTGCCGTCAGAACGCCTCCCTCAACCCTCGCTACGTTCGAGTCCCCGACCACCAAAACCCTCCTGCGTCCTAACCGTTCGCTTCCTAACTCCATCTGTTGGCCTCCGGATCGCTCTAGCTGACTCTCCTGCCGCTGTACGCTATTGTCGCGAGTCTCCGTGCCCGCTTTAGCCTCTTTCATCTCTTTCTCATTTTTCTCACTCAATGCTCGCTGCGCTACAGCTCTGTAGGATCGACGAGCCTCGTCCCCCACCTGACACTTCTCCGAACTAGGGTGCCCAGCCGGCCGCGACCTGAGCACTTCAACCTGTTTTTCTAGCTGGGTCCGCTTTTCCCACTCTTCTTTCATCTTGCCCACAATTCGCTTCAACAGGACGGCATTATCCTCCTCCTTTTTAATCAAATCGGCGATCTGAGCTTCCAGCTTAATCCGTGCCTCTCGTTCTACCTTCAGGTCCGCACTAAGTGTTTTAAACCCAGCTTCCCATTCCCCTTTTAACGTATGAACAGCGTCCCCAAACCGCTGACACATCTTACACACGAAGCTAGCCTCATCCGCCTCGGCTAAGCTCCCGAACCCAGTCTCATCTAAGTAATACCAACGGTCGCACTCCTGGCACTGTACTAACTCCCCGTCCTCGTCCACCTTAACTTTCCTAGCTTGCCGACCCATCGTCCGGCCGACTACGCCTTTTGAAAGCCCGCCAAAATTCCTATGCCGATAGCCCTCGACCCTGCGCAACGTAAAAGCCCGCCAAAAATTATTCTCACACACCTCCGCTGGCCTCCCTACCCTTAACTCGGTCTAAAACTACCACCCGACAGCATGTATACAAGTGTAAATACCAAAAGCCCTTAGCTTCGGACGTAGTCGCTGCAGCTCCCAGCCACGTTGCTTCCACGTGGAAGGGGGAAGCTCCACCCCTGTAAGCACCCTCCCGACAAGCAGCGCCCTCTGCCGCCATCGGTGGGCTTTCATTGCAAACGGTGCCACCTGCTCCCATTGCGCAGCGCTGGCGCTCGGCACACTAGCCAGTATATTCTAATTTCTAGGCACTATACTTGCGCCATCGTGGCCGTCGCACGGTGCGGGCGGCAGTGCTCATCTCGTTGGATATGGTGGTAGAATGTTTACGTCCATTTTTTTTCTTCTCGAGATGTCATTTCATTCAAGGCTTTCAGTAACGGCTAGCTGTTCTCCTTCGCAGTTTGATATCTATCAAGGAAAAGTTTGAAAGATGTAATGAACGGCACTACCACTCATGCACATGCAGCCGCTTCCTGTGATCAGGAAGTGTTATTCTTATTGAACTTCCGAGCGTTTAAGTGGTGTGGCACTGCTTTATCCTCTCTGATTATCTGACATTGAACAAATATGACTGCCTGCTTCATACGCGGTTGCACAAGCGGCTGAGGATATGTAAGAATGGCCGCAATTTGCTCACTATATGTGACCCTCTGTTCCTGAAAAAGTGAAAAACAGGAAAATCCCTGCGCTGTCAGGCTGCTCGAGAAAACACACAATATATGTGACTAAGTTTCAAACAATCACTTAGCGTAGAAGCGTAGACATCAATGGTGACGTCTGGGGGTACACAAGGCGCACTGAAGAAAAAATCCGTTCTTACGCGATTTCTGATCAATCCAGTCTATCCACCTGTCGTTTGTCTTCAAAAAGCGGCGATCGTCGAAGATATAGGGTGGACAGAGTTTAATATAGCAGCACGCAACCAGTATCTTTTAAGTCAGGTTAAGAAAGGTGAGTCGCATAATTATTTGGAGAGCACTTATCTCGCAGCTATTAGCGAAAACGATCCTGCGACTTCCTCAGAATTGGAAGATCTCGCAAGGTCAAATTACTTTAATGCCGCTTTTAGAACCGGAGCCTGATCTTCTGCAAGTGCATTTTCTTATGAAACGGAAAGAAGAGGCTGTTTATCTTCAGGAGAATTGAGCATCAGTTTTCGATCTGCCTGGAACGCTAGATGAGCCAAATTGGTTCATTTTTATTCGGTAACACACATGCATTTTTTTTTCAAAGTAAGATGAAAAAAAAAAGATCCGTGCAAAGAGAACGTCTATAGTGGTGTTAGGTCGCCCGGGCCCAGAGCGATCGGTTGGAGCAGCCTAACACCGCCTGCAAAAATAAAATAGCGCTAGTAGGAGTTTACGTCTAAATACACCCACAATTTGAGTTGGCAATAAATTCAAGTGCTTCCTTTCATTTTCAATAGCCTTAATATCGTACTTTTAATATTCTCATATACGCCATCCTTCATTAGAAATTCAGCCTCCTCCTGCTCAACACCTTGCATCATGCCCTCCTGACCATACCGTACGGCAGCCACCTCCGTTTTCCATGCTATCGTTTCTAGCACGTAAACGCTACACCGACAAGCTGAATTCGTCTGATCAACGATTTAGTCCTGTAAATAGTTTTCTCCTTGGTTTCTTCTTGTTTTATTTATGCTGTAAATAAATAGTTAACCTTCTCCTTTCTTCGAGTAACGTGAATGTTTGCGAGTTAGAACCACCGGGTCATCAAGAAACCTCGATTTCATCATGAACAAGGTGTTTCCTCTCATCGCCACCTGAAGGGGGAAACTCAACTACAGATTTCACAAAACAGAGAATCAGTTTACTGGAACGAATACAGCATGTTGAATCAAAGCGAACAGTGCGAGTTGAAGGCAATGCCCTGGTGAACCGAAGCGGCAGAAAAGAGTGGATTCAATTGCAGTGTCGCAGATTTAACAATTTCAGTCGCTCTCGCTGCCCGTCTCATTCCTTGTTAAGACCCCTGACAAAAAATCTAAATATTAACAGAACATAATGCGCTGGGTACTCAATGGTTGGAAATGTTAGAAAATATAAAAGGCTGGCCAACTGAATCAAGCTTTCCATGTGCAACTTGTTCTTGCTGAAACTGTCTTCCATAAGCTTTATAACACTTGATAGAGCTTGACTTGGGTATATGAGCCCATCATTATCAAAGGGGCAGTGAAATAGGCATCCGTATTTGCGCTTGCTTCACCACTGCTTGTGCAAAGGTGAGCAGCACAACTAGGGCAAGCTGTTTTGCAGCGAGAGCTACACTGGGCTACCAGTCGAGCATTTCGGGGTACATAGGACAGGCCAGTTGTGCACATGCACCGTTACGATGGCAACTGGAGAGGAGCAGAAGATGTGGCGTGCACGTTGCCGTCGCCGCGCACCTGTTCAGCCTCAAAGGGGACCTGGTGCATATTTAAAAATATGCTAATTGAAAATGCCCGCTGCTTGTATAAATGCCTGCAGCAAGTATTTTTCAGCAGAAATCATACTGTACCTAACCGGTGATAAAATTTGCCACTTGACACTTACACAGCTCTATTATCTCATTCCTACTAACTAGTTGCTATGTCTTCCCGAGGAGCAGCATTCTGTTTCCTTTAATTCGTTTCTTTTGGTCCTGTTATTGGTGTTGTCTCCCTTGTCCTATGTAACTAGGAAGCCACAACCTTTGAAAGACAAAGAACAAAAAGATATGAAACGAAACATTACAGAATATGGCTCAGGACTGCAAAGTGCTGTTCACTGTAATCTATGCAGTTTCTCTAACTTCTGTGCATGCATTTTTAATTTTCTCAGCGTGCTATACTTTTTGTTGTTGGTGGCACGTGGAAGGAACAGTACTCAGAGCAGCCATTTTTGACTAAGGTATTTATGACATTTATCCCTTGCATGGTGCATTTATGACATTTAGATCTGCAAGGGATAGAGCAGTTGCACAGAATAATTACCTCTGTGTTTTGCTGTGCCTTGTAGTGGTAGAATCAATGCCAATTTAGGAGCGTAATACAGATCATGTTGATGCCCAGTATTCGCTTACCACATTACCATCATCAATACTGCAGTCCCACAGGGCGGTAATTGTTCTAATGTCATCCAGCGAAATCCTCCACTTTGAAAACTACAGCAGATCGTCGTCTCACAAAATCCCGCACTTCGCAAACAATCTTGCCATGACATCATGTGGAACAGCCACAAATTTTTCCTCGAGGCAGCCACCACATTTTCATTACCCATTTCGATATGTCAAACTTGCGGCCAGGTGCACAGTTCTTCTATAAAGGATAACAGCCATCTTGAACATAATCATGAACGAGCGCCCAACGCTTACCTGCCCCCGAGCACGATTGATGGAGCACCACATTAAAAACTGGTAAAATGTAGCCGGGAGTCATAAAATGCATCAAATAAAGCCAAGGAGGAACTGTATGTGCGGCATCAGCTCTTTCATCAGCTACAGAAGGACCAAAAACTGAGTGAGATGGTGCATCACCGAAGAACTAAAAATAGCGCTTGTTTTTCTTCTTTCTTGTCCGTTGTGCGGCGCTGTTTTTAGTTTTTCATCAGCTGCCTACACTCCCATGAAGCGTTGCTGTTCCAAGTGGCCACCGCAATTGGAACAGTGGCCCTTCCAACAACTATCGACACTCCCAAGAGCGCCGAATGCGCAGTTAAATGTAAAAGAGTAAAAATAAAAATCGTTCTCAACAAGCGTACAGGATAGCTGAATTCTCCTAGGTAGAGCTGTAGAGCAAACATGAAATTTCAATCACTGCATCATCCCTCATACTCGTTTGTCTCCCCTTTATTTATGGTGCCATGGTCTGGTTTCGATTGTAAGTCAGCCCCCCCCCGCCCCCCCCCCCACACTTCGTATTTTCAAATTTGAAAACAATAGGTGTACTTGCAAGCATGTATATACAGTGTATTGCTCGTATTGCCTCCTTGAGGTGTATACGTATACTATATACCTGCAGTAAAAGCCCGCCCTCATTGGAAACCTTGCTCATTTCAGCGGCAATGCTCAAGGTGCTCTGGAAATACGGCAGCAGCAGTGCGAGATCCTCCAGAGGGTGAGCTGGCTAGAACCAGCTCGGGAAGAGCCCAGGGCTCGGCCGCTATCTCCTGCTGCATCATCCCTCCCACCACAGTGCCCTCAGCTGCCAGCCTTCAGCACTGAGGATTTCGAGGAGGCAGAAGTTGCTCTTCAAAATGACAGAGTAGCAGCTGCCCTAGTAATTTAATTTCTCATTCAACGTTTTATTACAGTAGTCTATTGGATGCTTAATGTAGTTGAGATATATTGAGAAAGTAGATGCTTGCCATGCCCAATCCATAATCTTGCTGTTCATGTTGAAGTTTCCTGCTGATATGGTGGGAATGGATGAAATTTTAAAAGTCTGCACATAGTAGGGTTACTGTGACGTTGTTAATGTTCTGTTTTACTACAACTGAAGATTCTGGATACCATCATGCCCACTTACACCGAACATGACAGTTGCATAGATTTCTTTTGTAGTAAGTCTAATTCCTGTATTACAGTAAAAAATCCTAACTGTTGCACAGAATTAACATTTCTGTTTGTTTTAAATTCGAAATGAGTGCCTTGTTTTTGTTTCTTTTAAAATCGAAATTAGTGCCTTGTTTCTGTTTGTTCTAAGATCGGAATGAATGTTTCTTCAAAACAGACCCTATTAGAAGAACAGAAAGCTGGGCAAGTTGGTTATTATTCATAGTGAACATAATGTCAACATTATGTCGTCTCTGGTAATAAATCTTCAGTTGAAAGTCAGTGCTTCTGGTGTTGTACGTGTTCCATCCTCGTCTTTTCCGTGCTGTTCAGTATAGTGCGCTGCGCTTTCCAAGCTCCCAACTGCAGTCGTATGCTCCTTATCAAGATCCCTGTTGATAAGCTGACTGCATGCATTATGTAATTAATCCTCATTGCAGCTTTCATGGCAGCTGGTGGTAGGTCGGGCCTCTTGTCATTAGCTTCCTGGCAGTTCAGTGCTTGTAGTTCACATAGCATATTCATTTAGAAGTATCGACTGGGGTTCATGACTTGTGGAACAAAGCGCACGAGAGTACACTGGAAAAAAATACACACGGACAGCACTACTGCATCTCGAGGTTTATTGCACGATTTCACCTGATATAATAGGTGCAAAGGAAACAAGGCGAGAATGAACAAAAATAATTAAAACATTTTGCTTAGTAATTATATGCTGTCATTGCCATAGCACATCCTTGGCCAGAAAAAGTTATTTCTTCGTCACTGATACTGATGGGGTACTAAGGCAAGTTTTACCTGCTTGGATAATATGAGGGCGCACACTTCACTTCACTTCACTTTACTTCCTTAAAGACCCTCGTGTGAGGGTATTACATAAGGGGTGGGACACATATAGATTAACAACAGAAAAAGTACACAAAAATTGAACGAGTTATACAAAGAAAAATGATTATCGTGATGCAAGCAAACGCGTAATTTGGTTAAGAAACATAGTTTGGCATGTGATGGCAGCAAGTTCATGGGGAAGGCCGTTCCAGTCGCTAGCAGTCCGGGGAAAGAATGACGAAGAAAAGGTTGTTGTGCGTGCTCGTGGCCGAGATACCTGCTGCCGATGTCCGGTGCGAAGAGAAAAGCGTGGTGGGGTAGGACAGATATAGGGTTCCTGTGATAGCTCGGAATAAAAGAATTTATGAAATAGGGATAAACTAGCAATGTTGCGACGAAGTGCAAGAGTAGGTAGATTGGACTACGATTTCAGAGCTGATATGCTGATATCAAAAGAGTATGAGGAATGAATGAATCTAGTTGCCCTATTTTGAACTGATTCAAGTGAGTTAGTAAGGTATACTTGTTTCGGAGACCAGATGGGCGATGCGTATTCTAATTTTGATCGAACTAGTGATTTGTATGCGAGTAGCTTAGCATGCTGGGGGGCAGAGTGGAGATGACGCTTTAAGAAGCCAAGCGTTTTGTTAGCAGATGAAATAATCTTCGCGATATGGCACACCTGATGATTCAGATGAAAATAGCTGGCACCTTGAAGTTTGAATTAACAAGTGTACTATATCTGTGCTGTTAACAATGCTTTCAAGAGTGATATTGCAATGCTGCCTTGATTTAGCTAATCAAAGGACTGTGTGATGTTCTACTACAATTGGTGGCACATTCCATCAAAGTATTCAGCCTCATGTGAAGGCTGTAATGTGAGGGTCCAGCAAGTTAATTTAAGCTAGTAGTGTAATGTTAAGTATATTCAAAATCTATATTTTGACACAAAGCTTGGCTCAGTTAATGTATTGTAGCATAGCTAAGGTGGCACTCAAATTATTTTAATTAGTGGTTTGAGACAATTGACTGGCAGTGCTGTTCCTCAATTTATTTTTTACATTATTCATTGTTTTCCAATTAAGGAGACAGCTTTGACCAGCCACTAGCGTGGCTATTGCTTTTTATGCCTTTTATCAATTGAAGCGCAGTACTTTAACCAGGACAGTTAAAGAGCTATAGAAACTGATTTTAGTTTGCATATTTTTTCTGTAATGATGCATAAGACATTCAATACATGAATCACCATGGAGTATTCCCTTACGGCTGCTAAATAATTTGATATTAAACTTCTTAATGCTGTTTTGATTGCAACAACCAAATGGTGGCCAACGTGTAAGAAGTGTTTATGTCACATGAGGTATAGAAAACCTGCACTATAATTGCTGCTGTATTGTAGCTGGTTATAATACGAGCATTTTGGCAGTCACACCATATCACTGTTAAGCGTTCTACAAGTTTGATGGTTATAGAATGTAGTTTTTTATGTGAAATAACCATTAGGCAACTGCAATTTTTTTTTTTTGCTTTCAGCAGAAGCAGCTTCTCCACATAGGAGGGAGCATGAGTGTGGTGATGGGTGTGGCCGTGCAGACTGTTCAGCCTACAGGGAAGGAAAGGGAGGGGGCAATATTTCAGCGTGAAGCTGTGCAGGGTAATGACAGGCATATTTGATTTTGAATCGCTGTAGCTTTTGATTTCAAAATATTGAAAGATTCCTGCTTTTAAACAGCCAAGAAGTTTTTTCACGCTGTTTTGTTGCTGCATCTTGCCATAATTTTGTATAACACCTGATGAATATTCTGTTGCTGTAAGCGTTTATGTGATTAGTTTGGGGTCTTACTCATAAAAACACCATAACGAAGCAGCAGATGCTCCTCAAACCAATTGTGTCCATTAGGCGTATTGTAATCAGTTGTCATGCACCTCCCTGCCAGTGCAAGGTGATTGACTGCGGTGTCCTCATGATAGCTCATAGTCACTGGGTAAAAGGCTTCTTCAAGGGAATTCATTTTTTTTGCATTTCATTACTGTTACAATCCCTGTGTGAGTCTGTCAGACTACCTTGTGTGTCATAACATGTTCTTTTCTTTTTCTGTCTGTCAAATAATGAACTTGGATTTCCTATGCTTGCAGGAAGTGTATCGTTTTAAAATCTGCCTTTTTTGTCTTTATTAGTGCACTCACCTGGCGCAGGTGCCATCTGGAAGAAGCAGGGTGTGGACATCCTGGCAGCGTAGGGTTTCATTGGCAGGCGGCTGCTCTGTGCGTGTGACTGAGGGGGCAGCCGAAAGAGGCACTCTGCCAAAGCATTCCAGCCTCCTCCATCACAAACCCTTTCCGACTCGGCGCCGCCTGCTAACCCCTGTGCTGGATCGATGTGAGGTACACAACAAATATTTGGAGGATTTGTGAACGCGGTGCGTCGGACAGTGGAGCGCTGCGCGTGCCAGCCCAGCATTGCACGTGTGCATGTGCGAATGGTGTGTGCGAGGCGACGGCGAAAAAGAGCGTGGCGAGCACGAGGAATGAAGAGCTGACGTGTCAGAAAACCGAGGTGTAAAGGAAGACAGCGCAGCGGAGGTCGTGTCATTC
This sequence comes from Amblyomma americanum, assembly GCF_052857255.1. Classification (NCBI taxonomy): domain Eukaryota; kingdom Metazoa; phylum Arthropoda; class Arachnida; order Ixodida; family Ixodidae; genus Amblyomma; species Amblyomma americanum. The sequence goes on along the minus strand of NC_135500.1, from coordinate 34,208,012 downwards.
AAGCGTGTAGGTGGCAGCCGTCGGACGTTGGGTCCGTGCTGCCACCTCCACGTGACGAGTGTTTGGCGATAGTCTGGGCTATTGAGAAATTCCACATATTCTTGTATGGGTCGTTCTTCATCATTCAGACTGACCACCAACCCTTGCAATATTTAACAAAGGCAAAGCACTTGAACAGCACGGTATTGCGTTGGAGCCCAACATTACAAGAGTATACCTTTCGTGTAGAGTACATCAAGGGCTCCGAAAACATAGGCGCCGATTGGCATGGGTCGTTTGTAAATTACTGTAGGATTATGCCCAATGTACAGCGCTACTGTCAGGTATATTTGCAATGGTGACCTGTGCAAACACATGGGGTAGTGTCTGTGGGTTGTTTTCCTTCTTCTGTTCTCCGGTTATGTGTTGTTCAGTGTGCACATGTTCACCTTTATGGTACAGACGTGTTTAAAGTTTGTGTCTGATGTTTTGTATGGTTCTTATTTTCCTTCTTTTTCTAGATGTATAATGTTTGACCGAAGTTTCCTCTGTGCACGTTTCCATGTGACCCATTTCCTTAACATCATGCTTGGGAAAAGTGTACGAGAGAGTTGTGCATCACAGGTTGCAGACCCACCTTGAGGACAACGAACTCATGCCGCACACTATGTTTGGATTTCGAAAATACCTATCGACACAGGACGTTCTCCTGCAGATCAAGGAGGAGGTGCTTACTTCCGTTCCAAAATATGGAGAAACATCCTGCTCGCTCTCGATCTTCAAGCGGCCTTCGACAACGTCAGTCACAGGGCTGTGCTGGAGGGGCTCAGCAAACTGGGTTGTGGGCAGAGAATATTCAACTATGTGAAAGCCTTTCTGACTAACCGAACCGCTACCATTGGAATAGGAGGCATCAGGACTGACACCTTCAACACCCCAGAAAAAGGAACACCACAAGGCTCTGTGCTATCACCTATGCTTTTTAATATTGCAATGATTGGTTTAGCAAGGGCGCTTGAAGAAATTGAAGGAATCAGGCATGCCATCTACGCAGATGATATCACAATCTGGGTGACAAGGGGATCCTTAGGCGAAAAACAAGAGCTTCTTCAGCGAGCGGCAGACACGGTCAACGCATACGCCCGACACTGTGAACTTGCATGCTCCCCTGAAAAATCCGAGGTGCTCAGAGTCTACAGAAAAGGGTATGACCTGCAAAACTCCATAGATATCTACATAGGGGCAACGAAGGTTCCAGAAGTATCGAAAGTTAGGATCCTCGGCATGTGGGTCCAAAGCAACCGTCGTATTGATCACACGATCAGACAGCTAGCAAATACCACAGCACAGATCACCAGGATGATTGCAAGAATTTCCAACAGAAGAAGAGGTATGAAGGAGGAAGACACATGTAGGCTAGTACAGGCCCTCGTGGTCAGTAGGATCTTATACGGCGTCCCCTACCAAACACCGCTCGAGCAAGAAAAGGAGCAGTTGGAGGCAATTCTTAGAAAAGCATACAAATGTGCTCTCGGACTGCCGGTCAGCACTTCGACGGAGAAATTCCTTAAACTGGGCATAAACAACACAGTACAAGAACATATCGAGGCCCACCTTATCGCGCAGAAAACAAGACTGATGCTGTCCGCAACAGGCAGAAACACGCTGCGGTTGCTGGGCATGAGGGACGCTTTGAAAGAAATCAATAGCACAGCGAGCGTTCCAAATGAAATCAGGAGGATCATTGAGATCAGTCCAATTCCAAAAAAACATGCATCCAGATATACATAAGGCGAGAAGAAAGGCAAGATCTGAATTCCATGAAAGAAGCTTCGCTGGGTCAAAAGACGTATTATATGTTGACGCAACAACATACAGACACCGATATGGCTCGGTAGCCAGCGTGGTGGATCACCAGCTCAGGGAAATCAACTGCGCTTCGATAAAAACCAACAACATACTCGAGGCTGAGGAAGCAGCCATTGCACTCGCCATCACCCAGCAGAGTGACGAGCCCCATGCACACATCATTACAGACTCGCAAGAGGCGTGCAGAAGATACAGCAGTGGACGCATATCCACTGCAGCCATTCACATACTCAAGGCGAGGACAATCACTTTTACGAGATGCTTCATCACGTGGACACCAGGCCATGAGGCTGTCAAAGGGAACCAATGTGCGGACGCCAATGCCCGAGCATACGCCAACCGGGAGGCGCGCACCGAAGGGGAACTGGACGCAGTCACTAGACGGTATGGAGCCATCTTAGAACACCAACGAGCCCTCCGGAGGACCTACCCGCCTCCCCACAAAGACCTTAGTAAACAGCAGTCGGTTGCCTGGAGACAACTACAGACTAATACATACCCCAATCTGAGTTTACTCAGCAAAATCTATCCATCCACTTATGAAAACAAATGCCCGCTATGCGGTGAACACGCAACGCTTTACCACGTTACATGGGCCTGTCAGAAAATGCAGGCAGCGCCGATAAACAACACACCTACACCGGAGCAGTGGGAGGCTGCGCTGTCCAGCTCGAAGCCTGAAGAGCAGCTCAAGCTGATCGACAGGGCTCGCAAGACTGCAAAGGCCGCTGGGGCCCTGGACTGAGGGCTCCACCTACGCTGCGAAAAATAACCCTAATAAAGTTTTTCATTTCATTCATTTCATTTCCAGGTGTCACTGCCTAAAGTGCTTTCGGTGACTTCTGCAGCATTTAACTTGTCTGTTTACCACATGAACATAAGTGTTGTGTGCACCAACGGCAGTTTTTTCAATGTGAAAAAACGTTTCCGAAGGGGGGCATATGCGAGGTGCACAACAAATCTTCGGAGGATTTTTGAACATGGTGCGTCAACAGTGGTGCGTCGGACAGTGGAGTGCTGCGCGTGCCAGCCCAGCATTGCACGTGTGCACGTGCGAATGGTGTGTGCGAGGCGACGGCGAAAAAGAACGTGACGAGCACGAGGAATGAAGAGCTGACGTGTCAGAATGGAATGGAATGGAAAACTTTATTGGTTCTTAAGATATTAGTGAGTTGAGGACGAAGTCTTCATTCTTGATAACTTTGGGTCCTCTCCAGCCTTGGGTGGGCCCCTAGTCCAGGGCACCACTGAGTCGGGCCACCTCACTTGCGTGTGCTATGAGGGCCCTTTGGACCCCTAGCTCGCAGCTGGTGAGCCGGCTCTCCCATTGCTCCGCACTTGGTGTTGTATGTTTGTGGAATGTCTTGTTTCTCTCGCATTCCCATGTGATGTGATATAGTGTTGGCCTTGCTCCGCACCACGGGCATACGGCGCAATATTGTGTGGGGAACATCCTGCTTAGTACGTAAAGATTTGGAAAGGATCCCGTCTGCAGTCTACGCCATCCTGCGGCTTCCTCCTTCGTCAACGCTTTGTGTGGTGGGGGTATTGGAATCTTAGCCCTCTATATAGGTTTAGCAGCTCTGAATAACTGTCCCCGCAAGTAATCTGAGGCTCTCCCGGGGGGACTGAGGTGCCCGCTCGGATGGTTAAGCCTCGAGCTAAGCTGTCCGCCCCTTCATTGCCCTGAATCCCTGCGTGGCTTGGTATCCAGATTATGTTGTGTGTAGGTTGTCCTTCATAGAGCGGTGCTCTACTAAGGATCTTGAGTGCCGTGCTGCTTATTCTACCCCTGATATAGTTTCGGCACGCCTCTTGTGAGTCTGTTAGGATGTTGAGGGATTTTCCTATCCTGTATCCTTCCTCTGCTGCCAGTGCGACAGCTATTTCCTCTGCTTCGGTTATGTCTGATACCGCTGCCGTGAGACTTGTGATTAGTTTGCTTTGATTATTAGCAACTACCGCTACTGCGTGTTTCCTGTGTTCTTTTGGATAGAGGGAAGCATCTGTGTAGACTGTATTGTCTCTCTGCCCTATCGTTTTTTCGTAGAATTCTACCCTAGCCTGTCTCCTGCTGGTATGGAGATTGGGGTTCATATTGCAGGGGACAGGTTGTATGCGTAGTTTCTTCCTTAGCAGGTCCGGTATTATTGCCCTACTACTTTGCGGTTTTTCTATTTCCCAACCCAGCTTTGTCAGGAGCGCCCTTCCTGTTGTTGTGTTACTGAGCCTTCGCGCTTGTGCCTTGAGCTGGCATTCTTTTAGTTCTTCAAACGTGTTGCTGATTCTCAGTTGCATCAGCTTGTCAGTGGATGTGTTTCTTGGGAGATGAAGGGCTGTTTTGTATGCCTTCCGAAGGATTGCTTTGGCTTGTTCTCTTTCGGCTTTGATGGTTACATGGTACGGCAGGGAGTATGTGACCCGGCTGACTACCAGGCTGTTGACCAGCCTGAGGGTATCTTCCCCTTTCATGTCGTATCGCTTGTGCGCAACTCTGCTGATCATGCGGCCCACTTGTCCCGCTGCTCTACTCAGCAGGCAGAGGGTGTGGCTGCACCTCCGGCTGCTCTGCAGCCACATGCCGAGGATCCTGATCATTTTCTGTTCCGGAATGTTTTGGCCTTCCAGTTTTACTTCGAGTGGGGCGTCTGTTGGGTGCCTTCCCACTCTGAGGAGCTCAAACTTCTCCGTGGAGCATCTGAGGCCTCTTTGCTGCGTATATTCCTCGATGCAAGCGGCGGCTTTCTGTAGCGTTTGCTTGTCCCCTAGTGATCCTTCGGTAGTCGAGATGGTTATGTCATCTGCATACATGGCATGACTGATTCCTTGGACTTGGTTGAGCTTCTTCGCAAGGTTGACCATGGCGATGTTAAAAAGTATCGGCGAAATTACCGAGCCCTGCGGAGTGCCCCTGCATGGCGTTTGAAAGGTGTCACTCCGCAGGTCTCCGAGGCCTGCTGTCGCTGTTCTATCTGTGAGGAAGCTTCTGACGTGGTTGTTTACTTTCTTCCCGCAGTTGGTAGTGTTGAGTCCTTCCATAATGGCGGCGTGGGATACGCTATCAAAGGTCCCTTTGATATCAATGGCCATGACGACGTTCTCCCCGTTTTTCGGCATAGTTTCGAGTACCTCTTTTAGTTGTAGCAGGATGTCTTGGGTGGAGAGGTTTGCCCGGAAGCCGAACATGGTGTTGGGGTACCATCCTCCGTCTTCTAGGTGCGTTTGGATTCGTCGGGTCACGATTCTCTCAAACAGCTTGCCGAGGCACGATGTGAGCGAAATTGGTCTGAGGTTTTCAATTTCAAGTTTCTTGCCGGGCTTGGGAATCATGACCACCACGGCGTGTTTTCACTCCGCTGGGACTGTTCCTTCTTCCCATAATTTGTTGAGGTAGAGGGTGAGTTGGTCTACTGCTTCTTCACTTAGGTTTCGTATTAGCGAATTGCGAATCTTGTCCACCCCTGCCGCCGTGTTCTTCGTGGTTGCTCGTATGGCTTCGACAACTTCTTCCCTTGTGATGGGCCGGTCTGTTGTGGGATTCTCCTCTCCTTGGTAGTGGTTTTCTGACGTGTCAGAAAATCGAGGTGTAAAGGAAGGCAGTGCAGCGGAGGTTGTGTCATTCAAGCGTAGAGGTGGGAGCTCTTGGACGTTCGGTCCGTGCTGCTGTGGACCTCCCTTGGATCACCCACGCAAGCCTCCTGCGTTCCTTGCAAGTGTGGAGATGGCAGCAGATGGATTGAGGGTCCGTGCAGCCTAAAGGCACCCTTGAATAGCCTGCTTTAAGCCTCTGGCATTTCGGACTGCCGTCGACGGGATCTGGCTACGATTCTCCTGCTGCTGCCAAGTTCTTCGGGCTGTTGACGGGAGACCAGCGGCGTCTCCCTCTGTTCCTCTCCGCTCCTAATACGACCTGGCTGTCTTTCGCCGCTTCCCTCGACACAACGCCAGTGACGCGTCGCACTACATCCACCCGTGTCCATCCTGTCTGCAAAGCATCCCCGCTTCACCTGGGACGCTCAGTACCTGGTGAACTCTTTCCTTTATTTATGTAGTGTTGTATGCGTGTTGAGTGTGCTTTTCTTGTTTTCGTTTTGTATCGGCTCTTTTCCATTCAATTATAAATACGGCTTCGTTTTGTTTGATCTCTTTGTTCTCTTGTTTGAACCTGCACGTGATAGCGTTCCCCTTCGGAAAATCGGGGATGCGTTACCGATTCGCGACAATCGACACCTCCTCAGCCTCCTGCATGGCATCCCCTCCGGGTGTGGCCATCATCCCCCGCACCGCGTCCCCCCTAAGCGCGGCCCCTACCACCTGCATGGCACCACACTTTAGCGCCGGACACTTAAATTTTGGCAATAAAATTTTTTTATGTATTTATTGATACTGCAAACCCGAAGTTGGGATTTTAGCAGGGTGGGGATACAAACTAAGTAGTTTAACAAAACAGGCAAAAGTAAACAAAATAACAATGCAAGTTGAAGCTCTTCTATTTATTTCCAAATAAATCTTGTGCAATAAAATGTTTTCCCGAAATTCTTGTTAGCTCCTTTCGATGAACGGCTGCTGGACATTAAGTAAAAAATCTGCACTTCTGTTTGCAAATCAAAATACAATAAATCAAAAGACTGCGTGCAGTTTTCAAATTTTCATGGGAGTTACAGCAAACTGCACATAGAGCTAGAGGTCCCACAGTATTGAAAACCACGGACGGGACCTCTAAATGCATGCAATAATTCTGCATTGGCTTCAGTGGCAAAATACCTGGAGGCAGCCAAGCTATGCCGACACTGAAAAGCCACTATTTGCCCATACTGGGCCGTGCATTGGCAGTGATGTTCGAGCCATTGTTGGCACTTAGACTGACTGAACATCGGCCCATTCTTTTCGTGGGAACGATGGGCCATGCTTGGAAAGGGTTGCAATTTGCCTAAACGCCAATGTAGGACCGATATTCATGCCAATTTAAACAGTGATATGCCATCGGTGGAGTGGCATGGTGTTTGGGTGGCTCTAGGATGCCTTTCCTCTGCAGGGGCTGAAGCTGTTGCGACACCCTATTCTTGAGAGCAAAGGCTAGTTGGCGTGGCTCGACTGTCTTGCAGGAAGTGGATTTTGACCTTTGGACCCTTGAAAGTTCCAAAGTTCTGTTCAAACACCTCACGAAATGCTTGAACAAGGCCCTCAACATCAGAAAGAGCATGAACAACTGCTTGGACGAGAGCAAAGTCAGTCCTCAGTTCTCGAATCCAAGTTCATTAAGCCGCCGTTCACTAACTATGCCGCAAGTGCTACTGACAGGAATGCGGTTCTCAAGTTTCTTGACCGCTAACCTATGTCCTGCGAAGTGCTTAAATTGTAGGGAAGTTAAGCATATGCCAAGCTCAAATGACTTGCTTGCGTTTCGTGTTGTCGTTGAACCTGCCTCGAGTTTTCTATTTGCAGCAAAACTGCGCGAGACTCAAATCATGCTGCGTAAGCGACATGCCAGGATGAGAGTGTGTGGAAATAGTTGCTGCGGTCTTCTTGTTACATTACTTGTGAATGCTAACTGCATTGAGTGGAGCAACTGCTGTTGCTGCACTCTGTTGCTGCACTTTGTTGCTTTCAACAAAGGCATTCACAGATTAACACGTGCAAAATTTCCGCACCAGCCTCTCAGGAAAATCTGAAGCAGCACCTGTAGTGTTACATATGAGATGTTTCGTTGAAGTCTCCACTAAAAAAAAAAAAGCTCATGAAATATCTAAATTTTGAATTGCACACCGAATACGTTTGGGAATTAAATAAAATACAGAATTTTTCTCTCAAGATTTAAGGTAGGAGTGATGTGGCTGAATTCGGCGATTCGCACAATGCACAGAAATTATCCGTAAAATTCGTGGTATGAATCACCAAGGTATTCAGTATTCCTCGAACACTTCCTTAGCGAAATGAGCTCCTTGAAAAAGTTTTGGTTTGGTTTATAGGGTTTAACTTGCCAAAGTGATTCTGCCTATGAGACACCCTGTTGTGGATGGCTCGTATAACTTCGACCGCCTAGGGTTATTTAGCGTACACTGACACCGCATAGTACACTGGCCTATAGCATTTAGCCTCCAACCGAATGCTACCCCCGCTGCAGGGATCGAAGTAACATTTGTTGCTGGGCTAGTTGGTGCATAGTTCTATGTACAAACGTTAGCGCAAAATAACACAATCACAAGAAACGTGGACAAGACAACGCGCTCCCACCACAAAAACACCCTCCTTGTCGGCTTGCAGCAAACGAATCTGTCACGGATCTCTCCGGAGAACACTCGGACCGAAAGAATGGACTAGGCGACGGGTGTACCCACACAAACGCACATTTAATACACCCTACGTGGCACACACACTAGAACAAAAAAACTAACAAAAATAACAGGAAACACAAAGACTATAAATACACACGACCCGGGCACACTGCTACTAGCATCTACTACTAGTGCTCTACTATTAGCGGTCGGCGTTCGTCCTCACGGTTGGTTCGGTGTGGCTGCGTCGTTTAACGGATCCAGTAGGCGGCGTCGAGGCGGCGTCTGCCGTGCTTGGGCTGGCGTTGCTGGCGGTGTTCGACGTGCTCGGGCTGGCGTCGCTGGCTGCGTCGTACAAGCTCCCGGTCCAAGCGCCCGTGGAGATGATGCCGGTGTTGTTGGCTTTGGTGGCGGCGTCGCTGGCTGCGTCGTATAAGCTCCAGGTCCAAGCGCCCGTGGAGATGATGCCGGTGTTGGCGTTGGGGGCACCACCCGGATGGGTTGCAACAGCGCTGGAGACACCCCTGGTCGTAGCAGGTGGTAGCGTCCTCTGTTGACTCCCCGGAACGGGCTCAGGCACGGCAGGAAGTCCACGATGCGGAGTGGTAGAACGCGAGCTCACCGGATCAGTAGCCGGCGTCGCTCTCTTCCAGCCAAAGTGTCCCTGACCCGCCGGAGCCTCCGCTTCTCTGCTGTTTCCCCCCGGGCCTCGCTCTCACTCGCCCTTTTATAGCCTCGGTGTTAGTCCAAGTATGCCTTGTCGTCGTCTTCTTCTTTTCTCCACCAATCATCTCTCTCCACCTCACCGAATGCTTCTCCACCAATCATCTCCCTCCAGCTCACCGAATGCTTCTTCTTCCTCTTTAATCTTCGGTTAATTCGCGTCGTCTTCTTCATACCTTTTTCCTTTAAAATTTAATTTAGGCTCCTTAATATATGTGACACATTGGGAGTGGCCAGAACAGAATGACTTCGCTCAAGTATAATTGAACTGACGGGTCACCGCGCTTTCCGAGCAGTGCCACCGATGCCGCTACTGGCTGCTACCACCGTGACACCACACCACCCCTAACCACCTGTAACCGTTACAACGGTCAAGCTCGGGTTGTTCGGCTAGAGCAGACGCACACAGCGAGGGAGATGCACGTGCTGCTCATACGACTGTGACCCCTGGGGTCCGATTCTTGATATTCGCCAATCCGCCCAGAGCAGGCCATACCTATGACGCGTGCACTGAGGCGACGCCAAGGTGCATAAACACAGAATAGAATGACGACGCTGAAAAATAACGAAAAAGTATGAAAAAATAAATGTCATCTGCTACTTGGCACCAAGTACAAAAAACACCAATGCCCTAAAGCTGTGCCTGAAGCCAAGCAGCTGTGGCGCGTATGTGCATATGCGTCGCACAGTAGCACGAAAGAGAGGGATGGTGAAATGTGTTGCGGTGCCAGTCCTGGCATACATGCCACAGACATTTACTGGGTGATGGTGCTGAACCAACTCCCCCTAGCTGAACACGACACGAAAGACCCTGCAAGCCAGTCACCACGGAAATGAAGTTTTGCGATAATTATACTGCATGAAGCGATCTTCGCGACGCTGCTGCTGGTACATTCGCATAAATCAACGAGACTTGGCGGTAGAGCCGCGATGCGTTTCATTATCGTTGCTCAGTTGTGGCCGCTTCTGTGTTCACTCACCTCGCATTATGAGACAGTAGGCTTGTGGTAGCTCCCCATTCAGACTTTTAGAACACCTTTTTCTATGCCACAGCTCCTCCCAAAGCTTGCACTTAAACATATAGATCCATGGATATTGATTAAGAGGTGTCGGCAGCTTTGAGGAAACCGTTCTCAGCTCATCGCCAGAAGCCATCGCGCAGCATGTCGAGTTGAATTATCACCACATGCGGCGATTCCGTACATATGAGATGCAATCATCGTCATGGAGAGAGGAGTTGGCGGAGAAACGGCTCGCTATCGGCTGGCGATCGTAGCCTCAACACATCAGTGGTGCTGGAAAGCTTAACCTCAACGTGTTGTCTTCAGCGGCGTATTGCGCAGGGTGGAGTGGTGCAGTGCGTGCGGGAGATCGGTCTCCACAAGCGGGGCCGTAGACAGCGAGTGTTGGCTGCAAAAAAACCATGCTTAGCACTGCAATCCGTTATGCATTTTAGGAACTGAGGTGCATCAAATTTAACACTATCTTTGGTTGCGTTTGCAAGCGGCCGCACACGAAATGCAATTGTGAATCGCTTCAAGCGCAATGCTCTGAACACGTATAATGTCTTATTTTCAGAAGCATCAAATGCGAAAGCAAAATCAGGAGGTATTGTTTCCTGCCAGTGCTGAAAAAAAATACAAACACAGCTAAAAGTCCACTAACAACAGGATCATAGATTTCGCAGTGCTGGCATTTCACTTAATCTGAATGGGACATATACCTCATTAGCATGCTGTGACCGCCCATGTGATTGCAAGTACGCACCAAAATGCAAGAGATGAAACAAAATTTGTCATGCACAGCCCTACTATCCCTCTGCTGTAGGACAACAGTACTGCATCACAGCAGCACCAGGCAGCTCCTTTCAATGCAGCAAGACTCCTCGTAAAAGGAAAAGGTATAATGTCAGGAAAGGTGAAGTCGGGTGGAAGAAAATGTCTTCACATATGCTACTCAACTATGGGGAAGGGGTGAACATAGAGGCAGCGAGTGAAGATGGAAGATGACGTGTTACAATGGTTTTAATGTTCTACTGCTCAAAGAAACTTCTCGTTTGTGACAGAAACTTTCTTGAAGAGTTGTGTTTTCATGACCATTGTTTTGGTGAGCAAAAAAGAAAAAAACAGTTCAGCGTTCAACAACAAGAAATAAAGGGCTAAGGGCATCTGTGACAGGCCAGAAAGAAGCGTCCACCAGTTCATCTAAAGACAAAAGCGAGACAAAGTGCAGTTGCAAACAATAAGTGTAGTGCATATAAAAGATTGCTGTCTACAGAATATGTCCAGCTGAATTTCAGATGAAGACACAAGTATTCATAAAATACGGCAAGGCACACATGTACAGTCAGGGTGGAATAAAATGCGAACAGCGCCTATGAACAAAACTAAATATTTTATCTGCATGCTTTCAGCTGCAGTATGCAACTAGCCTGATTCATGTTTCGGTGCAAAGGATCAACGAAGTACACATGTTTAAGCTCTTTTTAAATGGACATCACATCACTACAAAGAAGAAAAATACACTATATGTGTGTTCATGATTTATTCCGGCCCAACTATACATGGCTGTCTGACCAAATGTGCAGCACGCAGCCCTTCACGAGTGTCATAGGCACCTGCGACCACAGAACACATAGAGCGGATTGGCAATGCATATAATTAATGCTTGGCAACCTCCTCAGAGAAACTAATCAGGAAACAAATTGAAGGCCTTCTTCAAAAGCCAAATAATTTACAATGTCAGCTGGTTGTCTGGGACAAGAACCCATCACCGCTTTGTATTAGAGCCCTCAGATAACACTGTGCATCGGTGTGTAAAAAGCATAAAAATGCTTAAAAACTGTTTGCTTGTGAAGTCTTCAGCTGTCACTTTAGAGGAGCGGTAGCTTCGCACATATGCTGTGCTTCCGAATTGTGTGGCCATGGTGGTGTGCTACTATGGTAATGTGGCACATATCTTTCATTGCACACCAGTATATAAGGAAGGCAGAAATAAACATGAGGGTTTTTTGCTCTCAGATGTCAGCCAATGTGTCTGAGTGCTCCCTTAAGATGTGCCAGGCACTAGACATGACAGTGCATTGCACATCATATATTTTTGCCTTTGTTCCCTGCAGGTAAAAAATATCACAATCTGCTGAGGTACCAATGATGGCATAAAGCACTGACTGTCAATTACTGAAGCTTTTATGCATCCACAATGCTTTCCTTAATCCAAAATCCCAACCACCACAATGCAATTTCTATGTGGTCATCCGTAATTGCAGTCACTCAGACCATCTCAACAGTCATTTATTTATTCATTCATTCATTCAATTATGCCTCAAATGGTCCTTGCTGGGACACTTAAGTGCCAGAAACTGGGCGAGCAGAAGCGAAATAACATTCATCATCATCATTACCCTGACTGCACCCACTGCAGGGCAAAGACCTTTCCCATGTCTCACGAATTAACCCTGTCCTTTGCCAGCTGCGACCACCGTATCTCCGCAAACTTCTTAAAGGGACACTGAGGAGAACTCCATCATTTTTTTTGTTAGCAAAATCTGATAGTTCGGCATTTCATGGCTTTGTTGCCGCTTGTCTGGGCGCGAAAGATGCATTTATTTCAAAGAAATTTTGATTCGAAGATGAAAAAGATTTTCCCACCGCTCTGATTCAAACTCAGGGAACTCTTATGACGCCACGGCAAGTCTTATGACGTCTCAGAACGGAGTGACGTGATACGTGACGTAAACGCAGACTCCGTGATTTCTGACGGCTAGCGGTGCGGTGCGCAACCTTCCTTTGCCAGCCTCAGAGATCCGTGGTTCCATGAAGTAACGAAAATTCCTCCAAGGTGGCGCCTCTTATCCTAGGAAGTCATCACGCTTGTACTTGCGAGATTGGCCTGTGGCGGCGACACCTGTATTTTGGTTCTTGCTATTTTCTACATTAGAAGAGCTTTGTTTTCAGTAAGAGTGGCGTTTTTGTGATCAGGAGCTGCTATTCTATCGATACAAGCCAACTTCAATTTCTCCTCAGTGTCCCTTTAATCCCCTCCAACCAACTAACTTTCTGCCGGCCTTCTGCTACGCTTGCCTTCTCTTGGAATCCACTCCATTACTTAACGACCAGCGGTTATCTTGCCTACGCATTACATGCCTTGCCCAAGCCCATTTTTTCCAATGCAATGCGAAAAGCACAGACAGCAGACAGAATTTTAGACAACACAAGCACACCAGTAGTGTTATGGGAAGGGCGGATTTTCACATCTCATTGATTTTTTTCAGTGAATGCTTTAAGTGCACAAGATTATAGCGGTGAATTGCATCGGCACGAAGGCAATTGCAGTCCTTGGCTCTATGAACAAAAAAAAATTAAGATGTACAGTGGTGTGTGCACATGGAGGGTAAGCTGCTTTTTTAGCATGATTAAGGCAGTCTGAAACATGGCGAGCAAGTATGATGCTGAATTTCCAAGTGGCAAGATAAAATTCATGAATAACACAAACAATTTATCTCTAATATAATGATAGGAAAGGTTGCAAAATTCATGAATTTTAGGCTCACTGATAAATTTGCTTTTCCTACTCCTGTGTTGGCAATTTTATTTTCAGCACCAATTTGTTGCCACTCTGAATCTTAACTGGATTGGAAATGTTTTTAAGCTTTCTCAAGGAGACTACGAAGTGACAACAAATGCATTCCTCATCAACTTGGAGGGTGTTTCCGCATTGTTGTCACAAAGCAGCATACCAGCCTCAAGCCACAGCAGGTCGCAAGGCTCCAATTCATCTGATGTGCAATGGTCTTTACAACATGCCCCTCACATAGTATATTGAAATGTTGTGTACCATGTCGCTGCCACTCTTGTGAAAAGCTTTCTTGATCTGAGAACTACACAGTGTACATGTGAGAGAACACTGCTTGCAGCAGATGGTGGCTCTGTCCATGAGCGACACCAACACTACTCAAGGAAAACGGTGAGCGCCTTTTCAAGTCTGCTACTGCAACCTCTGAAGAATGTCTATATTAAGTAAAGGAATTGGATTCAGACAAGAAATCATATAGTGTGCCTACATATCGAATGTTTGCAAGAATCTGGTTGAAAGTATGGCAAACCGGCACGGTAATTTCTGTTCAGTAGGCTGCAGTCTGAAATTTCTTGAATTAATCTGCCACACAAGGCTACATCTCATTCATCAACAGAAGCACAGATACAAAGTCGAAACACAGTGCTCCGAGCAGAAAGAAGCGTAAATGTACTATTTATATTCATGATGGATCGTACTAGTAAATTATTAAAATATTCAGTTTTTTATTGCTGCCTACTGCTTATGTGCTCTCTCTTGAACTTTTGTTGAAGTATTTATTTTTTATGTTCGAAAGTCTTTTGTAAGGGGGGTTGTGGATCTTCTGCTGAGCCACAACAACCTTCTGTTAAGTGTCTTTCACACACACGTACACAGTTCACCACAGTGAGTGAGCGTGACTGCTACGCTACAGTTTATAATTCTGCTCTGGTTATGCATATACTGTACTGATGCTTTTGCTCTTGCTGCCTTACTTCTTTTATGAAATGCAAGGTTGCTTTCTGGTACCGTTGTGTGCCTTGTTAGTGTGAGCATTGTTATGACCACGGGTTCTGAATTTACTTATTACTGACGAATACTAACAGCTTACAAAACGTACCAGGGGACCCCGTGTTATATGGCTTCTTTCTCCTGTTCAACAAGCACATAGCCATACAGCCACTCAAGAAATGCCAGAATTCAATTAAAAATGACTAGGTGTATCCTGAAATCAGTCTCTATAAGCAGTTGTAGCGTGATTAGTGAAAAAAATAAATAGTGAAACTTAATGTTGAGACATGCAAGGCTTCAGCAGCTCGAAAAATCCAGTAAGTACTCTGCAGAACCCAAGGGTTTTGTGGTATATAATTTGCTATCTCCTGGTCATGACTGTTGCACTCTATTTCGCTGTTGGGGTAATTAGTAATATCTGGAACCCAGCGCCAGCAAAAAACAGGCTGGCTCAAGTGTTCGGCTCTGTAACAATTAAGAAGGGTATACACATATGATGCGACTTGGTTGACATGGATGCTAGTGTGGAAAACAGGCATTCTCAAACTGAGATAAAGTGCTATAGTGACTGTTTTAGGTATTCCTTCTGCAAATTGTAACATTGAGGGTTTTACATCTTCAAGGAACACATGCACTAAGAGGGACGTAGTACTATTGACCGGCATGTTATATTGGATCCCTTAACATGTGCGAACACTGTAGTACAGTACAAGGACCACTTGCAATTTAGCATTTAGTAAATCATCAAACGTTGTGGTAGATGCAATATAATGCCACACAGAGAAAATTAGAGGCTTGTTATACACATCGCACATTAATTATTTTATTTCTCTGGTGAGCTATTTATACGCATATTTTGGGTTACCCTCCAGTGTGTCATCACTGCTAACTGAATTCATGACCTCTGATTACTGATGTGCGCCAGCCACGGCAACAACTGTTCTCCGAATTTTAAAAAAAATCGTTTTTCGACGTGCCTTAGCCACATTTTCCATCCTTTTGTATCTACAGTATTGTGCGTTTTTATCGCTGACACTTTCAAAAATTTCCCCGCCTCAACCGCTGGCTCGTTTGCGGTGAAACTGCACACAGAGCTTGCGTATTATGGTAACTTTTGTATCGTAGCAAGTTTGACAATGGTACTTACTTAGTTCAGGCGCACATGATGCGAAAACGTAAGCGTCTACGAGAGATCGGCGAGCCAAAACCCGCAGACGCTTTTTCGCTAAAAGGCGGCGGTGGCGCCATCTGTTTTCGACAGTGGAAAGCGTTACAACAAGGCCGCCGAGACGACCGTTGCAAACAATGTTCTTTGAAAGGTAAAGCCTCGTTAAATCAGCTGTTCTGATATTTTTCCCGCTCAGTTAGCCGAAAATGTTGTAAGCGCTTCAGTTGAAGCAGACGAAACGACAGGAACGGCATATTCAAAAGGCCCGCGCTCCTTGCAACGCTCGCCTCGGCGGCCTAGTCGTGACGCTTTCCGCTGCCAAAACAGATGGCGCCACTGCCGGTTCTCAGCGAAAAAGCGTCGTCTGCGGGTTTTGGCTCGCCGATCTCTCGTATACGCTTACGTTTTCGCATCATGTGCGCCTGAACTAAGTAAGTACCGTTGTCAAACTTGCTACGATACAAAAGTTACCATAATACGCAAGCTCTGTGTGCAGTTTTACCGCAAATGAGCCAGCGGTTGAGGCAGGGAAATTTTTGAAAGTGTCAGCGATAAAAACGCACAGCACTGTATATTAAACAAGGCAGATGAGCCATGCCCTAAAGCATGCTAGCCTATTAGCCAAGAGGCAAACATGCCCATTCTTAGGAAGGTGAATTTTTCTTGGTGTCTGTACACGAAACTATATGTAGCACTGCATCATATTATGCTGTCCTTGCACTTATGCACTGTGAATTCGTCTGCACAAGGCTGAAACTTTTCGCTGGCTCTCTCTACTCACTGCCACACATCGATATATATCAATACATGTGAAATGTTTCACTTCAGTGCCATTTACCTGAACCTGTACAGTTATCGTATATGCACATATACAGTATTGTGCGTTTTTATCGCTGACACTTTCAAAAATTTCCCTGCCTCAACCGCTGGCTCGTTTGCGGTGAAACTGCACACAGAGCTTGCGTATTATGATAACTTTTGCATCGTAGCAAGTTTGACAATGGTACTTACTTAGTTCAGGCGCACATGATGCGAAAACGTAAGCGTCTACGAGAGATCGGCGAGCCAAAACCCGCAGACGACGCTTTTTCGCTGAAGGGTGGCAGCGGCGCCATCTGTTCTGGGCAGTGGAAACCGTCTCGACAAGGCCGCCGAGGCGAGCATTGCAAACAATATTCTTTAAAAGGTAAAGCCTCGTTAAATCATTTGTTCTGATATTTTTCCGCTTAATTAGTCGAAAATGTTGTATGCGCTTCAGTTGAAGCAGACGCAAATGCCGAACGGCGTATTCAAAGGGCCCGCGCTCCTTGCAACGCTCGCCTCGGCGGCCTAGTCGTGACGCTTTCCGCTGCCCAAAACAGATAGCGCCACTGCCGCCCTTTAGCGAAAAAAAGCGTCGTCTGCGGGTTTTGGCTCACCGATCTCTCGTAGACGTTTACGTTTTCGCATCATGTGCGCCTGAACTAAGTAAGTACCATTGTCAAACTTGCTACGATACAAAAGTTACCATAATACGCAAGCTCTGTGTGCAGTTTCACCGCAAACGAGCCAGCGGTTGAGGCGGGGAAATTTTGGAAAGTGTCAGCGATAAAAACGCACAATACTGTATTTATTGATGTAGCATTTTCCATACTTACCTTGATAGTACCGTACCTTTTTGCAGCATACTGGCATTTTTCGATTTTGATTGTTTGGAGTGGCTGTAACCGATATTGCCATGTCACTGATGCTTAGAATCACCACTTTTGTACATTCAACAGGAATGCTGGGATACGCGGCCGCCATATTCATGACCCACCGCCGCTCCGTGCGCACTGGTGTGGTCGCGGTAGTGCCAGCTCGTGTTGTTTCCCGCGTGTGCGTAAGCGTTGCAGTCTCAGCATGGTCAACTGCGCCGTTGTGGGCTGCTCCAATCGCAGCGACGTTACAGGGAGAAAGAAAAGGCCAACTAGCGCGAGGTTTTTCTCTCTGCCGAAAGTGATCGAAAACCAGTGCGAGCGAACCAAGACTCTGAGTGCGAAGCGCCGCAGCTTGTGGTTAGCACGCATAAAACGTGCTAATTTCAACCACGAAAGCCCCAATGTGCGCGTCTGCGGTGTGCATTTCATAAAAGGTGAGCCCACTGTATGTATCTCCGTTTTATAGAAAAAAAGCCAACACGACAACGTGGAACGCTTTGAAAACAGCTTTGCGTCCGCAGGAGAAGCGTCCAACCTGTTCGACGAGACAAATCCAGACTGGGCCCCGTCTCTCAGTCTCTGCCACGGGACCAGGCATGCTGATTCCGCGCGGCACGATCGCAGAGCAAAAAGACTCGCTCACAATCGACGGGCCGATGTTGAAGCGACAGCAGTGGCATCGGAGGCGTCGCCGCGTGCCTGTCCCGATTCCCCACAGCCACCGCAAGCCGAGGAAGTCAGCGCCGATGAAAATGAGACAGGTCAGTAGGCATTTTTTTTTTTCATAGTAATGCATGGTCATTTGTTTTTGCTTACGATGCATTCCAAGGCCTTTGGTGCGTCGGTCCGCTTACCTAGTGCTTGTGATGCCTAGCCAGCATGCAGTTTCGCTGGCTGCCACTCTAGTTTACGAGCTTATAAACTTTTTTTTTTTTTATACAGGAATCGCTGTTCAAACCGACATGACCATGCAAGACATACAGGCACTGGAGCAGCATTCTGTAGTGCTGAATGAACATCTGTACACATTGCAGAAAGAGCAGCTCGAGGTGAGGTCACTGAAAAGTTGTGAAGTAAAGGTGCGACTGTACACTGGGATGCCAAACTTTGCTGTTTTATTTGCCGTGTTCGAAGCACTAGCAAGCTTCATTTCACTCAATGTCAACAATAAGCTCACAAAATTTCAAGAATTCGTTCTGTTCATGATGAAGCTAAAAGTAAATCTGCAAAACGCTGACCTTGCATTTCGGTTCAATATTTCAGAGGCTACAGTATCGCGCATTTTCGACAAGTGGCTGCACGTGGCGTATTGCAGACTTAAAGATGAAATAAACTGGCCCACACGAGATGCTTTGCAAAAGACAATGCCACAGGCATTCTACGACTCGTTTGGTGCGAATGTAGCAGTCATCATCGATTGCTTCGAAATCAAGATAGAAAGGCAATCATCGTATCTTCCAAGCTGTGAAACATGGTCCCAGTATAAAGGTAGCAATACAGCCAAGTTCCTGATTGGGATTGCTCCACAAGGTGTTGTTACATATATATCCGAAGGTTGGGGAGGCAGGGCAAGTGACAAACATATCACCGAACACTGTGGGTTTTTGCACAACTTGGTGCCTGGAGACGTACTCGCAGACAGGGGTTTTAACATCAGCGAAAGCGTTGGTTTCTACTGTGCAAAGCTTCACGTGCCAGCGTTTACCAGGGGAAAGAAACAACTTTCAGCAGATGTGCAGAGCACAAGAAAGCTCGCAAACGTGCGAATACACGTGGAAAGAGTAATTGGACTCATTAGGAATAAGTTTATTTTTCTGAAGTCTGTCGTGCCAATCGATTACGTTGTGTGCCGGCCAGGAGATGAAGTCGCACCACTCGACAAAATTGTAGCTGTGTGTTGTGTGCTATCTAACTTGTGTGCATCAATTGTTGCTGCACCAAAGGACGCCACTGGACAGCAGGCTTCAGCCTCAGTGGATGAGTGATTGTGAATCGTGCTTCAGCATGTCTGAATAAAGCACTGGACAGCAGGCTTCGGCCTCAGTGGATAAGTGATTGTGAGTCCTGCTCCTGCATGTCTGAATAAAGCAAACTCAGAATCTGCTGACGGCATTGTCATTTCTCAACGCCAGATTTCAGCGTGTCCCATATGGGCCACGTGTGTTCCAGCCTCAAGACGCACTTCCAAGGTTGAAACATGAGGCAGCTGTCCAAGTTGTGTTACAGGTTGCTTAGCCTTTGGGTCCTTTGCACTCTGGACAAAACCACAGTGTAGTTTTTGGTGCTCGCTTGAGTGCCACACATGAAAAGTGGAACCATTTGTAGTGGCAGGATGCGTTGTCGCAAGCAACCATCTTTCCAGTTTCTGGTCCACGGCAAAAACAGTAGACATCACTGGGAGAGTTTACCACTGGACCAGCATGCTGCCTGGTGAAGTAGGTGCTGAAAAGCTCGGGCAGGATTGCATGAATGAAGAATTTTCTTCCAGCAGCCAGAATTTCCTCACAAAAGTGCCTGTCTTTTTGTATTCTCTCCACGTGCAACAAATTAGGTGTCCACACCACGAAGACGCACCACTGAACATCACATACAGCCATTTGTGTCTGCACTTGGTAGAAATATCCGTGTTGTCGCCGTAGCTGGACTACACCATTGACAGTTTCCAGGCAGGAACCTGCAGTAGCCATCTCTGTAACGTCCTTCACTTCCCTGAGCGAAAATGGGCACTTAAGTTCAACAACACCCTTCCAACAGCATGCGCAACAAACAAGACCGTCTGGTGTTGCTCCAACAAACGGATATCTTGTACTCAGGTGCAGCCCCGACTTGGAGCACTTGAACATGTTGTGCTTCTCGGCTTCACTGGTTTGGTATGCCCTGAAGGCACGGGGCTCATTTTTCACTCCCCATGTGATGGCAGGCATCTTCAGCGACTGCTTTTCAGGATAGCATATCAGTTTTAGCAGTGATATGCTAGGGTTATCAATGCTTGTGTGGCACACCCTTTTCATTACAGAAGCAGTCACCCTGCCCGCTCGGTACAAAAACCAATTAGACGAGCTGCTCTGTTGCCTTGTCAAAGCTTCAACGGCCTTTACGGTCTCTTCACTTATAATTATTGATGGCATGACATCATTGGCTTTCTTAACCAAAACATCCAAATCATGCGCCAACGTTTCTTCGGAGTAGAGGTTTCTCAAAAGGGCATCATGCATCGGTACAGGATTTTGAATGTGTCCATCATATCCGCGGAGGACTGAAAAAATTGAAGGAACAATGCCGGCATCCTGAATTGAGCCGTAAAGCTTGGTACGCTCTTGCTCTGAAAGTGGCGGGACATGAGCCCGCTCCTTGACTGGACCTGCCTCAAAGGAATTGCTATCAAGCTGCCGCTTTTTCCCTTTAGATGATGTGAAGTTTATGTCCTTGAGTCGCTTATATTGTACTTTTTCGACATAAGCGGGCAGCCACATATTATCCTTCTGGGTGCAACTTCTTGACTTCATCATTTTGATGCCGGTCTCAACTGCAAACAAACAGGCTCCAACATGGGAGCATGCTTCCCCTGCTCCAGCCATACATGTGCAGTGCGCAGTGATCACAGCGCCATCCTTCTTGCACAAAATCCACACTTGGAGAGGTTTGTGCCCCAGCCTCTGTGAGTGGTTCACCTGCGAAGACAACGAGAAAAAACGTCGGCTTTACTGACCTATCGTTTCAAAATTGCTGCGGTTCAGTTGCACTTTGCCTAGGGATGTCGTCTTAGAACAAAACATTTGAGCCGTTTTTTTTTTTTTTTCAGAGTTGCGGTGCACGAACTTGTCTGTCTGAACCTGCTCATTTGCAATGCCATTCAGACTGTGCAAAATAAAAACAAAGGCACATAATGGGAGCTGCAACTCGGTTCTTTTAATCTGTGGGAGACTGCGCTGCCCAGCTCGGACTTGGCTGTTCAACGCCGGGTCCTCGAGCGAGCCACCGAGGTCATCACGAAGCAAAGTATTCTGATCACCTAGATTTGACCTCAAGTTCCGTTTTTCTGTTTGTTTTTTGGAACCGATAAGGTTTTTCCGCCTCCTTTCACGCTTTGCGGACACTTCACGTGCTCGCGTACATACATAACCGAATGTCGCGCTTCAGATGCGCCGCACAGAGCGCTTAGCGCAAACGGCGTACGGACCATTCGTCACAGCTTTGCTCATACAGATTAACAAGGTTTGCAATCATCAAATGGATTCGTAATGCTTACCTCGCCGAGCAGGACAACTTTGCCGTCCTGGAATTCCTTGGCAGAAAGGTGCTTCACCCAGCCGCTTGTAAAATAATTGTGGGACTCCAAAGCTTTGTACGCTTTCATGTCTTCCAAAGTCACAAAGTTCGCGGAAAACACAAGATACGTGACGATGTCGCCGTGCGAAATCTCGGGGACGCCACTCACATCGGCACTTGTGTCCACTCCGGGCCGCAGCGTGTATGGATCGATATCATCGCACAGTTTCAACTTGTCTTCGTAACGAACGCGAATACTGCCGATGAGTTCAGAGTAATAACCCGCGTTTAAAGGTTCATGCGGCGCCATAGCAGGCACAAATCGGATGAAGAAGAGCTGTGAGCGGTGCCGGTGCCACGAATTTGAAAGCATCCGCGGCAGCACAGCACTGAACGAAGACTGACGAAGCATCAAGCATGGTCGCCGGGTGGCCGGGTCAACGAGCAGGCGGATGTGACGTCACGTCACTGAATTGTTTACGCTTTTGCTTTTCGCCGCTCGCCACCATGCACCATACCACCTCAACAAACACGTCGGAATACACGCAGCACATAACGGAAATACATAGGAAATTATTCAGGAAAGCAGTTAGTCACCACTAAGTACGAAGCTTGAATCTCGCCAGCGCTCGCCAGCACTACGAACGCGCGAGCAACCGAACGCAACCAGTCGCCTGAATGTGTGCCGCCATATTTATAGCGAACTAGAATACCTATCTAGTGGCGCGAACGGAGGCGCGCGGCAGCGTAGCGGCTGAGGCAGAACGCCTCTCCTCGCCGCAAGGGGCGCTACTGCGCCTTTTACTATCCCCGCGCTGCCGCTGCCGGGCTGCTTCTCGCATTCGGAACGGCTCTCCGGGCGCTTAACTGGCTGAAACGAAGTGTTTTGTCTGCGTTCTACGTTTCGGCGTGGCTCCTCGAGCTGTAAACTGTGAGTGATCCGTAGAAAATCGTCTTGCGTGTGTGAAGTTCGTGCTATAAATACACTACAGAGAGGCACGATGCCGAAAAGGAAGACGGACTCCCATTGCTTTGCCCTGGGCTGTCGGAGCGGTTATCCAGGAGCTCCTAATTTTTTCGCCGCTCCCACGGACGACGAACTTAGGAAGAAGTGGGAGCGCAATCTGCGAAGAGATCACAAACCTTTCACTGAGTCCTCAGCGGTCTGCGAGCGCCACTTTGAGCCGGAGTGCATATTGCGGGACTACATACACATGATAAATGGCTCCGAAGTGCGACTTCCCCGTGGGAAGCCGTCACTGGGACATGGTGCGGTGCCTACCCTCCTGCCTGACTGTCCGTCTTACCTTTCGGTCCGAAGAGCGAAACAGAGGCCAGAAAGGCCAGCAACAGCAAGCGACAAGACGCACAGAATGAAAGTGCAGATGTCGCGCAGGAAGCGCTTCGTCAGCCTGTAACCGATGTTTCGATTTCCGAGCTGAACGCTCTAAATGAAGCTGCAGGCCCCACTGAGAGTGGGCCCTTCACAGTTAACATGCTTCGAGGAGTGATATGTTTCCCTCAAAGACCCGGTGCCGGATAAATTGCGACAGTGACGCCAGCGTGCTCTTCGCAACAACATCGATACGAAGAGACACCAAACTTGAGATTCTTCACGATAAATCCGTGCTGTTCCCTTTTGGATGCAGATGCTGGCCAGCAAAGCTCCCATAGTAGCAGGCAGGAACTTGTTGATAAACTGCTAGATGCAGGCAACATAGATGCAGCAAATGCAGTGTTCCCCAGACCATTCCACTTGCACTGTGGCATGAAGTGACAGCCGGCTAATATTTTTGTACAGTTGGTTATGTGGCCAGGAAATGTGTTCTGAAGACGGGCTGTGAAAGCTGCCTCAATTTGCTTTTGTTGACCAAAGAGGCGGCTGGGAAATTAAACCTAGCCCAGTTCACTCGCATGAAAGACAACGGTGGTCTTCTGTATCCCGCTGCCGCCCTGTACGAATTTGTAGCTGACCTAGAAAAAGCTTTCACAATATGTTTTAGCCTCCTAGAACTACATGCAGACAGTATCATCGATATTGTAGATGTGGTTAAGGCAAAAACAGAGCTTCGACTTGGCTGTCCAGACCACTGTGAGAATGTTGCAACCGAGCTCACTGCTTTTTACATAACAACCCGCCTTCACTTTTTTATGAAAAGCATCAATAGCAGCAACAACCGGAAATGCCAAGCTTCTAAGTCCCTGAAAATGAGTCGATGCACTTAGATTTGTGAAGCACCCTGTTAGGGTAGCTGCAAGCCCAGCCTTGTTTCCACGGATGAAATTTCTATGTAACCTAATTTAGGCTGGTTACGCCAATAATGTGCCTGCCATCAAACCAATGTTTGCTTCAGTTTTTCTTTTACATATCCGCACTTGCCAATAAAAGTATAATGCTCGCCTCCCGTCTACTATCAACCTGGCTTATGTCATGCATACACTGCAAGTAAAATTTGCCGAAAATTGTGTTGGAAATATTTTCAGTCATGGGTAAAATTTTCTGACCAAAATGCGTTTCTGAGGCCGCTTAACCGTCTCAGGAAAAAACTGATTTCCGTAAGACTAGATCACACGTAGGCGCGCGCACAGATGAATGAGGGGTGTAGTTCTCTACAATTAAGTCGCCGCGGTGGCTCAGTGGTTATTGTGCTCGGATTCTGACTCAAAAGACACCGGTTCGATCCCGGCCGCGCCGATCGCATTTTGATGGAGGCGATATGCTAGAGGCCCGTGTTCTGTGCAATGTCAGTGCACGTTAAAGAACCCGGGTGGTCGAAATATCCAGAGCCCTCCACTACGGCGTCCCTAATAGCCTGAGTTGTTTTAGGACTTTAAAACCCATGGCACCAAACAATAATCGAAGTAAACAATATCAGCCTGGCAATAGATGCACCTAGACAACTAACAACCACCGGAAAATCCGTGAGCCTCTCTCATTGCCCGGCGCCCGTTCTCGGTAGCAGACGGCATACGACGACGCGATTTTTCATCATCGCCGAAATGCTCAAAGGGCAGAAAAATGGTGCCTATGAGGTTACGTTGAAGCTAGTTGAAGCAAATGGCATGCATGTTTATTAACTACAGGCGTATTAGTACACCACACCGGAACAACGACTCGGAGAAACACACACAAGCTCCAGCGAAGACGCCGCGACGCCGCTAAAAAAAGTTGCAGTGGCGCCACCTAGTGGTTTCTACGCCAAACGGCACGCCCGCGCCCTTCCGTTCGCGCCACTAGGATAGTATTCTAGTTCACTGTAGCCATATTAGATTTTTGGATTGGCTTGTTTGAGCTTGTCTCGGGGAGTTTTGAGCAATCCGGGCGTTTACCGCTGCTTTCAGCCACCTCCCCAGGCACCGCCACCGTCACCTTCAAGAAAAAAAAAAAAAAACGGCTCCTTTGCCACTTTTGCTTTGTTTCCACTTTGTTGCAGAGCTTAGTGCGGTCCGCATCGAAAGAAAGCGCTTTTACTTTGGTTCATACTGTAAGTGAATGGCACTTCGCCTATTTCACTTTTTACTTTTAACCATTACCTTTGTAACTGAATGTGAGTGTGCACTGTGGCTGTCGTAATGGTTGTTTCAAGAATTAATGTATGTTTTCTGCGTTCGGTGTGTTGCGCTTCGCGTTGTTGTGTTGCCTATTTCACTTTCTGCTTTTAACCATTACATTGTAACTGAGTGTGAGTGTGCACTGTGACTGTCGTAATGGTTGTTTCAAGAATTCATATATGATTTTTGCCTTTCTGCTTGCGTTCGGTGTGTTGCGCTTCGCGTTCGTGGTGCCTATTTCACTTTCTACTTTTAAACATTACTTTTGCAACTGAATGTGAGTGCACTGTGACTGTCGTAATGGTTGTCTCAAGACTTCATGTATGTTTTTGCCTTTCTGCTTGCGTTCGGGGTGTTTCGCTTCGCGTTCGCTGTTACCTAAAATCTGCTTTCGACCGTGGGGTACTCGCATGCCGCTCCGATTTTTCGTTCAGTACATTTTCAGTATATGAAAAACGTTGTATCGTAAGTAGGACTCGGGAAGACAGCAGACGCAGCAATCGACCTCCTCCAAGCCGTTGTGTATTCCTTCCTTCGTTCCTCATTCCGTGTGCGCGTGTGCGTCGCGCCTACAACGCTTCGGCCTCTGAAGTACATTTCCGCCGCACGTGGAAAAAAAAAAATTCTTCCAATCCATAACATAGCCTTTAAACTTTGTGGGTAGCTTCTTTTGACGCGTGCTTCTGCGAGGCAAATTAGCAGTTGCTGCTGTTAAGGTGCACGAAAGTTGAGGAGTGGCTGTCAGTTCTGGAGCAGGCGAAACCAGGCGCAATGAAGGGTTCTGAGTGACATCAGCGGTATTGGGGTTATGCTTGGTTGGAGGTGTGTTACAAGAGAAGCTCTGATTCGCGTTTCTGGAATGTGGACTTGTCGGCTCTCGAGTTTAGTCGATGCGTGGCAAAATGCCGGCGAAAAAAGGTGCCGAAGCTGAGGACAGTAACTGCTGCTGAACGACTTCTTGATGAACAGCCGAAAATTTGGGTGGGTGCCACACTTGCCCATCATCCAGCAGGTATGAGGAAGGTCCATGTCGCTCCACAACTCTTCGAGGCTCCGAAAACTGAGTAGACAGCCTTCCTCATACAGACTGTTGCGCAGTTATACGCGCACCGCAGAATGCTCCTCGCAGCTAAACCAGTGAATTTTTCGAGCTCAAATTTTGCGCAGAAATGGCATTTGGTTGGCAGAATTTTTTTATAGCACATTTCTTTGGGGTGCTTGACTGAACCAATAAGAAGTCGGATATTCGCATCATCTGCGGCGACGACGAAAAGAAACAGGCCTCTCTATCAGCAATTGCACCCGTGGCACCATCTCGTTGGTCGACCGTGGAGATTAGGCGATGGATGGGGCCTTTTGCGGGAGGTTTGAAGATTGTTGAGCAACTGCTTTACCAAAGATCACAGAAAACTTAGTTTGGCCAAAACTGCACTGTCTGTCGTTCCCTGTCAAACAGTTGCTCCACATCGGCTGTAGGTAGAGGCCGCATCACGCTCCAAATCCCATGCTAAGTATGTACCTTTCATTTACGCATACATCAGAAGCATTTTACCAAAATCAGATTCACTGTGCAGCATTATTAACACCACCAAAAGTAAAATAGTGGTACTAACGGAAACTTGGCTGTATCCTTCCATTTCTAACTCTGAATTATCTGCCGCTTTCCCTAATTATATTTTCCGCCACGATCATGAGAACAGGCGTGGCGGTGGTGTCCTAATTGCCACCCATCAAAGCTTGCTCTGCTACCCCATAAATGTCACCTCATGTTTGGGAATCAGGTTCGCTCGCTCCAAAGCATTTAACCCTCCTGTTATCGTCTGCTCCCATTTCAGGCCTCCTGACGCTGATGCCTTGTTTGTCATGCACTACTTTCACGATGCGCTCCAGTCCATAACCATCTCATTCGCGCACACCTTTGCTTATATTTGGCGACTTTAATTTCCCTCTCATATCGTGGAATGACCTTGCAACAACATTAAACAAGCATACTATCGTGAGCGATTTTTTTGAACTTGTGCCTCACAATTGGTCTATCTCATGCTTGCTGCTCATCCTGACAGCATTTCACCGCTCACGCACCTATCAGGCTCGAGTGATCACTCGGTAACCTATGGCACCTATCACAGTCCCTTATTACGCCTTCAAAAATTAACGAAAACATTAACGCTTTACAACAAAGGTGACTACGATACCATGAATAGCAACTTCACGGAGCTCTTTCCTTTCAAACTTTTCAAATCACTCTGTTGAAACTAACTGGCCTCTATTCACTGATAAAATGCACGAGCTCATTCGCACCTACCCCCCCCCCCCCCCCCAAACAGTCTCCACACGGTCATCATTGCCAAGGCTCAACGGAACGTTAAAAAGGCTGCTTAACAAAAGAAAAGGCTCTTCCGATCTGCAGAGAATTCTAATAATGCGCACGCATTGGAAATGTATCAGGCTGCCAAAAAGAACTTCCTTTCTCATGCAACAGAAGCCAAAAAAACCTTCATCTCATCCACATTTCCTGATATGCTTCACAACAAGCCCAGGCAATTTGGGAAGCCCATAAACCCAAAAGCAACCCTGCCAATATCGCTGTGCGACTAACACGGTTCACCTATTCCACATACTGACACGGTGGCCGAAGCATTAAATTATACATTTTCATCCAATTTCACCCACGAACCTGCAGGCGACATCCCTGACTAACCTTGTTTTGATTATCCTCCTATGCCAGACATACGTTTTGACCCTAACCGAATAATCGCATTAATTGATTCCATGAAAGCAACTTCATCAGCTGTTATTTTTTGAAATTGACGCAAAAGTTCTCCAGAATACTAAAAACGTTGTAGCCATTCTTCTTTGTCATATCTGCCAGCAATCACTCGAGTCCGGTTTTGTACTTCACGACTGGAAAGTGGGGAAAATCATCCCAGTGCACAAGAAATGCCCTCCATCATCTGGTAAGAACTACCGTCCCATCTCCCTTACTAGCGTTCCCTCTAAATTAATGGAGCACGTAATTTACTCGCACATTGTGACCGTCTTGTAGGCTGTTATCTTTTTTCACCCTTCTCAACACTGATTCCTGAAAAACCTATCCTGCTCTACCCAACTGGCTCTCTTTACTCGCGACATCAGTTCTAGTATGGACACTAACACACCTGTGGATGCTCATTTCTTAGACTTTGAAAAAGCTTTAGACAAAATTTTCCATCACCACTAGTATATGATTGACTCCGAAATTTTTTGACTAATCGCTAGCAGTTCGTATGGGCTAACAATCATGCATCTTCCATCTCCCCTGCTACCTCAGGCGTACCACAAGGCACAATTTTGGGGCCTCTATAATTCTTAATTTACATTAATGACCTCCCAAGTAATCTGTTTCCATCTTTCTTTTGTTCGCCGACGACTGCGTCATTTACTGGAGCATCACTAATAACAGAGACACTTGCCATCTGCAATGCGACAAAACTTGCAGAAGAGTGGTGCACAAACTGGCTAATGTCCTTAAATGTTAATAAAACAACTCTAATATCATTTCGTCTTCGTCAATCGTATCCTGCTCCTAACTACACCCTTCGCGGTTCCATGATATCCCAGGCATCTTCATATAAATATTTAGGAATTAGCCTAACACAGGATTTCCCTTGGACCACCCACATAATGAACATAACCAACGAAGCTAACCGTGCTCTTGGTTATCTAAAACGTAACTTGCGTTTAGCACCTGCTTCCGTAAAACTGTTCGCTGATTTAACTCTTCTTCAACCTAAACTTGAATATTCATGCTCAATCTGGGACCGCCGACAAATTAACCTAGCCAAAACCCTTGAGTCTGTCCAGAGCCATGCGGTAAGGTTCGTATATTCTGATTATTCGTATCATATGAACGTAACAGCATTGAAAACAAAAGCTAACCTGCCCAGCCTTGAATCCCATCTGAAAATAACTAGACTCTGCCTTTTCCACATGCTTTATCATTCCCCTTTGAGAATTTCGTTATCATTCCTGCACACCACCTATCACTTCGCATCAGTCATCCGAAAGCTGTTCATACACCTCGAGCATCCACTTCTGCGCATCTGAAATCATTCTTCGCCCAGACTGCTAGAGACCGGAACAACCTGCCTGCTGAAGCTTTCATCCGTCCTGGAATCCTTCAAATCATTCATCACTGACCCAATTAAATGATATTAATTTAATTAAAACATAAATAAATGCTCCGGGTGGAGCCGGAGTTGTAACATGGTCCGTTATTTGGTGCAGTCCATGGCGTCCGCTGTTCCCATGATGGCACAGACCTCGATGTCTGTTGGTAAGGGAGATCAAAATTTGTACGTTGACGCTGAGCAGCCAACTCCTCGCGTACGATCCTCCTGACAATAGAAGCGATGTCTTCTGGCTCGGGGATGTCGATGCTGGCGACGGTTGTCACATTGGAAAGGTGGCCGAATTTGGGCGCTATCCGGCGTGCTTTAAGTACCTCAAATGCACGGCACTGCTTTATGACACCTGTAACCGTAGCAAGGGTGTCACGTGAAATAAGGAAGTGATACACGTCCTCAGCAATTTCCTTGAGAAGGTGCCCTACCTTGTCGTCTTCTAGCATCTGCCGGTTGACAATGCGACAAAGTTTCAAGACTTCCTCGATGTATCGCGTGCATGTTTCACCGGGCAGCTGGGCTCTCTGGGAAAGTTGCTGCTCAGCACGTTCCTTTTTCACAAGAGTATCTTCGAAGGACTTGCTGATTTCTTCAACGAATCGGCTCCAGGTCGTAAGAATTTCCTCGTGGTTGTCAAACCAAGTCAGAGCCGTGTCTATAAGGAAGAAAACGACGTTGTACAGGCAGGCGGTAGAGTCCCAATGGGTGTACTTGCTGCACCTTTCATAATGTCAAAGCCATTCTTCAACGTCTTCTTCGGTCTCGCCGTGGAATGTACACGGCTCTCGCTGATGGAGCAAGGCCGTCTCTTGGTCAGGTCGCTTGCGTGGTAGGCATTGGGAGGAACTCCTGAGGCGAGAAAGGTGGCAAACCTGCTACACGGTGGCTGCAACGGGGTACTGGCGAATCCAGGACGTGTGTACCCAGCACCTAGCACCAAATGTAGCGAATGAAATGGCTTTAGTACAGGTGAGAGCTCTACGGATGAAAGCAGGTCGCCGACGGCCCAGAGCCCAGATCAGTCTGCATGCACCTCTCTCCTGTTCCTCGAACTCCTCGGCGTAACAATATCTTAGTCCACCCCTCATGTAATGCCCCTAGTGGTCCATTGAGGTACTAATAAGACTTTCGTGGTACAGCATCCTCAAGCCTTCCCCCAAAATATTCCCCCACTTCCGTTGCAGAATCTCCACGGCCGGCAAAGAAGATGGCGCCACCATTCCTGTCGTGACATGTAGATAAAGCATAATTATGTTGCCTAGCTTGAACGTGCAGTTTGTGTCAACAAAGGTTTGCAGTAGTTGGAAGTGACCACTAGCAACTGTTGGACCACTGACAAAATGGCGATAATAGTTTTATCTTTTACTCATATTGTGAGTGCATTGCTTACTTTGATAGAAGTCGTGTATTGCAGCAGGAAGGTCTTTCAGTTGCATGGTTCCATGCAATTACGATACAGCTGAACGATCTCATTGCTGTTATGAAAGGCTTCAGTCATGCAGTTCAGAGGAGTGAATCTGCAAACCACAAGTGCAGTTTGCCGGCATACTAGAAGTGTTCACTGATGTTGGTTACTAATGGCATCTTTGACTGGTCGCCTTGATCCTCTGACCAAGAGCATGCAGATTGGTAGCAAAATCTTAATTCTGAGGAGGCACCGGCTAGCCGAACATGCGAGGTGCTCTCGGAGCGGTCACATGACTGAAGCGCAGACCCTGAAAGCCTTTTAGCTAGCACCGACAGATAGCAACGTTTCGAGCTTATCATTGTGGTCGCCAGCAAAAAAGTTCGCTAGCTGACACTGCCACAGTCAACTACGAAAACATTGCATTTTCACCATGCACATGCAGGTTTTTTGTGCTGTATGCACTGATAAACACTAGAGCACTGCACGAGCCCGAGACTTTAAGCCCAGATCTGCTACATTGTCACTTTACTGAGCCTGGGCTCGGCTTGCCAAGCTCGACATGATGCCTGGCTCGGGTCCAGGCCCATTCTTGTTCCTGCAGCAGCTGAAGAAGTAAATTGTTGACTGAGTACAATTTCTCTCCTGCTACACAAGCAAAGAATTGGCAGGCAAAGGCGCTCAAATCACAATAATGCTAGAAAAATTGGTTTGGGTGAATACAGAAATGAGAATATAAGGTGGGTTTGCCCGATCGGCTTTTCAAACAGTGATAGTCTCTGTGAATAGCCCTGAACATCCAAGAGCCAATGAAAAAGGTTGCATAAATTTGCAACGAACTTTGCGTTGCATTTGGTGTTTTATCAGTCATTTTTTACAGCCTTCTATGTATGAATACTAAAACATCCTCGAAGCTGGAGCAATGACATTTCTTATTTTTTAATGAGCACGATTTCACGGGTTGAATCATGGCTGCACGAAAAGTAATGCCCATTTATTGCGTAGTATGTGCTTGAAGACTCGACGCGCCCTAAGCCAATGTCAGTGGCGTTTCTTGTAGCATGAGATGTGTTTTTGGGAGCCAGAGGCACACAATTAAACTCTCCTGGAAGCAATGGATGCTTGTTGAACAGTTGAATGATTGTCC
This sequence comes from Amblyomma americanum, assembly GCF_052857255.1. Taxonomy (NCBI): domain Eukaryota; kingdom Metazoa; phylum Arthropoda; class Arachnida; order Ixodida; family Ixodidae; genus Amblyomma; species Amblyomma americanum. The sequence goes on along the minus strand of NC_135500.1, from coordinate 34,176,218 downwards.
TTCTCGACCGGCTCTTATGAGACTGATGTTGTCCAGTCATTAGCAGTAACACAAAACTGAGCATATCTGGAGCGCCTTCTTGCAGATCTGAAAGCATGTGCAGCCGATAGCTGAAACTGCTAAGCCAGCGGTGCGGTGTAATCTAGTACGTGAGTGCACTCGTGCAAATGAGCCGTGAATCAGGTTTTGCAAAGCTCCATTAAAAACACCACTGTAGTGCAGCCCGCTGCTGGATTTTGCGCACTTTCTTTTGTAGCAATAGCTACATTACAGTAGCATTCCGAGCCTTCAGCGTGGCGGCGTGCCATTCTATGGCTGCGATCCACCCTGTGACTGCGCCGCCACGCTGTCACGTGGTGTGGAGCAGCTGCCGGCATTGCGGCGCCGTGGCTGGTCACGTGGTTGGTCACGTGACCAAGTTCCACTCAGCCAGCTGTAGCTATCGCGTCACTCCCGGTTTATCCAGAGCTAAACCACCACCAATTTTTTAACTTCCCTTGTATCGTTCAACGCCGCAAGGTGTGCGTGTCTGAAATTACTTGGACAAATCACAGTAATGCTGATTAAAGCATGTCTACGAATGAGCTTTCTCTCATTCCACATCGGCAGAAAATTAATAGCAATGGTTTATTAAGAAACCACTGCAAAGATTCTAGGGATTCTTTCACTTCGAGATGTTTCGGGCAACAGTCTAAAAAAAAAATCAGCATTTTTGTAATTTTTTTTGTGTCAGGAGCAAGCAATTGTAGCAGGCTCCAAAAATAAGTAAATAAGCACTGAGTAATTTTTTTTTCTCAACAAACACTATTTTCATCTGTATTGCTCCTAGAACACTCGTGCAATTCACTGTGCAGTAGTAAATCAAAGCTGCATGCAGCCTCTCTAGGTAGGGGCCCTAGCCCAGGCCTGCAACTTCCAAGACTGGGCCCGGCCCAGGCCTGGCAAAACAGTACATTTTCTGGCCTGTCCTGAGCCTGTGCAATGCTCTAATAAACACTGTATTTGCACAGCACAACGGAGACACAAAGATGTATAATCCAAAATGCAAGTGCAAATATACCTTACAAGATGCCTCGTCCAAATGCCACTGGTGCAGTCATTGACATTACTGCGTTGGCACGCAGCTGCCATGCGCCATGAAGAAACGTTCTGAGGCTTGGTATACTGATGAAATTCATTAGATTGAAGCTAGTGCTGAACTTCAGGAGATCATCAAACACTCATAGCTCCTTCGCCGCCCGCAGCCGGGCGACCGTGCCGTTGGGCTCCGCCGACACACTGGTGATGCGCTGAGATTCGCTTGAAGTACCCACGTGACCAGTGCCTGGTCGTGCCAACTTTTCTTTTTTTCCGGACCGTATGAAAGCACTCTGCACTTGTGGCTGATGCTCCGAAAGAACCGCCGAATACAAAAACAGTGCCTGGTATCGACCAGCCAAATGAGAGCACTCAGAGTGCTCTAGAGAGCTTCAAAGTGACGAGTCGAAAACGCAATATGATTGGTCATCTGGATTTCATTTCTGCGTAAAAGAGTGCTTTGGCTAAGCAACACATCGCCTAGAAAAAGCATTACTTGAGTGGCATAATGTTTGTCTCAAAACGTGCTTCTACAAATCTGTGCAGGTACTATATACCATGGAGAAAAAGGAGACATCTGCAGAGGACTACTCATGTGGCCCTTCTGTCTTGAAGGAGCCTGTGACAGTTGAGTAAGTTGTCATCTGAGTGCAGAATGCCTTGTTTACACATGAATGGGAACATAATATCCACCTATATTCACACTCCCTGTAAGTTTAGAAAGTTCTAAATCCAGATGCACTGACTGTAAATGGTGTTTTATAATTTGGAGCAATGATGTTGGGCTATCCATAGTAAACAGCGCAAAAAAATGACAAGGACAGAACAAGCACAAGCGTGTTGTTGTGCTTGTTCTATCCTCGTCTTTTTTCGTGCTGTTTAATATGGATAACAACCAACTCGCCCAGCTTTCTGTTCTTCTAAATGCTGGGCTATTTTTTTATTTTAATTGAACGAAACCTTGAGTGTGATTATACTCCATTTCATAAACAGAAGGCAACGCGGCCAAAGCTAGCACACAAATCGCTCTGCACACCAAAAACATAGTGCGCACTCAGAGAAAGTTATAGCCAGAGGGCCCGAGCAGTGAGCGCTTCAGTTTCAGCTGTGATTTTCGTCCAAACTGTCACCATGGCTTCAAGAGGAGTGAATGATACGTGGCGGAGTAATATGGTTCGGTAGGTGCACTATTTTCGCAGCCTCTGCTGTGTTGCCTGATATGTATCAAATCGGGTATAATGTTTTTGAATATTCAGCTGAACCTTAGACACAACAGAAGCAACACCATCATTCCATCTTTCCAAGAAATTTGGTCCCTTGGGTGATTTCCTGATATCCTTGGCCTACCTAATGTCTTTCATAGTGTCCAATGATCTGGAAAACCTGGAATTGTCAGGGAAATTTTGTGGACCTGGAGAAATCTGGAAATTGCCAGGGATATCATCAAAAAGTTTGCACAGTTTGGAAGATTTAGTGGCTGAAACTAACACATACTTTGCCATGACTTGCAGTGATTCAGAAAGCTCCCAGCATGCTATCCATGCACATTGGCATGACTTTTTTTCACTTCGCACTCATGAAAATTGTTGGCATCAGTATCTGTGCCATCAAATTCGTTGTTTTGGAAACTTGGCTCTATGGCCTTTGCTAAACTTGTAGACTATGCAGAAACTCAAACAAATACAGGCTAGTTGCTCTGTAGTTTGAGCTGTGATGGCAAGGTCATCAAAGCCAGCACTATTTGTGAAAATCATCTTGTGCTTATCCCACAGCAGTGCTGCTGTAGGCGTCCGTATGGACATGGGGTGCTTTGTTGAAAGCCTGAAAGAATGTGTGCTATCAGTCTTTCTTTCATTGCTGTGCTGTGTGGAAACACTTTTCTCTATTTATTTAAACTATCTGTTTTGATTTATGAACTTCTTGAGATAATTCGATAGTATTTATTGCTCTTATCCACCACAAGACCAAGAATTCTATATTGGCATGGACTGGAAACATCATATTCTAGGAAAAACGGGAAGAGGGCAGCCAGCCTTACTAAAGGGGCTCTCAATAAAGTTGCGGTATGTTTAGGGTGTTAAAGGACGTCGCGTCACATTCCTCCAGCAAGAAAAATGTGCTTTGTGGCATTGCGTTGCTTGCATTGCGTGCGGATTCGGGCGAAAGCCCGACACCACTTGTCGCTGCGGAGTGTAGAAGCGTGAATTTTTTAAAATATATTGTAAATGATCTGCGTGCTTTTGAGGTCTTGTATGCAGTATGAACGCTTTATGCCCTATAGTCAATATAATGCGTGCGTATTATAGCCAACCTCGAACATCCTTTTCGGGATCCTTTAGGGAGCTCGAAGAGAAGTAGTGGTTACTTCAAAAGTCAGATTGAATGTGCACTTCCTTTATGAAAAAAGCTCCTTTAAGCAAGAAGAGCAGATCTGTTTTCATTATGGCTTTTGCAGTTTCCATAAATGGCTTTTTTACTGCGAAGGGATCATGTCTACGGTTCATTAACGTAACCACTCTTTTCATCCCCTTCAGGGGTTAGGGAACTTGAAAAGAGTAACTCGCTAGTAGAATTCCTCTATGACAAAAAATGTAGTCTATCGTTAAAACTTTTCTTGTCACCTAAACAAGAAGTTAATCACAAGAAAAAAAGTTATAGGTTCTATAATTTTGATACCTGGCTTGTTTCATAAAATTAAGCATTAAAAAGCGATTTAGTTTACCTTTGTGACTGACACATGTAGTAATGCAGTACACCACGTACCGTGGCCCAGTCTTAAGAACTGCTGTTTTTTTTTAAGTTGTATCCTACTGAAGACACCTTGTCTTTTGGCATGTTTGGAATGCCAGGTGTCATGAAACTGGGTTGAATAATGTCTCATGGCACATTTTCTCGAGTGTTTTTCAAATAACACAGATGTTAGTGTTGGGATGGCTTGTGTGCTCGTTCAGCCTTGAATAAGGTCAATTTAATATTTTTATTCTTTTTTTTTAATAGAAACATAGTTTAGCTTTCTTATTCTGAACACTTTCTGGCAAGGGCACAGGGGAGTAGAGGGCCTGGCTAAGCTTAGCCCCTCCCTTTCATTTTCTTCAAGTGTAGTTTGCCCACTATAGGTCTTCTCGATTTGGCTGCACTTTCTGCACTAGTTCACAGAAGTGCCGTGTCAATGCAGCACCAGTTCTTGCGGTGCGAATGTATCCTTACACTAGCGCTCTCGGTGCAGCAGCCAAATCAGGCACAGAAGTGCAGAAATGGTGCTGGTTAGAGGCCGACGCGGTGACTGAGTGGTTATGGCACTCGGCTGCTGGCCTGAAAGACGTGGGTTCGATCTCGGCCGCGGCGGTCGAATTTCGATGGAGGCGAAATTCTAGAGGCCCGTGTACTGTGCGATGTCAGTGCACGTTAAAGAACCCCAGGTGGTCGAAATTCCCGGAGCCCTTCACTGCGGCGTCTCTCATAGCCTGAGTCGCTTTGGGACGTTAAACCCTCATAAAACCATAAAACCAAATGGTGCTGGTGCCGTGTGTTGGTGTTGGTGCAGTGTGTTGGTGTTTGATGTGTGGTTTGATGTGCTTGGGATTGTGGTGGTTGTATTGAATGCTGTGCATTTGTTCGAAGTGACATATCTTTTGGCAGTGGCCATGATTTTTGTGTGGAGCTTTGACTTGTTTTGAATTGAACTCCACAACTCGCATTCACTGTCAGTGGACGGTGGTGGCAGAGTGACTGTCATGGGCTTCCTGGCAAACAAAAGCATGGGCAGACTAACAGGTGACGGCATGCACACCGACTAGCGACTTCAAAGCTAGTCACTAGTGTAAGCGAAGGTGCATCTGGTGCTGCCACATGCTGAGTGCTGATTTTAAGGTCATCTAGGCAAAAAGAAACAAGTCGCTGTGAGTCATCACAAACGTGACCACCCACGTATTAAAAAAAAAGTGGTAGGGTTTTAAAGGTGCTCTGAAACACCTTCCGAGAAAAGCACATCAACTTGCTTAATCACTGCATTGTGTTGTCATGAAAACCTGAGCCAAATAATACACTTGTACAAGCAGCAGAGGACCCACAATCATGCGCGAAAGTTGGCTAGCCTTTTCCGGCGACTTTTTCATGCTTGCACCCTCCTCCGTCGCTCGCATCTACGTATACATGTTAAGAGGTGGCTACTGGTTAGATTCTTTCAGACGTCAGGCAGCTACCAAGGCCGCTGCCAATAAGCCACGTAGCTCTGGTGGGCCAGGAAGCTCCTCCCGGAGGTGGGGCTGGCGTAGGAGTGCCGACCTTCCAGCGTGCAAAAAGTGATGGGAGGAGAGGGAAAGGCGCAAAGATGCTGAAATTCAAATTTTGACTGCAAATAACTCAGCTTCTACAAAGCGCATTAGAAAATTTCTTGCTGGACAGTATTCGTGAAGGGGCGTGCTTTAACAACCCAGCCATACTGCAACTTTATTAGAGCCCCTTTCAGAGCCCTTTTAACGTAGCTAAACTGAGTAGACGTGCGAAAGCGTGTGTTTAGCCTGGTTGGCTCATGGTTTTGCTTTGCTGGGTTGTTGCATCTGGCGACGATATTAGACTCAGGTTAAGCTCTGATCGAGGTTCACTCTTTCCTTACCAAGAGGAAATTGGCTGTTTTTTGTATCGTTTAGTTAGGTGCAACAGTCACTAAGTTTACATTGTCATGCAGTACATAATGTAATGTTGTAGCGTGCGGCAGCCGAGCGGCCGCACCAAAGAACCAGCGAAGACCGGTGCAGGACAAGGAATCAGCGTTTATTTGTCTGACGCTTCTTTTATACGCAGGGGTTGCTTATCCGCTGCTGCTATCAGTGCGCGTCATGGCAAAGTGACGCGTCATGCACTTGACGCTATCACATTCCTTCCCTCCAAGATCTTCGCCTCCACTCATTAGCTGCAGTGGCGGAAATCGTGGGAGGTATATCGGTCTGGTGGTTTCCGGGCGCGCTGGCTTCTGTGCAGTGTTGTTGGTGGAGAGTCGGAAGGCGCTTCAGCTTGCGCCTCAGGATGTGCGTTGTGAGCAGCTGGCAGCTGCAGTTCTTGCCCGTCTTGTGGTGGCGGGGTCGGGGTTGGTGCATCATCGCGGAGAGGGGGTACTGCCGCGTCTGCGTCATGCTCATCAACGCTGTTTTCGGTTGCAACAGGCAGTCTGGACAGCGCGTCTGCCACTTCCATTTGAGATCCTTTCCGATATCTCAAGTCGTAGCGATAAGAAGCCAGGATTAACGCCCACCGTTGCATTCGAGCAGCCGCCAAAGATGGGACCTGCTTCCGTGGCCCTAAGATGCCTAGTAATGGTTGATGATCCGTGAACAACGTGAATGCCCTTCCATATAGGTAACGATGAAACTTCTTGAGAGCAAAGATTATTGCCAACGCTTCTCGCTCGATCTGGGCATAGCCGCGCTCAGCTTGCGATAACGTCCTGGAAGCAAAAGCGACAGGCTTTTCTTGCCCACTGGGAAGTATGTGAAAAAGAACCACGCCGAGCCCATACTGCGACGCATCACAGCTTAGAGCCAAGGGTTGCTTCGGATTGTAGTAAGCAAGTACCGGACTGGTCGTGAGCAAGTTCTTTGTTTTTCGAAACGCGCGAGAACACTCGCTTGTCCATTTCCAACGCGTGCCCTTCTTCAGGAGCTCGTAGAGCGGCGCAGCCACAGTCGCCAAGTTCGACAGGAACTTGGAGTAGAATGTTACCATTCCCAGGAAAGACTTCAGTTCAGTACCATTTGTAGGCTCCGGTGCACGCTCTATTGCCCTTGTTTTCGATTCCAGTGGCTTTATTCCATCCGCTGAAATTATGTGGCCCAGATAGCGGACTTCACTGCAAAAGAGCTTGCATTTTTCCATGCGCAGCGTCACATTGTGCTCCTGCAATCGTGTCAAAACTTCTTCCAGCCTTTTCCGACAATCATTCTCACTTGAACCTCCAATGATGACATCATCAATATAACACCCTACTTGAGGGATACCCTTGAGAAGCCCGTCCATGAGCGACTGGAATATGGCAGGAGCACTGGCAATGCCGTAAGGGAGCCGCTGGTACTGGTAAAGGCCTTGGTGGGTGTTTATAGATAAAATCGCCTTTGCATCGTCGGCAAGTTCTACTTGCTGGTAAGCGGCAGCAAGGTCTAGGACGCAGAATACTTTTGAGCCTGCCAATGTTGTAGCGTGCGGCAGCCGAGCGGCCGCACCAAAGAACCAGCGAAGACCGGTGCAGGACAAGGAATCAGCGTTTATTTGTCTGACGCTTCTTTTATACGCAGCGGTTGCTTATCCGCTGCTGTTATCAGTGCGCGTCATGGCAAAGTGACGCGTCATGCACTTGACGCTATCACACATAAAAGTGAAGGTAAATGAACATGCTTTCAAATAGTATTTATTTTAAAAATACAAAAAAAACCATTTACATAAAAATTATTGAACAAAAAAACAAATTTCAAAAATAAGTTTGAGTAAGGAGTAATATTTCTGGCAAAAAATTTTTTGCGAAATTTTAAAATATACAAATTGTGGGTATGTCACTAGGCAACATTTCTTTAAAAAACTATACCCATATATTAAGTACTCTTTATGTTAAGAAAAATTACAAGACACAGTGAAATATTCAAGCTCTTGATTGGTCCTACTTAGCAATTTGTTTCTTCAAGGAAAAGATTAACTTATAACACAATATTACATACCAAAATGCATGTGTTAAATACACATTGCAAAAGCACATTAAAAAAACAGTAATAACAAAATGTGTAATAAAAATTAGCAATCACAAATAATTCATGAAATTCACCGTAAACTTTCTTAATGAGTAACTTATATTTTCAGAGCAATAAATTCTACAAAGCTTACTATAGATACAAAACAGTTAACACTCCATAGGAGAATATCGCAGCAAAATTGAAAGTCATAGCTCAATAGCTTTTGGAGTCATAAATGTTTCATTCAGCCAGATTGGTGTGCCATTCGCCGAAACAGTTTATCATTGTGAAGCACAAATGCACATTGCATGTGCGACAGAACACTTTCGTCTTGTGTTCAACTTTTTTTTCCTCTTAGCAGTTCTGGCGGACATCGTTTCTTTCAGGCTTGTGTTGTACAGCTGTGCGTTGTGCAGCTGGCGAGGGAGGGAGAGGAACTGGTGCTGTGTCCTCTAGTTCTAGGAGCTGTCCAATCAGCTCTGTCCTGAAGGGCAGCTGGTCATATCAAGAAGGCCTAGAAAGCTCGGATGCTTGGGGATGCTGTGTGCGATATGCTTGAAAAATAGTATAGCTGTTCACAGCTGCGATATTGATGCAGTGGCAGAATAATGTTTTCCTCTAGCGGATGCATTTCCTCAAACCATTGTACGTGGCAATCAGCTGGTCAGATTTATCGACTCCAAGCATTCCGGCGTTATATTCGTCAACAAGCTGTGCCTTTTTTATGGCGATTTGATGCCACTTCCCATCCTTCTTTCCTCACCGTTTGGCAAGCACGTGCGAGTTAGCTGTGTGTGCAGTGCTAACCATATGGACAACACGTCAATCTTTCCATTGAAGATACAAGACTCCGTTGTTTCTCAGCCAGCGGATGTCTCCTCTTTTAGCTCTCCTCTCCCAAGTAACGCCTTTCAGTTCTGTGGAGAATCCCCGGCGATCTTTTCATGTTGTGCCGCACGCTAGTGTCTTGCGTTCCAAGAGGTGCACAAGAAGAGAGGTCGAAGTGTATAAATTGTCCATATAGATAATTTACCCACGATCAAGGTACTTGTTGCAAAGCTTCGTTACCACATCAAAGGCCAGCCCATTGGCACTTGGTTTCTCACGCTTCCCTGTATACACTGTGAACTGGGTGGTGTAGCCGGTTTCCGGGTCCGCAAGAACCCATAATTTATCAACTTTATCTCTAATGTATTGCCGAATTCCAGAGCACGCTTTGGATTTTACCATTCTTTCGTCCACTGAAATTTCGCGATACAGCTAGATCGCGTTACGGCTAGATACGGTGTGGATCTCTCTGCAATCGAAACTCCATGCTTCTTTAAGCTGGTGGAAGCGCATCGTGCCCAAATGAAGTGGACACTCTATAAATAAAGAAAATAATAGTTTGGACACCAACAGGGCAATGGAACCCGCTCTAGATATCCATAAATGAAGCAGACGGCGAATCCGAAACTCACCTGCAGGTAACAGCTGATGTTCCCGGCTGATCAACTGTGTCTTCGTCATCTGAGTTGAACTCCGATGACGTTACACCGATGTCCGAGTCATCTGTGCTCGATGAGTCCTCAAGATCACTTGCCGGATCGTCGGATCGAGCGAAACTGCGATCTTTCGAGCGCGTGCAGTTCCAGATGTCAACGCCATCACTCCTCTCAAGTGCGCATCAACCTTCGAGCTCGCGCGCCCTTTAAAAATCGCCGCCACACGGTTAAAATGTGAACCGTGCAGAAACGGAAACTCTACTTTGTATACAATCACCGAGATGCCGCCACGAGTCCAGGGGCGCAGCGTTTTTTTTTAAATGTGCGCTCAAAAACTTCGTTTACCGGTGATCCACGCTTAGTGCCGTGGGAAGGAAAGAGTTAAGCTGATCTGATCTGCTCGTGTCGCAGATGGAAGTTGATGAAGACGAAGATGCACAATGCATAGCGTGAGAGTGTTTTGAAGTTTAACATGAGGTGTGATCGGCTGCGGTAATAGCATAGTGCCCTCATACAGTGGCCAGTGAAGGTGATCTGTTCGTGCTGCTGCGGGTTCGAAACTCAGTTGCAGCATTTATTTTTTTCTGAATGGGGTGTTGCTATGCTAGGTTTTTCCAAGGTCACCTTCAAGGTCAAAGTTCATACAAACTCTATGGGCCGGTTAGACCTCCTGAAGTAGTGCTAAAGGGCTGCCACAGTGGCTCAGTGGTTGTGGCGCTCGGCTGCTGACCCGAAAGACGCAGGTTCGATCCCGGCCGCAGCGGTCAAATTTCGATGGAGGCAAAATTCTAGAGGCCGGTGTACTGTGCGATGTCAGTGCACATTAAAGATTCCCAGGTGGTCGAAATTTCCGGAGCCCCTCACAGCGGCGTCCCTCATAGCCTGAGTCTCTTTGGGACATTAAACCCCTGTAAACCAAACCTTTCACACTAAAACAGCGCTCTCATTCCTTCTTTTATACAAACGCTCCATCACGCTGCATGTGGCTACCATGGTCATCTAGCACGGGAAATGAGACAGTTTCAATGTCATTTACTAAAACAAGCATGGCCACAGAGCCATCTGCTACTTGTTTGTTTCAGAGTGCACGAAGAACCTCTCAATGCTTGCATGAGAAGAGAACTCATGGGGAGGCTAAAGCAGAATTGCAAGTGGTACTAGCTGCACTCACAAATTGAGTATGAGAGTAGACACCACCTGAACTGGTGCCACTGAACTGAGGAGACCTTACATAAATAGCAGTTTCATCCTCACCCTGTCCCAAGATTCGTAAGGAATTTCTGGCTATGACACTGCTTTCTGAGGAGAGAATGTATGGCCCGATGTTCAGATAAAGAACAGCAGCAAAATGTTAATAAAGGCAGCTGCTAAACCCCCACCGGAGCTCCCATTAGAAGATAAACACGCCCTGATGTGATGTTAGCGGCAGACAGCATCTTCGCGCGGGACAGAAACTGAGGAACGTGCTAAGAAAAGCTAACACTTTAAGAAATGTAGTAAATTCTCAGACCAAAGTGTATGTGTGTATGCAAAGGGGGGTTCAGAGATATCTCCTTTCACATAGTCGCCGCCATTTTTACCCAGTTCACAAGCCCACAGACGGGCGGAAATGCAGCAACTGCGTTCATGTGAGAAAGTGTTACTCAATGGCCATCAAGCAAGCTCTTCTTTATGTTCTTTCCTCATCCCTCCAGCGATTGTGTCGACATTGATGGCACTTGGTTCGAGTAGTCAGATTTTCCTTTCAGCGTCCTTTATAGCCTGAGTCGCTTTGGGATGTTAAGCCCCCATAAACCAAAGCTGTACGCAATGCCCCTTGTGGATTTCGCCACGCTGGTGGGTTTTCGGAGTTTTCACATCATTTGCTTCTAATTATTTTATTTTTTATCAAACTTGCAGCCAAATTTTGGTGGTAAACACTTTCCTCACGACCAGAATCCTACCGTGCATCCATTGTTTCGCCAATAATTTTATCGTTGTATTTGGTTTATTTTTACATAGGAGCAATTGGAGAATTGATAAATTAAATAATTTGATTGTTATGAGTGGTATATCGTTACATGTGTGTGAGGGGAAAAGGCCCCCAGCAGGTTCGAGCGTCCTCCGAGGTGGGGCCCCGGAGGATCCAGAAAAGTCGTCCCAGACCGTGCACGTCCGTAGATGTAACAAAAATGGTTTACTTAATATATGAGAGCAGTCACTGATGAGTATGGAGCTGTGCGGCTGAGGGTCGAGGAGTGGCTCCGGTGTGAGGTTCCGCGGCCCGTAGCCGGAAAGGCGCCGGGGCCAGGTACCTCCGCAGGGTTGTTCTTCCTGCGGCCGGAAGCCGGGCGCGGAGCACCAGCACCGGTGGCGCTGACGACGCACCAGAAAGGTGACGGCCGCCCAGGTCTGGGCACCCGGGCACGGCCAGGAAGGCACCCTTTCACGGCAGGGGGTCCCAGCCACGGGACGGCAGGCACGATCCCACAGCAAGGCCGGCAGGATCTCCGGGCAGGCAGCACCTGCCTGTTCCCGGCACGGCGCCCGCACTCCGAGGCAGCGAGTGACAGGCAGGAGACACGAGACAGCAGGCTCCTGGTTGAGCAGAACTGGGCGAGGACAGCTTCCCCAGGCCTGGTCACCCGGGTTCAGGAAGCCGTTCAGCCGTGACCTCGCCTGCTCCGTTGCTCGAGCTCGTCTCCTCGTGCCGTTCGCGCCGCGCCCCGCGTCTCACTTCCTTTTCTTCACCTTGCTTCTCCCGCCTGAGCGAGCGTCAGGCCGCCGCTAGTGCTGAGGGCGCTGGTGGCGCATCACAATGTGGTATCGTTATAAGTGGACTACACTGTCAATGTATGGCTTAGTACTGCCCTTTGCAATGTAGAATTTTTCGTGACGACCACTGGGCCGTAAGTTTTTCTTTTCATACAGAATTGGTTGTAGAAGTAGCAATTGTCAGATACCGTATTCAGTCGCATAATTTGCACTCCCCTAATTTGTTACCCCAGGTTATGAAAAAAAAAACAAAAAACTTTTGCACGCACATTATACACTGCATCACACGGATGTCTGGAAATGTGGCTTGGGAAGATCAGTGCAGCTGCGGCGCCATGTGCACACCTTTCGCAGCTACGGCGCCTAGTGCGGCTGCGAAAGTGGCAAGGGGACGAGTTGCATTCCGTTTACCCGGCTCACTCACACTGGCAGTAGCGTTCCCGAGTGAACAGTAGCGTGCGCACTGAAGTCTGAAACTACCGAACCGCTTGCTGTTCGGTTTGCCGCTAGTCAGCCAGGCTGCATGTGAGGGGCCCGTTTTATCACCTGTTATTTCCATTTTCCTCGGACTGTTGGCTTTGCGGTTGTATTGTTGCACGTTTATTGCTGCGCATGCACTGCGATGCCACCCCGTAGAGAGCTACGTAACATGGGGCTGGTCGGGAAGGAATATGTCATATATTTGGAGTCGGCTTGTTTTTGGCCAGCGAGGGATGCGTTGCGAGTGGTGACGTATAGGTAGCAATAAACAGTATGTATTGCTCACTACGGCCTTTTGAAGAGTTGTAGGATGTGTTCACAAAACCTTCGCGTAACTTGTGAATCCCCTTTTTGAAGCCTTAATTTAAACAAAAGAAGTGCACAAATTACACGAGTAAATACAGTATGATGGATTCCCTAGAAAAAATGCTTGAGGGAGCAATAAATACTTAAACACTGCCTGAACTATGGATATAATTCTTCCAGTATTTTAAAGGAGGCTAGACACCTAATTTTGGTGGCATGTTTTTTATTTTTAGAGCTACAAACCTGAAACTTTCCAGAATTATGTAGTTTTGCATGCTGATTTAAATTATGCAGTCAGATGTATTCTCTGGTGTATAGATCACATTTTATGTTAATAACTTAGTCTGATTGTTATGAAAACAATAGAAAAAGAACTGCTTTATAGAAATAGGTAAAACTTGCATGAGCATGTCCCTGGAAGGCTAAGGTTTGCAATAAGACTTGTTTCATCATTTTGTGTTCACTCTGTACAAAGTTGTGGAAGTTCTAATTTTCAAGTCAATAACTGAAAGCAGCCTTTTTGTAATAGGTATAAAATTTTGAAATGTTCCAAGTCAAATATTAGTTGCACTGTGCTCTTATTGCAAGCCCAACACATATAGGACTCAAATAAAAAAAGAATGATGAAAATTTATTGAATAGTTGTAAAGCCCCACCTCTCACAAAATTTGAGACTAGCAAAATTTTGATTTTGAGAAAAACACAAAAAACTAATTACAATGAGATGAGAGGATTTATTGAGGAGGAAAGCATTCACTTATGCAGTGTGAAGGCTTAGAAAGCCCCAGGGCAATAGTCTTCATCAGGTTTTCCACGCTGCCTTTTTATTATGGAAGTCTGGAAAGCTGCCGAGGCAGCACGCTTTTTCTCGGACTTCACAGCACGAAACCTATCTTTCTCAGCAGCTCTAGAGCTACATAATTAAGTAGTTTTTAGGCGCAAAAAAGGACAAGACACATAGGGTAGGTGACAGGACGAAGCGCCAACTTTCAACTGATTTTATTGCATGCGTGAAACGTACTTAAATAGCTTGTCATCACATGTGCAGATGGGTCACCTAAAGCTCAAGTACAACTTGATAAGGCGCGCTCCAGGAATTTCTTTTCACAGTCGTACAATACTATCGATGTGTCACTTACGCACAAGTCGCCTTTCTTTTTGATAAAAAACGCTTCTATCAACTCCCTAGCATTAGTATTCCAGCTTTTGCCCAGAATGCGCACATCAGTGAAGCAAGGCTCACAATTGCGGGACGGGCACTTACTAATGTGCTTAGTTAGATGTGTGCCTTCCTTTTTCTGCTCTACGTTTCTCTCATGTTCCCTCGTTCGCTCATTCAGGCACCTGCCAGTCTGGCCTATGTAGGAGTGCCCGCAAGACAGGGGGATTTCGTAGACCACCCCTTCAGCACATTTTACGAACGGTCTCCTGTGCTTAGTTCCGCAGCCTCGTTCCTTGCTGTTCTCTTTATCAGTACGGGAGCAAAGGCCACCTAGCTTTCTCGGTGCCGAAAAGGCGAGCCGTACAGCATGGCGGCTGGCAACTTTTTTCAAATTATGGGCCACACGATGCACGTATGGCACCACCACTGGTCTTACCTCTTCTCGAGGGACCTCTGGCCTAGCTCTACCAGTAGAGCTAGAGTGGTAGAGCTAGGCCAGAGGTCCTTCGAGAAGAGGTAAGACCAGTGGTGGTGCCATACGTGTATCGTGTGGCCCATAATTTGAAAAAAGTTGCCAGCCGCCATGCTGTACGGCTCGCCTTTTCGGCACCGAGAAAGCTAGGTGGCCTTTGCTCCCGTACTGATAAAGAGAACAGCAAGGAACGAGGCTGCGGAACTAAGCACAGGAGACCGTTCGTCAAATGTGCTGAAGGGGTGGTCTACGAAATCCCCGTCTTGCGGGCACTCCTACATAGGCCAGACTGGCAGGTGCCTGAATGAGCGAACGAGGGAACATGAGAGAAACGTAGAGCAGAAAAAGGAAGGCACACATCTAACTAAGCACATTAGTAAGTGCCCGTCCCGCAATTGTGAGCCTTGCTTCACTGATGTGCGCATTCTGGGCAAAAGCTGGAATACTAATGCTAGGGAGTTGATAGAAGCGTTTTTTATCAAAAAGAAAGGCGACCTGTGCGTAAGTGACACATCGATAGTATTGTACGACTGTGAAAAGAAATTCCTGGAAGCGCGCCTTATCAAGTTGTACTTGAGCTTTAGGTGACCCATCTGCACATGTGACGACAAGCTATTTAAGTACGTTTCACGCATGCAATAAAATCAGTTGGAAGTTGGCGCTTCGTCCTGTCACCTACCCTATGTGTCTTGTCCTTTTTTGCGCCTAAAAACTATTTAATTATAAACCAAAACCAACTAGCCCAGCAGCAAGTGCTCTTAGACCATATTTCTAGAGCTACAGTTGCCACTTTGTTCCAACGGCAGCTCCCTCAGTATGCTAGAGCTGGCATGCTGTGTGCCATGGTTGAAACGCATGACAGCTTCTGCTACAGCATTCTGCACTGCAAAAAGAGACACATTCTTGTCTTTAGATGCGAGGTTGCAGATGAGGGAGTGAAGGGCCTCGTTGGAGTTCTGAGTCTTGCAGCGTTGGCATCGCTGCAAAAGGTTTTTGTCAGCAAGGCGCTCGTACACTGGAAGTAATGCCTGGCACACATTTTGAGGCAGACTGTACTTGTGTTTGGGTGG
Organism: Amblyomma americanum; assembly: GCF_052857255.1. Classification (NCBI taxonomy): domain Eukaryota; kingdom Metazoa; phylum Arthropoda; class Arachnida; order Ixodida; family Ixodidae; genus Amblyomma; species Amblyomma americanum. The sequence continues at coordinate 34,160,697 of NC_135500.1, read as the reverse complement.
GAGCTCATTTCTGGCTATGGCTGCATTGTGCTTGCACCAGGATTCAGCACCACTTGGGCAGAGGGTGTGGTTATGCTGCTCATCATTTGATGTAACATGATGATACGTTGCCATGACTGCCCTCTGCATCCTATCAATATTTCCTATATTTGATTTCAGTGCCCATCCATAGTAGTTGGTCAGCTTTGAAATGAGGTCTCCAGTGTGCCGACCCTTGCCACCGATGCACTCATTGGCCTTCTTTGAAACGATGTTTCTGAGTGCTGTGCCCATTCGTTTTCGGATGTGATTTACACAGTCCTCTTTTTCAACTAAAATGAACCAATACACTTGGGCCTCTTGTACAGCGAGGTACGACCTGCTGTCACCATCGGACAGCATTGTGGTGTACCTCAGGCCGTGGCGAGAAAGGGACCTCTGAAACAGAATGAGGGCTGCCTCAGCCTCCATTTGGCCTGCCTTGCTTGTTGTGTTTTTCTGGCACTCATGTTTTTCCTTCCACTGAGGATACTCCTGGCTGTCAGTTCCTGGTGCACATTCACATCCCAGGCAGAAATTGGACAAAACAACATAATCCAGTACATATCCAGAAAAAATTTCGATGACTGCGGCAACTCCAATGTGAGACGAGTGACCTCGCGTGTGCCAGGTTCCATCGAAGCTTACAGCAATGTTCCCTGGATTTCCAAAGTGCAGTTCTTTGTAGATGTCCTTCACTCTTTTGGCACACTCATCCAGGCTCTTGCTGCACGCTCGTGTTGCTGCCGGGTTCAGTTTCTGTTTCAGGTAGTCGTGATAGGTCTTTTTATGAAGTCCTCTATGCGACACTCCCAGATTTGCGAAAAGGTCGTTTAGAGCTGCTTGTGCCAGTCCGGTGCTTTGAACAGCCCGCGCCGCGAGCAAATTTATTTCGAAAGGCTTGCAATTTGCCTCCAACTGCCCTGCGACCCTAGGCGAGCTCCATTCAGCACCAATTTCACCGCAGCATTTCATTCTTAGCTTTGCAGCTAGTCCATACTCGACATTGTCCTTCGTGATTTTCACGGTCCCACGACATGTCCGGCACGCAGTAGATTGCGGTAAACTGTTCACTGCATCGAGGTCAAGAATCGTGAACGCCGTCGACGAAACGCCCGGCGCACTAGGCGTCGTTGCGAGAAGTTCCGTTTTTCGCGTCGTCGCCGAAACTGATGCCAACTCAGCCGTTCTCTCCGTCGCTCGCTGCGTCAGAACTTCGCACTCTTCGCTTGACAAGAAGTGCGTGTCCACTCTTGTGCGTTCCGGTTGCAAGCTGAAGCTAGCCGAAACATCCATATCGGGAACTGTCGACGCGGCCGCCGCTCTCGCTAGACCGCGTTGAGGCGTTCGCGGCGGGTCCGAGGCCGCCGCACTTGCCGAACCGCGTTCCGCTGTTGCTGTGCGCTCCGACGTTTGCGAAAGGTCCGCGGTGGTTTCCGCTGAAGACAGAGGCACTCTGCGACGCTTTTCGGCACGTTTCTTGCGTTTTTTGCCAAATTTGTGCACGGTGTGGAACTTTCGAGCCATCGCGACTACGCTAGTTGTCCGTGTTTCCGCATGGAGCAGCCGGAAACGGCTTCCGACCAATCAGATGCGGCCGTTTGAATTCGCGCCACGCAGGGACCAATGAAGTAGCTCTATGCTGGTTTTCTTTTTTGCTTTGCATTTTGTTTGCTGGGTAGTCTGGGATGCCTTTGCTTGGCGGGAAAGCAAGCCGAAAGGATGCTCCTTCGAATGAGACCAAGATGGCCACAATCCGCGGCGGGGTTTTGAAGTCGCGGACGCTACAAAACGGGCGAATTTGGCGTATTGGATGCGCGCGATCCTTGTCATTTGAGCTATATTATAGCCAATATTTCAGTTATAACGTCTTTGGGGTCTGAATTTGACATAGTAGATGCAGGAAAGCATAAGGAATCCAAAAATAATGAAATGGGAAAATCGCCTTTTTCGCGATTTTTTCGCCCTCAAGACCCGGCTCCCCCCTTAAGCACTGCCTGAACTATGGATATAATTCTTCCAGTATTTTAAAGGAGGCTACATACCTAATTTTGGTGCCATGTTTTTTTTTCTCTACAATGGTGCGGGAGACACTATATGCATCAATCACCATGTGGTGGCACTCGCCTACAACCGCTAAATAATTTACAATTGAATTTTTCTGTCACACTGTTTCGGTTTTGGTTTCGACAACCGAGAGGTGGCTATGCCATCAAAATGTGGTCATATATCTCATGAGGCATGGAAAAACTGTGATATAATCACTGCTTCATTGTTTTAATTCACCACAGTGCTGAAGCCAGCCTTTCTCAAGATCCGGAATGACAATGAATATAGAAGCAGCAATTATATTGCAGTTTTTTCATGCCTCACGTGACCTATAACCACTTTTTTGCGTCACTGTCATTGTTCAGCTGTTGAAACAGAAACCGAAACAGCACAAGAAATAAACTCGATTATAAATTATTTAGTGCTCATAGGAGAATACCACATGGTAATTGATGTATAATAATGCCTTACGCATGATTACAAAGAAGAAAACAAGCAATTAAAATTGAGGTCTATACTCCTTTAAACAGTAATCTTCAAATTGTTCTTGCAGATTCACTTTGCTCATTGAATTTTCACAGAATGAAAATGTAAAATAAAAAAACGTTATTCTTTGACTTGGGTATTATTATAGTATGTTCAATATTCTTCTTGCAGGAATGTGCAGAATGGAATGGTATTGGAGATAGAACAAGAATCAAGCAGCACAGAGCAAGAGCCAGTCTTCGAAGCTGAAGAATTATTAGACAACTTTCGTGTAGATTTATTAAATGGAGGTGAGAGTGAAGATGAAGCAGACTCAGATGCTGATTTGGCTCTGCCATTTGAGAGGATGGCCTTGTTAATGGAAGCTGTCACCAAAGACCGAGGAGTCCTCAAGAAAGTAAGCTGGCGGATTCTTTTTTGCCAGAATTTGATGATAATGTACACAAGCATTTCTATTCTTGTAGTGGTGGTTACTTTTGCTTTAGCGCCATGTGGGGTGTGTATGCTATACAGTGGAACATTACTCTGTTCTGGCTGCCGCAGTGGCTCAGTGGTTACGGCGCTCGGCTGCTGACTCGAGAAAGACACGGGTTCGATCCCAGTCACGGGAGTCGCATTTCGGTGGAGGCAAAATGCTAGAAGCCCATGTGCTATGCAATATTATCATCATGAGCCTGATTACGATCTTTACAGAGCCACTTGTAGCCCAGGGACAGGTGCAAGATGTTAAAACCATCATACCATACTGTAACACAAAGCTTCAGTTAAGAATAATTTTTCTTTGTGTGTGGTGTGTGTGTGTGCGTGTGTCTACGATGCACATCCTGCTCTTATTTGAAATCGGTCATAGGTAAAAATTTGCAGCTTTTTAGGTGTGCTCGGAGCTCTGATTTTTAAAAATTTTCGTTAATACTTTTGCAGGTGCTTCGACCTGGTGCAGGGCCAGTTGTGGCACCAGGAAGCGGTGTGTGCTTTCACTATAACGCCTACCTTGAAATGTCTGACGAGCCATTTGATTCTTCACGAATGCGGAACCAACCCCACCGCTGTGTGTACGTAATGCCTTTCTAAGCAGTGTTATTAAACATTGGTACCTCTTTATAATCATTATCATCATCAGCAGCCTGACTACACCCACTGCAGAGCAAAGGCCTCTCCCATGTCTCGCCAATTAACCCGGTCCTTTGCCAGACCTTTGCCTGCGAACTTCTCAATCTCATCCGCCCACCTAACCTTCTGCCGCCCTCTGCTACTCTTGCCTTCTCTTGGAATCCATTCCGTTACCCTTAAGGACCAGCGGTTATCTTGCCTTCGCATTACATGCCCTGCCCAAGCACATTTCTTCCTCTTGATTTCGACTAGGATGTCATTAACACGCGTTCGTTCCCTCACCCAATCTGCCCGCCTCCAGTCTCTTAACGTTACACCTATCATTTTTCTTTCCATGGCTCGCTGCGTTGTCCTTAACTTAAGCTGAACCCTTTTTGTTAGCCTCCACGTTTCTGCCCCGTAGGTGAGTACTGGCAAGATACAATAACAGATGTGGTCAACTGTGTCATTATGATCCAGCTGTTGGAGAAGCCGTCCGCAACATCTCCAGAACATAGCTTTTTCCTTGTCATCTTTATTCCCCACGCGCTGGCTTTTGTAGAATTTTGATACACCCCCATGAGAAAAGTATACAAGAGCTGTATCTTACTGGTACTCACCTATGGGGCAGAAACAGGCAGGCTGACAAAAAAGTGTTCAGCTTAAGTTGAGAACAGTGCAGCAAGCTATGGAAAGAAAATGGAAAATGATAGGCGTAACATTAAGAGACCGGAAGTGGGCATAGTGGGTGAGGGTACAAACGCGAGTTAATGACATCCCAGCTGTAATCAAGGGGAAGAAATGGGCTTGGGCAGGGCATGTAATGCGAAGGCAAAATAACCACTCATCCTTGAGGGTAATGGAGTGGATTCCAACACAAGGCAAGCGTAGCAGGGGGTGGCAGAAGGTTAGGTGGGCGGATGCAATTAATAAGTTTGCGGGGATACAGAGGACAGGGTTAATTGAAGAAAAATGGGAGGCACCTCTGCGCTGCAGTGGACGTAGTTAGGATAATGATGATGATAATGATGCTCTGAGGATAGGAAATTGAGAGGAAATCCGGAGTAGCTTGTGTGAATGGTATTGACAATGAACATGATTAAATCACATTAATCAAGTGATTAAAATGTGATTATGTCTCCATAGCTAGTGCTCATCATCTGCATTACCATATATTTAATCAGCATTAATTTTTTCTATTTATGCAATTTTTTCCATACCTTACTCTACCATATTTTACATAGCATTTTCGCATCCATGCAAGGCTTCTCTGCCTTTGTTCATACAGTGGAAAAACATTGATTTAATATTATGGCAACTATTTTAAACGTTCAAGAGCCTGTGAGCAGCATGCCATAAGCTTGGTTAGAGCTTGAGACAATAATACCGGTAAGACGTAAGCTGACTACCTGTTCTGGCCTCTCGCTTCGAAAACATACTTTTTAACTAGTTCTGAAATTAAGCTGAGTCATGACTAACAAGCTTAAGAGATTTAAAATCGTCAGTTAATTGAAAACACCCTGTCTTGATTAAGTGCAAGGTTGCTGCTAATTTTTATGTGTGTCCCGAGCATTCTGCACTCTAAAACTATGTTCTCTTCAAAGTGCATTTTTGGGTAGAAATCAGGTTTGACTGATTTTCAATATATCTTTTCTGGGTACAAGAATCAGGTAAAATCAAGTTTTACCCAAAAACGGAAGGCCCTATATATACTGTGTATACTTCATCCAATTTTCGCATTTTGTAAAATATCTTTGTGTGGCCTTTTGTGGCTCCATTGACGCGCATTCAGCATCAAAGGAAAATTTTATTGCTAAGAAATTTTAAAAATGAATTTTTTTTCTGGCTCTCAGTTCACGCTGATCACATTAAGGGAATTACAAACTCTGATCACTGGCAAAAAGTGGAGCCTCAGATATCGGGATTCAAAAGTTTGACGCCACTGCATTTTACTTGTGAAAAAGGCTGGTGGCAGTGACACGTGTGTTTCATTTTTGGACTTTTGCAGCTTATAAAAGGTCTATTTTTAGTTTAAGTAGCCTCTTTGTCACTAGAATGTCAGGAAAAGAATGTTTATTTGTCCTGAATGTTCCTTTAATGTATTAATCAAGAATTAATTCACAGTGTTGCTAACTATTGTTCATGTACCGCAGCGGTGGCCTAGTGGTCTAAGCATCTGCCTCGCATGCGCGAGGTGCGGGGTTCGACCCCAGTGCCACCGGGTGCCCACTGGTGATGCAATGGATACAAGCTTCCTCCTGGTCTGGTGCTCGGCTTCTTTAGGGTGAATTGCTTGGGAAATGGGTCTTTGACCTGACCTTGAGTAGATGAAAATACCTTGCACCGTGGCGCTCTCTGGCCTGAGACGCTCTTGCGCCATAACAAAAAGATTCACAATCATCAACTATTGTTGGATACAACTCAAGAATGAAGCAGCAGATGCCCCTCAGAGGAGGCCCTCCAGCCAATAGCATTAACAGATTTTCATAGCACCACGGTTAATCCAATTAATCACATTTCCAATGCGAGTTTTAAATGATAATTTTCTAATGGCAATTTGGCGAGTCAAAGCTCGGCTTTCGTGGTCGTCGTGTCGACCGTTTGGATATTTGACCTCTTCTGTCGAGGCCGTTCAAGAATTTCCGCAGCCATGCTCAGTCCAAAAACTCCGTGAATTTCATGGTCTGAGCAGTTTTTATCGCAGCTTTATACGTCACTGTGCAGTACTGCACAAGCTATTGACGGACATGCTTCAAGGCAGGAAACCAAACTCTGCGCGACTTACATGGCCTTCAGCTGCTGTGGATTCTTTTCAAGCCGCCAAAGCAAAACTATCCGATGTTGCTCTCTTTGCCCATCCATGTCCTGATGCACTTGTACGCCTCATGACTGACACATCCAACACCGGTGTTGGAGCCCTCTACCCTTTTTCTCCCGGAAGTTTTCCCCTGCAGAAAGCCACTACTGTACTTTGGCCGTGAGCTTCGCTTCATGTACATGCCCGTCTGGCATTTCAAGCACCTCCTTGCAGGTTGGCAGTTCCACATTGTCACCGATCTTTTGCGAAACTGGCACGGCAGAATCGGCAGCCACATCGTAATAGCCCATCACCATCAATGGCCGCACTAGCACACTATCAACGTTACTGGATTACCTGGTCAGTTTGCAAACTGCGCTGAATTTCGGCAGCCAAACTTGGCCCTCTTCCGCTTCCTCTCACGAGGTGGCGCTTTTGACGCTGTTGGCCCGGTCCGGCCGGTCTCGTCGCAAGAACTATCGCTATGAGACGAGACGAGCGCGCCGTGTTTCATGGCGCTTTACGCCGGTAATTCCGGTTTAATGAAGATATTTTCAAGTTAGTGCACAAGTATTATTCTGAATGTGCCGCTCAGTGGCATTAAGACCGTGAGAATGGTCCTGGGCGGCAGAGGTACGGTCAGGATGTCTGAATCATTAGCTAATTCGATGAGACATCTGGATCTTGGTATGGTATTTTGTTTCATTTGCTTCCCTAAAAACTAAAGACTCTTTGCTTACGGCGCGCCATGAAACGGTAGATGAATTGCATGCTGCCAAAAATATCGAAACCTAAAGCCAAGTACCATCGGTTTAAACCAGCACAGTCAACGCTGCATACACGGTTTTTAAAAGGAATGTGCAGCACTACCACCCTGAAACTTCGACTTTATTGAGGACATAAAGTGCAAAAAAGGACAGTAATAGCAAAAGTCATATTGAAATCAATTTATTCAATCCATATAGGAAAAAAAACATATAAACCTGAATGGGAGCCACTTTTAATGGGCCAAATAGTTATAAACGCATGCTTTTTTGTTCGCAACAGCCACCTTTCCTTGCTGTCTACATCGTAATTAACGTCTCTAGAGGAAAAGTGCATTCTTGTAAGAATAACAAAGTTCAATATATGACAAGTGAATACCGATATGTGCTCTGCACATGTCTGCACTTCTCTAGCTCTTCAGCACTTTCCAGAAAATGTTTTGTCTGATGTAGCAGAAACTACTTCGGGATAACTTTCATCACGCTCAACATCTTAACTGTTGGAGGCATCATGCAGCCTTCCTTAAAACTCCTGTTAGTGGTAAGCTATGCATCTGAGCCAAGAGTGGGATTTGGACTGCTTATGTCTCTTAAGCACAGAATGCATGCCATGTGGTTTTAAAATTTGTGCACTACACATCCGCTTAAGTAGCAGACAACAGCTTCGTCCACTGCTCTTTTCAAGTAGCTGAGGTTATCTTCCTGCTTTTCAGGCATTGTGGTCCCGCATTACGTAGAACTCTGGTCTTGTCTTGGTTTGAGAGTAGACGGGTCGAAAGCTTGGGCACACTGACACTCGGACGCATAGCTCGGGTGCACGGACACTATTGCGGCTTCTGTGTTGAGTTTCAGCCGGAGCCAACTCCGCGCAAGCAGTGTCGCTCCAAACGCACTTATGTAAATTTGGCAACGGCACACAGGAGCAGCGATCTATTTGCAGTTCAGTTTAACCCAACAAAGAAACCTGGCGCAAAAACGCTTCGCTGGCGTGGTCAGCATGGTTACTCTGCTGAGAAGCTGGTCAAGCAGCGATGAGAGTGCCCCCACTCGGCGGTACAGGGAAAGGCAACATCCGCTGCGTAGGAGTTTGCAAATTGAACAAGTAATTTAGTAATGTTGCATGCTATCACCTTCCGCACCATCGGCTAAGCAACGGATCAAAGCCAAATCAAGCCAAGCCAAAGTAGCTGTGGCTGGTTGCATTTCATGCTTGCTGTTTAAGGCTAGCTAGGCCGTCATTGTGCAGAACATTCTCACCCCCCTTCCCCCCCTCCCCTGCTGGTGTGCATAAGAAATCTCCTGATTTTTGATCTAGCCAGGTTGGCAGCTATGCGAAGAGCATCCTAGTTGGGCTCCTGCCTCGTGAGGCAGCCTTGCACTAGCCTGTTCTGGCTGCCTCAAGGCAGCCTATCGTTCCCTGACACTACTGCCAATAAATCAGCCGTTGCTTCCCTCATACTGGTTGACACGACAGGTACTTGCACATCTTCCTCATCATCATCACTCGGTGCCATATAAGGCTCTACTTCACTTGGCACTCGGTGGTCAGGTAGGCTGAAGTAAAGCTCGAGGGCTTCTTCGGTGAGTTGGCTTGGTCCGAGAATTTAATAATTCTAGTGCCAGTCACATCACGAGAGCAAACGCAAACGACTAAAGGATACACACACTGTGCTGACTGATGCTAGGGGAGAAAATAAGTGCATGGTTGGTTGGTTGGAGGCACAGGTGGGTCCTCCCGGATGTGTTAGGTCATGGCGCCGAGGGCTGCAGGGCCGATAGGCTGACGACTCAAGCCTCTACTGGCCGGATCACAGCACACATACTTTCGGTGTCTGAAAAACCACGGAAAGCACTCGACAGCTAGTAGCTGGCAGGTTCGAAACAAACCCTGAAAGTCGTGGAAGGGTCTGAGGTGGCTGACCCTGTGTTAGGTTTTCCTTTCTCCGGCGGTCGGAGCCCGTTGCGTTTGTGGGTGATCAAGCATCCCGTGAGCGGGGCCGCACCATTAGGCAATCTCGACGCCCTCCCTCTCCTGGCCAGGCGGGCCAGTAGAGGAGTCGAGATCTATGAAAGATCAGAGCAAAAACTCACTGTCCTCATTCCCTTCCTATTTCCCATAACCCTTTTATCCAACCCCCTTCTGCTACGTCCCAGGGGAGATCAGGGGAGTCTCCCCTGGCCCCCTCCCCCGGCTGTGGGTCGCTATGTAGCTTACCCCCCCCCCCCCCCCCTTATTTTTTTTCATTTTCCCCACCTACGGGTGGTAAAATTAATCATTGCCTTCGGGCCTTTTCATTTATTTTCAGATTGGATTAAGCCTGTTATACATAAGTGGTGCAGGCAGGGGCTTATTATTTTTCATTCTTTTTAGGCTGCCCCAACCTAATATGGGATGGTAGGCCGAGTCAGTGGGATATAGTGAATGCAAACAGCGCATGAATGCAAACAGCGCACGAATGAATGCAAAGGACTGACGGGTGCACACACGCATGCACAGTGCTGACTGAAGCTTGGGCGAGCAAGTGGCACTTAGTCATTTCAAACAGCGCGAGAATGGGTGCAGAGGTTTGAAGGCTGCACACACAGTTTTACATATCTAAGCACAGTATATTTAACACTTTTCTGCCCACGCCTATTACCATCAATAAGCTGTTATCGATGGCTTCAAATTTGTACTTTCCTGCTTTGTAAGCTCTCCTGGACAGCTAGCACCGTCCAGCGGGTAGTAGAGGAACAATTTTCAATTTCGCTTTTCTGATTTGTGTTTCCATCATGTGGTGATATTTAAAACCCCTCCAGCATCCCCTCGAGAGTCGAGTGGTGAGCACTCGTAGTTTCCTTGATGATGCAGACTGCACGCACCATGGATCTCTGCGGAAGTTCTTGTATAACGGCAACAGCAGTGACACAGCACACAGCTTCGGGTAAACATCTTGTGAACCCCAAGGTTCCCTCTGTGGTTTTTCCTGGAGGTGCATCTCAGGGTCTCCATCACAAGCTCCAGAGAAGGCAGAAATGCAGAAAATGTGAAATGTACTTCGTGAAACAAAACTCAAGCAGAAAAAATTTTTGGCTTGTTGGCATGTGAAGCCACTTTGTGTTTCACAACATCAAGAAACTGTTATGCGCAGTAGCATGATATTGCCGTGAATATTTGCAGTGTTTGTTCGTTTTTAATATCCGCCACTTTATCTCTTTGTTTGCAACGCAAGACGCGACTAGCTTTATCTCGATTGATTGCAGCCAGGCAGAGCTGACTCTACATTGTTCCGGAATGTTCTAGTAACTTTGCACGCTTTATCTCGAAAGTTCGCTATCAGCTTTAAATTGAGTACGGCCGACAGTGGCGGGCATTCTGTTCAACGACCCCCGAGCAGGCTTGTAGCTTCGCCACCGCCGAGTGATTCAGTCTATTTTGGGTGCAAGTCAGCCCAATTAACAGTTTTCTTTTAGAAGACCCTTTCGTCCGTCTTCATCGCTGCTTTGACTGCCGTCACCACTACGTGACAATATTCAATAGGGTTACCGTTTTCTTATCCTTCTTAAGAAATTCTTTATATAGGAGGCTGATATTTGCTGAAAATAGTGCATCGACCTGTCTGTTTATAAAACTTTTCTGAAATTTTTTTTATGTTTTGCTTGTGTGAAGAAATGATGCTTTTCATTCTCGTTACAATTTTTTATTATTCTCTTTAAAAACGTGTTGATTGGGACTAATACCATTGGAAAGAGAATTTCCTCCTCTAAAATACTGTACACTTTTCAATCAAGCGTGCTTTGTTAAAGGCAGAAAAAATAAATATTTACTACATTGCCCAAAAATTACTACTTTTCAGACGGGCGGCAAAGTGTTAAGGCACATGCGAAAAGAGAATATGCGGCGAGGCAGTCAGTGCTTCTGTTAAGCCTACTTATTGAGATGTCGCACTCGTGGCAACATTCATGAGTAGTGGTAGTTTCACTGCACCATTCATGATATGGGCTTATTTTTTAAAATCTGAGGCCTAGTGACTCCATTCTCAAGAACGGTAAAAAGGGAGGCTTGCCAGGCATATGTGCAGCAAAAGGTAACTTCCTAAATACTGATCCAAAAGAACTGAGTGAAATTTGGTGTTTTTTTTTTCAATGTTTTGTTCATCCTAGTGACATCTACTGATTACTTCCAAAGTACAGGAATAGCTTCTCTGTTCCTTTAAAGGACTATAGACACCAAATTTTTGCTTGTGTTTTCTTCTTCCAAACGATGCATTAGACATTTTTATATGTGGAGCACCCTGCGGTATTCTTGTTTGAACGCTAAATAATTTGTAATTGAATTTCTTCTTGACGCTGTTTCGGTTTTATCGACCGAACGACGACTGTGATGTCAAGCTGGTGTTTTTGTTACGTGATCCACTAGAAAAACTGTAATAATCGGTGACAGGTCATTTGTCATTCTAGGTCTTAGAAGAGGCTGGATTAAATGTCATAGTGAATTAAAACTACATATTAGCGATTGTATTACAGGTTTTCTAGTGGATCATGTGACCAAAACATCAACTTGACATCAGTCGTCGTTCGGTCAACGAAACTGAAACCGAAACAGCATGAGAAGAAATTCAGTTATAAATAATTTTGCAGTTGTAGGCAAATACCACCCGGAAATACATATTCTAATGTCTAATGCATCGTTTGACAGAAGAAAACAAGCAATAAAATTGGGTGTCTATAGTCCTTTAATAGGTTCAGCGCAACACTAAGTGGAATAAAGAGTATTCGTTGCTTGCTGAGGAGCATTGAAAGGCAAACTGAATAGTGGGACATTTCTGTCCCTGAAAAGGAACCGCACAGATGAAACATTCACCAGTACCCGACCTGACGTTGACCACTTTCCTCACTTCTTAGTGATACACTCCCTGACAGATAATGACCCTGTTGCAGCGATGTCTGTTTTCGTTATCGCTCGAATCCTTGAGAAACTGATTGGGAAAAAGTACAAAGCAAAGAAACTCTCATCTGGTGACCTTCTTGTTGAAGTGTCCCAGAAAGACCACTGTGACATCCTTTTGAGGCAAAGGCAGTTTGCTCTCCTCTTGGTGACCATCACTCCCCACCGGGATCTAAACACTGTGCAAGGTGTCATATCAGAACGTGATCTGATCCAAGAAACAGAAGCTGACCTCCTAGAAGGCTTCCGAGATCAAGGTGTCATTGCCCTTCGTAGCATCACCATAAGGCGGAATGATGAAGAGGTGGTGACACCCCACATTGTCTTGACTTTTGAATGGTCCCGTCTTTCAGACGCTGTAAATGCAGAGTTCATCCACTGCAAAGTCCGTCCATATGTCCCCAACCCGAGAAGATGTTTCAATTGCCAAAAATGCGGACACAGATCAAAAACGTGCCGGGAAAAACTCACATGTGCGAAGTGCGGTGCCCATGAGCACCCAACCAACAACTGCAGTGCCGCTCAAGTAGAGTGTCCAAACCGCCACGGGCCACATGCCGCCTACTCGCGATCATGTCACAAATTTCAAAACGAGAAAACAATAATTCACCTGAAAGTAACAGAAAACATCACATTTTTGGAAGCCCCGGAAGAAGCTCTCTCTTCTCTCCGGAAGAAGCTAAGCTGACGCAGCACGCCGGGGGGCCGGGCGGCGTCTCGTCTCAGTGGGCACGCATTTCAGCATTGCTGGTGCGCGTCCACTACGGCCCCTTACCAAGCAGCCTCCGGCTGCACCAGACTTCCATGTCCCAGAGGTCAACTTTTCGCAAACGTCTGGGAAAACAGACAAATGAAAGGGAGTGCCTCAATCTTGAAAACTCCATGTCTGCTTCCGCGTCTCCACCGGAAACAATGGACATGACAGCAAGACACTCGGCGTCGGAGGCGCTGAGGGAGGCCCCCATGGAAAGGCGGAGTCTTCTAGACCGCCTTAAACCGAAAAGACATCCGCCAGTCAAGCCGCCTGATAAAAGGCGGCGACGTCTAAATAACTCCCACTAATCTTCGCTTCCTCATCAAGAACTATGGCTTTAGAGAGCATTATCCAATGGTTCATATTTGAACAGCGCAATAAAACAACGGGACACAACGAAGAAAGGACACCACAAGCGCTTGTGGTGTCCTTTCTTCGTTGTGTCCCGTTGTTTTATTGCGCTGTTCAAATATGAATCAATACCAACTCGCCCAGTTCGCAGCTTTAATTATTCAATGGAACTGCCGAGGTCTACTTAAGAACCTGGATGACATATATGAAATACTCGTGGAGTATCAACCAAGCGTACTTTGTCTACAAGAAACGCCCTTAAACGCAACACACACAAACTTTCTAAATAAGTACACAGTATACCGGAAGGACAGGCAAGGCAGTGTGCACTCATCAGGTGGCGTTGCTATTGTGGTGCAGAATTCAATTGCCTCGCAATGTCTTCCACTGCGACTGATTTAGAAGCAGTGGCAATACGAGCCCTAACTTTTGGCAGAGTAATAATCATATTTTCCCCATATATCTCACCAGATCATCAGCTGTCGACTGATCAACTCGAAAAACTCATTGTTCAGCTTCCTGAGCCATTCCTGTTGGTTGGTGACCTTAACGCTCACCACCCATTATGGGGAGGTACCAGAACAGATTCTCGAGGAGCGCTAATCGAAAAATTCCTGTTGTCATCTGGCTCATGCATATACAATAGAAAAGAACCAACATACGTTAATTCAACACACAACTCATACACAGCGATAGATCTTGCGATTGGCTCTCCATTGCTCTTGGCAGCTACTGAGTGGGCTGTTATTGAAAATCTGTATAGAAGTGATCACTTTCCCATTTCTTTAAAATATACAGAAAATATCAACCCGAGGGTAAATAACCCTAGGAAGTTTTAAGAACAGATTGCTGATTTGGAGATGTTCCAGGAACTATCAGCATTGCCCTGTTCATCAATTATAGAACTAGGTATAGATGAATTTCAATCCCTGATTACACTGCATATAATAGACGCTGCACAGAAATCCACCCCACAGACATCAGGTAAACCAGAAAACAAACGAAGACCGTGGTGGGATGCGCAGTGCAAGAAAGCTTGTCGGGACCAAAATAATGCACGGTCAAAATTCCGCCGTTATCCCACAATTCACAACTTGATAAACTTTAAGCGAGCTAAAGCAAATGGCAGGCGTACTCGCCGTATATCTAAACGGGAAAGTTGACAATCGTTTCTCTCGTCTGTAAATTCTTACACATATACACATAAAGTGTACAGTAGACTAAATCACTTAAAAAGCATAGTTCGCATCTAATTCCTCTTGTTAGCACTGCTGGTGATACATTGGAGCACCAAGCAGATGCATTAGGCAAACACTTCGAATACACTTTTAGCTCAGCACATTATACAGATTCCTTCTTGAGATACAAACTAGCCGAGGAGCGTAAGCCTGTTCACAATAATAAAAGGCCATCAGTAGGAGGATACAATTGCCCATTTACTTTACAAGAGTTGAAAGTTGCCTTAGGCACTTGCAGGCCCTGACAGGGTTACATATGGAATGCTCAAGCACTTGCATGAAGAAACCCTTGAAACTATCCTGTGCTTGTTTAATATGATATGGGCTGCTGGACGTCTTCCAAAAGCCTGGAAAGAAGCGATCATTATCCCGGTATTAAAGCAAGGCAAAGAAGCCATACTTGCGGCCAGTTATCGGCCAATTGCCCTAACCACCTGCTTATGTAAGCTCTTTGAAAAAATGGTAAATCGTCGCCTTGTGTATTTTCTTGAATTCAACGGTCTTCTTGATCAGCACCAAGCTGGATTTAGAGCTAACCGATCAACCACTGACCAGCTCGTTGCCTTTGAATCTTACGTAAGGGACACCTTTGTGCATAAACAGCACTGTTTATCTGTTTTCTTTGATTTAGAGAAAGCTTACTTTGGTATCGTCTTTGGTATCTCGGGAAATATGCTGTCCACCATTCAAAGTTATCTTTCTGAACGAACATTCAAGAATTATATAAAGCGCACTTAGGACAACAGACAAGGGAGACCAAACAACACAAGCGCTTTTATTTTATATAATTTTCGAAAATGAAAAACCAACTAGTTCAGATGTCAATTCTGCAACATTCAAGGCCCGTGTAGGGAACTCGTTATCCAAACAGTTTATACAAGAGAATGGTGTCCCTCAAGGCGGCGTTCTTAGCTGCACTCTTTTTACAGTGAAAATGAATTCATTGAAGAGTGTCCTGCCTAGATCTATATCGTACTCTGTTTATGTCGACGATGTACAAATAAGTTACAAGTCGTGTAATTTGGCCATCTGTGAGCGGCAAATTCAACTAGGAGTAAGGAGAGTAGCAAAGTGGGCAGACCAAAACGGATTTAAACTCAATTCATCAGAAAGACTGTAAGCGTAATCTTCACAAAAAAGCGTGGTATTAGACCTAAACCCGACATCACACTTAACGGGCAGAGTATTGCTGTCCAAAAAGAGCACAAATTTCTTGGCGTCATA
This sequence comes from Amblyomma americanum, assembly GCF_052857255.1. NCBI lineage: Eukaryota > Metazoa > Arthropoda > Arachnida > Ixodida > Ixodidae > Amblyomma > Amblyomma americanum. The sequence goes on along the minus strand of NC_135500.1, from coordinate 34,145,000 downwards.
GTCGACGAAAAGCTTGCATTCATCAAACACATTAAGCACCTTTAACTTAAATGCATAAAATCAATGAACTTTTTAAAAATCCTGTCCCACCAGTCTTGGGGTACAGATCGAGACTGCCTGCTGAGTTTTCTAAATAGTGTAGTTCTATCACGTATAGACTACAGCTCAGTAGCGTACGAGTCAGCACGAAAAAGCTCCTTAAAAATGCTCGGCGCTGTGTACCACCTGGGTCTGCGGTTGGCTACTGGTGCTTTCCGTACAAGCCCAATTGCAAGTTTGTACGTTGAGGCGGACCGATGGTCACTTGAACGATGACGGAAATACATGAGTATAACGTATGCTACGAAGGTATTATCTCATGCTGACCATCCATGCAATGCGCTTTTGCGAAACCCAACCAGTAAACTGCTCTTTTCAAACCGACAGTCTGAAACCCCACCTTTACCCGTTAGAGTCGCCACACTTGTCCAAGACATGGACATACCAGTCTCCAACATTCTGATAACTTCTTCTAAAGACATAATTGCTCCCTGGCAAGTGTATCCAATTGACTGCGACACATCTTTTCGTGAGGTTGGTAAGAATGGGCCGCCAATTGGCATAAAACAGCATTTCCTGTTCCTACAAGCAAAGTATCAGTGCACAGAGTTCTACACTGATGCCTCAAAGACATCCTCAGTTTCATGTGCAGTGAACAGTTGTCAATTTTCTGAAACAAAAACAATGAATAGACACACAAGCATATTTACTGCAGAATGCCATGGTATTCTGTTGGCTGTTAGATTCATCCTGGAAAAGAAAGTCCCAGGTTCTGTTATATACTCAGATTCCTTAAGTGTGATTATGGCCCTGTCTTCTGAGAAACCCTGTAATGAATTCACTCTTGAAATGCTTTATGTCTGCACACACATTGAACCTTAAAATTACAGTATGCTGGGTACCAGGTCACTGTGGAAGAGACGGAAATGAAGAGGGCGATAGGCTTGCAGCATCAGGTGCCGAACTGAGTAAGATGGATATAAAACAACTTCCATACCAGGACCTCAGGCTATATATTAGGACAGCACTTCGCAAAGAGTGACAGCAGGATTGGGATCAACAAACTGCACACAATAAAACCACGGATTGGGAGGTATGCCACAGAAAAACAAAATAGATTCAAAGAAGTCGCTCTCTGCAGACTGAGGATAGGGCATACATACATCACACACTCGCAACTTTTACAGGATACTCCGGCACCACAATGCACGAGATGTGGAGTCCACATCTCAGTTGTCCATACATTAATCATATGCCCCAGACTGGATATGCAAAGACGACAGCACTTCCATGAACTTTACACATTTAACATACCAATGCACCCTTCATTATTTTTAGGTGATCACCGCATGTTCTCATTGGATAGAGTTTTTAAATTTTAGCTGATGTAGGTTTTTTTAAGAGAGATTTCGTATTCAAAGTAACCTCAGCACCTCCTCATTGCTGAGGAGAGTGCTGAGCTTACCCATAGCTGCCAGACGCCTCGGCCCTCTTGCTCAAGCAAGGACTGTGGTTGAGGCTACCTGGCTTCGTCGTTCGCAGGTTCATTATCTGCTGGCGCCTTGCGCATGCGCAGTGCATTATTGTAACTGAGTTCCCAGTTGCGACATACTACACCAACCACTAGTATTACTAATTAACTAATTACTATTTAACTGTGATGACATTTTTCTCCTTAAGTGGAGGAATGCGAAAGCATATGTTTTGAGGAAAGGAAAGGTTTTTGAGGAAAGGACGCAGTAACTCTCAGATCTCGAAATCTCTGTGTACACTTTTAATTGACAGCTATAGTGTGACACTTTTCTGCGGACATCCCTGCTGGAGAGTCATGAGCCTATAAAGCCTTTCTCCTTAAAACAAGCATGGACGTGGAGCCAGCTGCTACGGAGCGCGCCAAGCACCTTGCACTACTTGCTCGAGAAAAGAGCTCGCTGGGAGGCAAGTGCAGAAGAACTCGTGCAGCACAAAGTCAAAGGGCAGGTGGCGCTAGCTGCACTGTCAAATCGAGTGCCAGAGTGCTGCACCTCCTGAACTGATGCAGAAAGTGCAGCCAAATCGAGGGGACCTATGGTTTTTTAGCTGTAAAAGTGCAGGGCTTGATCAGGTTTGTCAGTGCTGCATGAAACTAAGACGTCTATTTGTTTGCAGGCTGGACAATATGATCATTCCAGGTCTGGCGATTGCTGTGGCCACTATGCGCAAAGGGGAGATTTCACGATTCATGATTGGACCAGAGTATGCATTTGGCCGTATGGGCTGCCCACCACGAATTCCAGCCAGTGCAACCATCTTGTACGAGGTGGAACTGCTACATATGGTCAGTGCTCAGGATGAGATTGAGCTGAAGAACTTAGTGCCTGACGAGGAAGAGCGGCGCATGCCATTCCCTAAACTTCTTGAGGTGAGTGAATGAGCTCACTATACAACTAGCACAAAAGGGGAATGGCTACCAGTGAAGCAAGCGGGAGTGTTTTGTTTTGTTTTATAATGGAAAACAAGTGCCAGCAGGCTTCAGTTGAGGTACTACCATTTGGTGAAAATGTTCTTGCTACAGGTAACAACCGGAGTCTTCAAAGTGGGACTGAAAAAATGGTTCGAATATAATTGAACAGTTAAAAACATTTGTCTGCTTAAAAAAATTACTTTACTGGAGAAAAGGAATGTTGCCTGCTGTTAAGTTTTGTTTGCAGGTTGTTGGCATGTACTTGAACCGGAGTCATAGGACTTAGAGTAAAGACCTTTTCACATCACGGTAGTGCTGATCAGATGACATTCAAGTGCATAAGTTACTATTGCTTCTGCCGAGTTATACCCATGCTGCGCAGGTACGTTCGGATGGCATCAGAGTCTAATGGCATTCAAGACTACTTGGGAATGGCATTTGGGCTCGATAGACTCCAACGGTGCTACACAACAATTTCCAAATTCATTCAGCATTCACTCACCATATTGCAGTGGCGCTGTTGTCAAATGAGTTTCGCATTTGCCCATTCACTTATTTTCAGTGTGCGCAACAATGCGACAGCGATGTCAGTGGTCACTGCAGCCACACTAGACCAACAACACCACCGCAACCAACAGCTGCATATTGTTGTAGTGTGGCATGTAACGACACCAACAAATTCGTGTGGAGAATGGACGCCCTTCAAGTCCTCGGCAGATTGGTGGCTGAGCGAGATCTCATGCTAATAAGGTGGCGACAAGAATATATCTGCGCTTGTGTCTATCTAATCCATATTAAAAATTCCCGAAGGGGCATCTGCTACATACAGATGATGGTGAGTTACGACACCACGAGGTCCCAAGCATCCGCAGAGACATCCCCGCTGGGGGATGATAGTGAGCAGTGGACTACCACAGACCTGAGCGCCCCCATTTAGCTGTGCATGGCTCAGCCGTGTCCGGGGAAAAAAAGAACCTGGTGGTTGAGCCGATTCCGAGCATTTCGACCTTTAAGGCCCCTCGGCAGAGGCAACTCACCACTTTGGCCCCAGCTTCCTATAGACGGCACCTCCAGCGTGAAACGACAGGGGAAATCGGCAGTCGGCTTTTCCTGTCCACCCCTCCACCTTTTACTTTCCTATTTTATTTCTCACAACTCTCCTGTCTCCTACTCACTTCTTGGTTTTTCCTTCTTTTTTTCCCCTAGCGGCCAGGGTTAATCTTATGTGGCAAACTCCCCTGAGTTGTGTCATATTTTATATAGGGTGTACAGCTGGTGTGGGCAGCACTTGCTTGCAGGTTCCTCTCTCGTCCTCTCATTGGGCTCCGTGGAGGTGGCTGGCACCGTAGCTGAACATAAATTCATATTCTGTGATGAATAAAAACAGTTGGGCGAGTTGTTACGTATTCAAATTGGCTAGAGAAATAATGGAAGGCTATCACATGCATAATTCTGGAGACACTTGTGTCAGTCGGCCTTCAGTAGTGGTGCCACAGAAGGAACTAGATTTCCTCAACGGTGCCCATCTTGATTCACAGCGCGATTAAGGACGTGTCCAAGTGTTATCTTCCTCTGGCCAGTGTTTTTTATTTTTGTTGTTGGACACGTGTGCATTAGTTCACGCGTTGTATGCCGATTCCGTTTGTTTATTTTTTTTTAAGATTAGAGATTTATATATTCTTCCCCTCCGGTAATAAATTTCAGTTGAAGTTGGCGCTTGTGTTGCCTATTCTCTCCTTCTGTCTATCTTTCCTGCGCTGTTGTGAATAATGAATCATATTCTATGGCTTCACTTCCTACACATAATGATCACACTCTGAAAAGGGTGCGGACTGATGACAACGAAAGAATCATTTCCAAAATACCATGTCGTTCATAGTGCGGAAGCACAAAAAACTGCAAGAACCATTCCCCCATTCCTAGTCTCAAAATCTCTAACTGATGCCTTGGGTCCAGGCTACTAACTGTCAAAAATGCCCAATGGTGACCTATTACTAGAGCTAAAAGACATTGTCCAATAGTCCAAACTTTCCAACCAAGTGTCCATTGGGGACATCGCTGTGTCAATCACTGAACACTGATCCATGAACACCGTCCATGGTGTGATGTCTGAAACAGATCATTCACCTCACTGAGGAAGAGATACTGGAAGGTTGCATGGAGCAAAATGTCATAAATGTACATCGCATAAAAATCGGGAAGAATGACAAATACTTACAAAGCATCTAGTACAAACTTTCAACTTGAGCACACTCTCGAAGTCCACAGAAGCAGGGTACTTGAAAATAAATGTCAGTCATTACATGCCAAATCCGCGAAGGTGTTTTAACTTCCAAAGGTATGATCATCGGTCACAAAGCTGCTGTGGCCACAAAACTTGCGCTGAATGCGCCTCAAAAGAGCGTGCTTCCGAAAACTGAAGGAGCAGCACTTTGCTGTGCAAACTGTGAAGGTGGTCACCCTTCATATTCAAGGTCATGTCAGGTCGTGGAAGAATGAGAAAGAGATTATAATTATTAAGACAAAACAAAATATCACTTTTAAGCAGGCGCGACTACCTTTCCATGCGAAGTCTACTTTCAACTTTTCCACACACAAAAAAAAAACTTTGCCGATGTGGTGCGCAGAGGAGGTGTGCCCCCTCCAACTTCCCCCTTTCAGCCCACTGCACCCCAAGCCTGACCAACGAACAACTCACTCCCCTATGCTCACTACGCATAGTTCAGTCATTTAGTTGTGAGCAAGCATGTGACTGTCGGTTTATGTCGTCACAAACCGTGAGCACGCCATTGTTGCCTGACTGCCATACAGTTCTGGAGAACTTTTAATTACAAATTACTCACAGCACCGAATGAGGTCATATTTTGTCTGTCGAGTTGATCTGACGTGTATAGTGAACAACATGCAATAAAGAGCTTTAGTCTAAATAGTGGTGTCATGACTCTTTAATATCACTAAAGTGCAGCTTGCGTTTTATGTTATGCAAACGAGTACTAGCTGTTAGTACACAGGGTTGTAAATGATTACTGGAGTGCAGTCATCATCGGTGGCACATTTCTGGGAAATGTTCGCACTCATACAGTAAATGCTCAGTAGTGCACTATGATCTTCAGGCACTCGATTTACGAGTACATGGCCTATTTGCTGGACAAGCAGCAGAATAAAGTGAGCAGCAGATATTGATATCAACAGCCGCAGAGCCCAAGCAGTTGTGCAGCGTGGCTATGGGCAGGGCAAACCAGTGGCGACTGCTATTGGTCGGTGCAGGTTGTGCTCACGTTTCGAAGGCATTTCAAAATCTCAACTACTGTTAAAACCCATGTATAATACAGACCTGCAAATAACATGAGGTGTAATTAAGGGATAGCAAATCGGGAAAAAAAGGTTCTCACCCATGTATAATGCGAGTAAGGAAACGCAGTCAGCTCAAAGGCATTCTGGAAGTCGCGAAAGCCAAGCGTCTTCCTATTATTTGAGTAAGCCAGCATGCTGGATACGACACGTGTAGCACGGGCACCAAACATATGGCAGATACAGATCTGGGCACCGCGCTCACTCCGACTTGTGTCCTGCGCTGCAAGCATGCACAGACTGGTTCCAGCATACACATGGGCATACAAACGCGCACGCTTCCGAAGTATCCATAGTCTGTTCTTTAGTGATCGTGCTCGTCGGGTGTACAGTCTTCCGAAAGGCTCTTGTCAGAGATATCTTTCCACAGAAACAAGTCTTCGGCTCCGCCGGCCGAGCGGGTTTGATATCCCGCATTTCTTGAAATTACAACCTGTGGGCTCCTCGGAATTGCTGGCCCAAGCGTCCACCATCCAACTGCACAGCATGGCTGGAGAGGCCTATGTCCGGCGGTAGTCACTGCAGGCTCTCCCTACTTCAGACAAAATCATGTAGCAGCACTTGATGCAGTACTGTGCTTTCGTCAGTTACGATTACTTACCTTTTAAAGGCAGCCAAGGACTGCTTTCGCGGTCCGGACACCTGGGAGGTGCGATTGTCCCGGGACTCTCGAGGTCAGGTCAGCATAGTGAACTATCGTCGAAATTGGAACTACCAACTTGCCATCACTGGAAACTACCTACGCCACCCCTAGATGGCGCCTCCTTTCGCCCAAAGGAAATCGGCACTAGAAACATACCGGACCTTTAAACAGGAAATTGTCAAAGAAAATATCTATGATAATTGTAGGGGAAGTTCTTTGTTGTTTGAGGCCAGGACTGGAGTTTTGCAGACTAAGACGTGTAGAGTCAGGTACCAGGAGATACACACTTTGTGCATTGCCTGCGGAGAGAAGGAGGAAACAGCTGAACACTTGATACTTTTCTGTAAAGGGCTTCACCCTACAGTGGAAGGCAGCGGGGCTGACTTACCCAAGGCATTGGGGTTTAGGGATAGTGAAGGGAAAGTAGATTTTAAGAGATTAGAAGTAACCAAGCGAAGGTTATCTGATTGGTGGCTAAAAGCAAGACAGGAGTAAAATTTCACAAGACATGGCTAGGTGGCTTGAGCCACCGCCCGATGTAAATGGTTCAGCCGTATCCATCCATCCATCCATCCATCCATCCATCCATCCATCCATCCAGTGTGGTGGTGACGGTGCTCGATAATAATGAAAGTGGAACTGCGGATTTTGGCTGAAAATTGTTTGGATCCGCATATGATACAAAGTAGAAATTTGACATGCTAAAATCTGGAAAAACACCTCGTAATATAAGCGGGTTTTTACAGTATCTCTGTGGAGCTCTGTCGACTTGAATGTTATCGGAACCTAATGCTGTCAAAAAACTCCATGCAGCAGTGCAAGTTCGGCAGTCGAGTCGCATGACATTCAGTTCGAAGGCATTTGAAGTGCCCATGTAGCAGGGGTATTATTTTCTAAATTCTTGCCCTAGCTCACTTTTTACCATGGACCATCACTCCATCTCTCCTTTTGGCAAACAGTGGAGCACACTCGGCACTCCTTCCTGTAAACGTGTCACTGCGCTTTCCAGAACCCGCACTACGGTATCTGATCTTTTCTCTCTCACAACTACATTGTAAGTGATAAACCGGTCTTATGGGAAGCAAACCAATGGTTGCAATAAGCTGTGTCAGAACAATATTTTATCTAACCTTGGGTTGCTGGGTCAGTGAAAATGAGATTTGATTTAAAGGCAATTGTTTGCCTGACGCAGGAGTCATAGTCATCAAATTTGTCGCCGAGTGCTACGAAATGTTTGATAACTTGTGATGTATTATTTATTCTGGCTCTTGTGTGCAGTATTATGTTTTGGGTGATATTTTTGTGTTCATTCTTTTTTTCTTTTGTTCTCTCTTGTGTTGCTTGTTCCTAAGCACAACCAACATGACCAAAAGTTACTTTCAAAATTTGTCTGTGAGCCGAAATTGCCAGCATCATACTAAATTCTTAACCCCATCCCCTTTGCCAGCTATGGCAGCAGAGCAAGGATAGAGGAACCACATTTTCTCATGTAATGAACCCACTCATATAATGAACTCGCCCCCAGTTTTGTTGTTGGGAATTCACTTTTTGTTTTAAGCGTTTTGATTTTCTTATCGCATTTGTCAGTTTCGCGCCATCTCAGTGCAGACCTTGGCAGGGCGCCAAGATGCTGCAGGCTGATAACATCATAATGTGCTTTTATCTTTTGACGAAAGTTCATGTGGGGTTGGCATCCTATGCGAACTTGCAGAGTGCCAAGACTCAGTGCACCCTTGACAAGAGCACTGGTGCAGGGGGTTACTCTGCGTGCTGCTGCGCGCCTGGCTGCACCACATGTATGCTCAGAAAGTCATTGAGCACTCTAACATCGGAGAGGATCATAGCAGTTTAGAACCGGGACACTATAAAACACAGTCTACACCGCAAGACCTTCAAACCTCCAAGCGATTTGCTCAGGAGCTCGAGATCAGGATAAAAAATGCATAACCCCTCTCACACCACCGCTAACGCATTAAAATTTGCATTACGCATGTGCAACTGTCTTGCGAGCTTTTTTAAACTTGCATACAAAACTCGCATCTGACCTTCAGGGCCAGTGTTCAGGATGTTCACTTTATCTCACTATGAATGGCCTGTGCTGTCAACTATTACAAAGTCGTCAGGTCACATCGTGTTAGCAGCAAACATATTTTAAACGAACGATGCTAAACGCTGGCGACACAGACGCGGCTGATCGTGGGCTTTTGCCGATAATCTGTAGAAAGACAACAGGCGGGTGTGTGGGCGGAATTTAAGATATTAAATTTCTACACTCGCAAAACTTGTGTCAGCCTTTTTTTTCCCCGTGGGTTAAATCCGGCCGCGACAGTCATGTTTTGATGGAGAAAAAATGCAAAAGGTGCCTGTGTGCTGTGCAATGATGTTGAAGAACCCCAGGTGGTCTAAATTAATCAGGAGCCCTCCACTGCGGCGTCCCTCATGGCCCATTATCCGACGTGTTGTTTTCGACCGGTGAACCCCACAATTTACCATTTACAATTTTTTTTTTCAGAGGTGCCGTGCCAAGCGGCAGAATGGCAACACCTTTTATCATCAAGGTGAACTAAGACATGCAATCAGATGCTATTCATCAGCCATAAGAGCCTTGGAGGAGGCTCGCACAAGGGACGAAGCAGAGGACAAGGAGCGTTGTGAAGTGCTGCTTGGATTGTTGAATAATGCTGCACTGTGCCACATAAAGACTGGCAGGGCTGAAGTGGCTGTTGCATACGCCAAGCGAGCTTTGCTCAGCCATCCTAACGATGCCCGTGCCCTTTACCGATGTGGCGTAGCCCTCAAGATGCAAGGTGCCTTTGATGATGCTACCAAGTATCTACAGAAAGCTCTCAAGATTGAGCCAAATTCAGCAGCCATTAAAGAACAGCTGCGCAAAATCAGTATTCTGAAGCAGCAGCTACTCGCCGATGAAAGTGCCATGTGCAGGTAACTTATCTTTTTCAGGCATTGAGTCAGTGTCATGGGCTGTTGCTATTTTCCTCTGCCATTGGAGGCATTGCAAATGTATACTGTTATTCAGAATGCATGACTAACAGTCTTACAGACTGCTGTGTGTTTGTTGTGAATGACGACATTTTTTTGCAGGTGATTGGTTGGTCTAAAGAAATAACTGTGTGTTTGTATATTGGGAGAGTGGCTCTGAAAGAAAAACTGGCTTATACAAGCCACCCTTGTATCTTTCCTGGAAGCATCACGTTACAATCAAAGCGTGAAAGCTTTGTTAGAAACATCTCTGCTTTTCAAAAGTTTAATGCAGCATTGTTATAGTAAACGGTACAATACAGGTCACATCAGCCTTTTTGTATTTATTTATTCGGTGAAGGTGTTGAGCTAAGTATAATTAGCAGCACAGTGGTTTGTTAAATCTAAACAGTTCTACTTCTGGCAAAAGCAGAATCGCACAAGTGTCGGGAGGGTGGAGATTTATGGGTCACTGCTGGGGGGTTCAGCAGGGTTCAGCAGGATTTTCTTATGTAAAATTTCTTGCTTGGGTAGGCGAAGTGCTAAAGGGTTAGGTGTTGTGCATGCCAAAACACCAAGTATAAATTTACAGACTCCTCACAATGGTGCACAGAGAGTATGCACAGGCTTTCTAAAACAGTAACCAAAGTCGAATCCTGCAATGAAATTCACAGGACCTGCGAAAAGTTTTCTGAAGCAGAAACTTAATTCATAGTCTTAAAATAGGATCAGAACATTGCCGAACAACATTTTTTTTTCTAAAAATAAGCCATCATTGGTCTTTCGCCATTTCAAAATTGGTGCTTCTGCGAGATTTTTGTGGTGGTGGAAATCTCAGATAATGCCCACTTAATAAAAACGCACCCGCTGCACTGGCTATCAAAACGCTAAACACAACTTTTTTCCCGTGCATGTTATAAAAATGTCCCTGCTTTTTCATCGTACAAGCCTGTTCTTAGATCACGCTACTTCGGGACATTTTGACGTGGACAAGGCGAGCATGCGTTCACATCACCGTGTGTTGAATGGGTGTCACATGCATATCATAACCGAGGCTTTGGACGACGTGCTATACAGTTGAACCTTTATGTAAATTACCTCTATGTAACAAATTCCTGGATGTTACGAAATTTTTCAATTCCCCAACACATCCCCCATTGAAGCCCATGTATAGGCGATCTCCATGTAACAAATGCGTTGCGGCGGTTGACTATAACGAATTTGCGGCACTGATTATCGAGCTGTATCTTGTAATGTTTTGCCAAAAATTCGGCCGAGCAACTTATGAATATTGTTTAAGTAAGTTTTTATATCAAAAGGTAAAGTAGACTGCGAGCAGAACACTTGCAATCGCAGCAAACAAGCTAACTTCGGTGTTGATGATGATGATGTTGAGCGCAGCTCCATGACAAGCGTAGCAACTGTTAAACTTTCATTTTGCAGCTTGACACTAGGTGGCACTACTATGAATAATTCTTTGTGGTGTCTTGCGATGCATTTACGATAAGCCTTCTTCATCAGTGTGTTGACGTGTGTGCTGGTGTGTGTTTACGGTGTCAGTTCGTTATGACGAGTTCCGCTGTGAGGAAACGCAGAGTTTTGTCGCTTGAACATAAGCTCTCAATTTTCAATGCGGTTACCGCCGGCGAAAAAAAGAAGGATGTCGCTGCCCGCTTCAATATACCAGCCAGCTTCTGTCAACCATTCTTGCTGCAGAACAAAGCATCCGCAGTGCGATGGAGACGGGCACAAGTGCCAAGAAGAAAAGACTGAAGACGTCGACTTATGCTGATGTGGACAACGCCGTGTTTGCATGGTATTTGGACAAACGAGCACAAAACGTGCCCATAAGTGGTGCAATATTGCAGCAGAAAGCCATAGATTTTGCTTGCATCCTGGACCACGAAGACTTCAAAGCGAGTAACGGCTGGCTGCAAGGATCTAAAAGCCGGCACGGTGTCGTCGGAAAAGTGATATCTGACGAGTCTGCCTCCGCAGACAGCGATGCTGCTCCCTCGTGGGTGGCTGAGAAGCTTCCCGGCATTTTCAGCCGCTATGAAGCTGCCGACATTCATAATGCTGATGAGACGGCCCTCTTTTGCCAAATGTTACGTTGTCACTAAAGGGAGAAGACGGCCACGGTGGTAGAAAGCAAACTCCGCGTGACAGTTTTGCTTTGCGCCAACACTGATGCAGCGACAAGCGAATCCCATTGGTTATTGGCCGCAATGCCCAGCCCAAATGTTTTAAAGGCACAAGGCGGATGGCAGTCAAATATGTGGTAAACTCCAAAGCTTGGATGTTGCAGGCAATTTTTTCTGACTGGCTGAAGGAGCTCAACCTAGATGTTAAGCGACAAGGCCGCAGCATTTGTTTGCTGCTTGACAATTGCACCGCGCACCATGTGGAAGGCCTACAGCTTCCGAACGTCGAGCTGCAGTATTTGCCACGTAACTGCACATCTCTGATACAACCCTTAGACAAAGGGGTTATTAACAGCTTTAAATGCTGTTACCGCCGTCGATTGATTCAAAAGATGCTCCTGGACATCCGCCTTGAACGGCCGACGAAAGTGGCATCTACCAAGGAATCGAAATGCTTGCTGCGTCATGGCAAAAGGTCGGATCATAAGTTATCGCCAATTGCTTCGCCAAGGCTCAGGTAAATAAGGTCATTCAAGCTAGTCAGTGAAGACAAACCTTCAAGCCTACCCGAGGTCGCAGAAGCGTGGGATGAACTACGCATGAACGGTGGTTTTCCTGACGGTGTCAAACTGTGCGAATTTTTGTTCGTAGACAACGGCGCCGTGTCTGCGGAAGAGATGACTGATGCGGCACTTGGGGAAACCGTTAAAGGTAGCCTTGAAGGTGACAGTTCGTCAGAGCCTGATAAGTTTTGTGCGGTGCCTACCGCGAGGGAACTGATGGATGCGGTGGACGTTCTGCACTGTTTCGTCGCCTCGCAGGACGATGAAGCAGCCCCGGATGCCTTAGTTTCCATGGAGGGCCGAGTAGTGGCCGCGATCGGGCAAAAGCAGCAAGTGAAAATTACGAGTTTTTCTGTACTAAATAACTTCTTTAAATGGCGAGTTCACTTGAATTGATATCTGTCACATTTTTATTTCGTTTATGCATGATCCTTACCACTCACAACCCGAAACTGCATGTAACGAAAACCTGGAGGTAACGAAAAAATGAGAACTTTTTTATATTTCGTTGCATCCAGGTTTGACTGTTTATTTGTTTGTTCCAATTCTTCGAAGGCGTTTCGAGACACATGGTGCAAACATACCGACGATGTGACTTTCTGTTCGAACTGTGCATAGAACCGCAGTGCCTCTACTAGGTACCCCAGAAGCGGGGTGGGAAACAAGACGTTAGCACAATGCTCGCCTCATGTCAAAGCAAGACTAGTGTACCCACGGCAGTGGCGCACTTGTAACGATGTGCTACCCACCTGGTGATGGTGGATTGTTGTGCCGAACTTGCTTGGTGTCTCTAGGCCTAAGGTGCTCCCCACTGAAGCTGCAGCAAAAGTGATTTGGAACTAGCCACTGCATAGCATAAAATTTCTGAAGTTGTTACCTGTGACCGTTGACGCACATCTGATTGTCATTACGCATTCGTCAGCAAAGCAAGTCTAAAAGCCGCAAGCTGCCTCGCACCAATGGCTGCGGGTCGCAAGCGCAGACTGAGCCCACGAGCCTTCGGAAAAATTGTCTCAGGCACCGGATCTCATCTTTAGCCCCTTCATGCGATAATTAATTCTGAAAGGAAAAATCTTTTTTGCATAAGTCACGATCAGTAGACCGAGAAGTGACGTGTAAACAATAATGCGAGAATTTGATGCACATTTTATTCGCGTCCACATATGTGGATATAGCGCCTCAAAGCTGCTACATGAACACTGCAACATTTTCTTGCCTTAACTGCTTATTACACAAATAAATGTTTTGCTGTGAGAATATATGCTTTAGCTCATGACTTACAAAGCAGATAAAAACAGTCGTTCTGTGACGACAGGTAGAGTTCTTGGATGTGGAGCCTTCATGTCTGCATCGTTTTGCATTTGGTATTTTATTTATTTATTTATTTACAAATATTGTTAGCCCTTGCGGGCTGTTACAAGGTGGGAATGAGATAATCAGTCAATACAACGCAGTTCTAGCTGTTTTACAAAGGTTTCAAGTGAACGTGTTTTGTCGAATACGCGTCGGTCAAGGTTATTCCATTCTATACATGTTTTAGGTAGAAACGAAAACTTATACACAATCAACTCTCGGCATGTACAGCATAACTGCAAAAAGATGGTTAGTACACGATGACAGTCTTCCGGGTGGCCGCAAGTACAAGCTGGAATCCAGATTGAACATATTGTGATAAAGCTGATAAAAAAACTTTAGCCTATGTTCAGGTATATTTAGGTATGTTCAGAAGTTGCGACCAATGGTTGCTTCCATCATAGCCAGTGCTGGAAGTCTGGCTCCATTGAATGGGATCTCTAGTGATTTGAGCACAGGTGGTGAGGGAGAGAAAGTGGCTTGAGACCTGGTTTATGCATTTTTTTACAAGGGGAGAAATCATTTTTAAAGATCTTTGTTAGCTCAGTTTATGTCACAGACCTGAAACAAACTATCCCCTTCCTCCACCAGTGTGCTCAATGTTGTTGTGTAGCCTTGGAGCTGAGCGGCTAGCTCTGGACTGACTCGTGGTGTGAGGGCACAGGTTTTTCTTTTTTTCATCTACCCCTTGTGAAGTGCTGCCAGCCTTGTATTAACGCAGTATTGTTAAACGCACTGTTACGCAGAAAATCTCTCATTGGCATTGTCTGCCTTGTGAGCGATAAATAGGGTGGCCCAGGCAGCAACTTCGGTGGGCAACGTACGTCACATTACCTTGTGGGGTCATCCCAACCTACGCACCGGATTGTGAGCAAACTAGACATTCTGGCAGGGGACAGTTAATGGTTGATCGCGAGAGGTTGCTCAGGAAGGGCAACTTGGGTCGCACAAGACCCACCGGTGGCAGGCGCATCCCTTAATTGCTGCACTATTGCTGAAGGACTGGTATGAGGACTCCCAGGAACATATGAATGTTAAGTTCAGAATGACCAATTCTGTATATATGGGCATTAACACTACCGTGCAATATCCTTAAGGCAGAGCTTAGTGTACCCTCCAATTTTCGCGTTCAAGGTTAACCAGTCGCCAAAATAATGCGACCCATGATGGTCTGAGTATGTATTACGTAGACTTCCATGAGTTGCAGACACTTTTTTCTTTGTCTCGGGTTTTAGAAAGCATGGTAATGATTCTTGCTAAAAACCACAGCGTAATTTTCAAAATGATAGATAAGGAACAAAATGATAGATAAGGAATGTTCTGACCACCACTGACAAGAATAAAAATTGGTTGGATGCTTTGTATTCCTGCAGTCCCTACATTCTAGCACGGAGGCTCTCGAATCTCTTGTCAGTATTGTTAGATCGCCTTGACTTCAAGCACTGATCATAGCGCACTGTTCTTGTCGGCAGCAGCTCAGCAGTGTGAGGCTTCTTTGCGACTTCCTGTGGGCCTTCATTGCTTGGTCAGCCGCGCTTCTTTAGAGGTGCTTCTCTATCAAATATTTTCATGAGCAACGCTTCAGCACTGCAGTCGTCCAAATGTCTCCTTTTAGAAGCACAGTTTTCAATACCTGTAAGCAGAAAGCCAATTTTGTGTGCTACACGCCCCCCCCCCCCCCACCCCCACCCCCCCAGAAAAAAAAAAACGGTGCATAGAAGCCAGGAAACAGCACTTTGATGTTTCTGCCATTAAGGTGCCATGTCCGTGTTTGTGGACACGCCACTCTGAATATCCACCGCAGCACTTTTTCTTAGTCTATGACACTGAAAATTTGGTGCGCCATTTCTGCGTTAACCTACTGACACATTCCAAATAGTAAATTGCATTATTCACAGCCATTTAATGAGATCATGCAAAAATAAAGACTACTTATTTGTCTCATCATAAAACGTAATGCCGTCCATTTTCACTTGTTACAAGAGGAGGCGCCACAGACTTTACAGGGAGGGTCACAATGTTAAGGACACAGAATTCAAAGGTGGAACTTCGCCTTGTATATGAAAGCATCAGCAGGTTTAGGTCGTACATCGGAAATTGTTTCTCAAATCTAAAGTTTGCTTATTTTTTTTAAATATTTTTGTGGGACTATAAAAACTATTTTGTTCATTTTTAATCAGAAATCGTACAATGGTCAATCAACCTGTAAAATATGGAAGCAGTGGCCTAATAGACTGCAAAAGCAAAGTTGTGTAATTTGATAAGGGACGATTTCTCAAATTTTTTGTGACGCCCACTTTTATAAAGCCTACAAAATTCATGAAGCCATTGCATGACGAAAGAACTTGCCAGCATAACTGTTTCGGCATACCACCTTTAGTTAGATGGGAGAAGAGCTTTTTAACGTGTTCACTATTGTTTGTTATTAGAACTATATTAAACTATTGGAATGTTAACTTTTTTCTTCCAGCTTGTGGAAGTTTTTTTTCTTGTGTAGTCTTGTGCCTGTTGTCTTGAAATTATTTTGGAATGTTATTTTAGGAGCCTTAAAATTGTGCAGAAAAGTAAACCATGGGTTCTTAATCGAAAAACCTTTGGGATCCCCAACAGTTTTCAAAAGGTGCTGAGGAGTCCTGTGTGTCATGGATTCCGTCCCTTTTTGGCTGACACACATGCAAAAATATGCAGACACATGGAAATGCACGAAAAGACTAGGGTCAATCAATCGCAGTGCAACCTCTGAAGTAAATGATTCCGTTTGGGTTTTTCTATACAATGTGATTGTATGAACACTCTCTTAATAGAAAGATGTGTTCAAACCACACTATGACGCTATCAACTTCATGTGGTATATTTACGATTCCCAGAGCATGAGAAATGGGAAATACATCAGTTTGACCGAAGGATAAAAAAATTTGATGTAGTACGACTCATGGGCAATGTGTTTAATCACCAGTGCCAGAGTTTTTGCTTGAAGCATTGTCACTCAGTTTCTGAAAGACATTTGCACCATGTTAAATGAGGCAGCTGTTCTGTTTCTAAGTACTCGCTTGTGGCAAGCGGACCGCAATTTTGTGACACTGTCACCATAGCAAACAAAAAAAAGGCAACAGAATGGAGCACGTTCTGCCATCTAGTGTCGAACCACAATGCAGTCTGAAAATGATAGTCTAGCTAATTGCCAGCTCTCGGTGCCATGGTGAGTATAACTTATACAGGTAGCCTTTATGCGGAATAGTTGCTTTTTTGGAATGACCTAGTGCACTCTGCAGTTCTCTGAAAATTCAAGGAGGCACTTAAGACAATTTACGTGCGGTAATACGAAAGCATTTGTGCCTGCATTATGACTGGTCGCCTGTTGCTTCTGCTACTGCTTCTGCTGGTGCTGTTCTTTTAATACAGTCGAGCCCGCTTATAATGAACATGAGCGTCAGACGGCGCCCGTTCGTTATATCCCAAAGTTTGTAGTAAGTGGACCAAAGCATTAAAGACAGTTGTTTGTCAAAACAAAATTTTTTCTTTGTGAGAAAGTCTATGATGGACGTGCAGCAGGAGCGTGCTCTTCGCCGAGGCCCTTGGCATAGACAAGTTGTCTGAGGCTCTTTATGTAGCCCACTGCTACAGGCGCGTTTATGGGTACTGGCTCCGAAGTTTCATCCCCATCTGATTCCTCTACGTCACTCTCGTCCTGCACTTCAGAAATGATGCCCTCATCCGTGCATGGTTCCGCGGTGTCGGTGTCATCATCGACAGAAATAAAATCAATCCAACCAATGTCGTGACCCCCATGGCGGGGTCAACGACGTGCTGCCACAAATCGCTGCCGGGCTGGTCATCTTCCGAAGCATCAGGCTGGGCATCAGACAATGTGTCGACGAAGCCGGCCTTGCGGAAGCAGTTCTGCACGCAAGTGGCCGCCACCTCCGCTCAAGCCGCTTTCATCATTTTTGCCGCTTAATACAATGGAAATGGGCACGGTGTTCCCGTCCGCCATCCCTAATTGCAACCAGGGCCAGAGATTTGAACGAAGCCAACGAAACGTCCGCACTGCAACAAGAGTGACAAAAGCACGCGACAGGGCAGACTTGCAACGTGCACAAGCGGCAGTCAAGCTAGCGCCAGCGGAGAGACCAATGAGAGGTGTTCGTGAGCATCAGTGCAACCATCTCTTGGCTCCCACGGAAGGCTTACTTCACGGAGCGTGGCCTCCAAGATTGGCCGAGGTGGCGCAGCTGTTAATCGCGGAGGCCATGCACAGATTTGCGAGAGAGGAGGGAAGCGGAGTTGCGAAAAGGGGCGGGAGGGCGGCCTTGGAAGGCGCATTGCAGGGGAAAGGGTAGCTCACATGAGAGCAGCATGAAACTAGGCAGGCAGTTCGCCTGCGATGAGGATCAGGAAAACGCCATGCGCTGGGCGCACAAAGTGGTCGGAGGCAGGTTATCTCGCATCGCAGTGCTGGGTTTACGCCGTCCGTTTGCTGTAACCGATCAGCAGGGCTTAATGCCGTTTGTTATACGTGTGATTTTGTGCCATTAAAATAATGTATATTTTGACAGTTGCGCAGGTCTCGTTCGTTATAAGTGAAAGTTCGTCTTAAGTGGAGCCGTTATATGTGGGCTCAACTGTACTGTTTGTGCATGGGGCTTCATGCACCATCTGCTGGGCCAGTGCCGTACATTGTGAGGGGGTTTTCAGTGGGTGCCTCATGATGGCGCTACGACACGCCAAGCAAGAAGTAAATTTACTGGAAACGTACTTTTCTACTTCGTTAACTGCAGTGCAGTGAATGCAGAGTTGTCTTAGATGCATACCTGAGTAATTAAGATGATATAAATTACAGATGTTGCAATTAACCGAGTACAATGGTACGTTTCTGGTAAATTCTTGGATGGACGGACGGATGGATGGATAAGGCTGAACCCTTTAAATTGGGCGGTGGCTCAAGCCACCTAGCCATGTCTTGTGAAATTTTACTCCTGTCTTGCTTTTAGCCACCAATCATACAACCTTCACTTGGTTACTTCTTAGCTCCTAAAATCTACTTTCCCTTCACTGTCCTTAAACCTCAATGCCTTGGGTAAATCAGTCCCACTGCGTTCCACTGTAGGGTGAAGCCCTTTACAGAAAAGTATCAAGTGTACAGCCGTTTCCTCCTCTCCGCACGCAACGCACAAAGTGTGTATCTCCTGGTACCTGACTCTATACGTCTTAGTCCGCAAAACTCCCGTCCTGGCCTCAAACAACAAAGAGCTTCCCTTACAATTATCATAGATATTTTTTTTGGCAGTTTCCTGCCTAAAGATCCTGTATGTTCCCAGTGCCGATTTCGTCAGCATCCCTCTTTTCCACAGAGCTCTCTGTTTCTTTAACCTTTTTCTTAACCGATAATTGCTGATTTGCCCCCCTACTGCTGTCCAGATATTTGTTTTTTAATTTTCTAGTTCACTTTCTCCATTTCTAGTCAACATTCATGATGTACAGGTACCTGAAAACTTTCCTAGCCCACTGCTTTTCCCCCATTTTTCTCAATCGCTCCTCAAATGCCTGGCATGTAGCGCCATCATGTGGCACCCACTAAAACCCCCCTCACAATATATGACGCTAGCCCTGCGGATGGTGCCATAATGCAAGTACAAATGCTTTCGCATTACCGCTCCTAAGTTAAGGTCTTAAGTGCCTCCTTGAATTTTTTTTCATTCTTTTGCATTATATCTGTACCAAAGGGTCACTGAAAGAGTGAAAACAAAATGAATATTGCTGTGCTCCTGGTCCAGTGATGCTTTTTTAAGTGTAGTCCCCGAGTGGATGGATGCATCACAGCTGCAGTGTATTGTAGCCAAGGCTGAGAGGCTAGGACATATGACTTAATGTGCCGGGAAATCTTTCTGTGGCATTGCAGAGGAAGCTATTAGCCATTGGGTTTTCATTTTTTGTGGTTAGCTTGCGCACTTGTGAGACACCCGTGCTCTCAGTAGTTTGCTGCACACCTTCGACTGTGCTACAGATAGGAGGGGGGTAGGGGAATGTTCAAAATTCAGAAAATTTGTTTTTTTAGGGCCAGTTGCAAATGTACGGCAAAAGTACATGCATGGTATACTTGGTCTTGAAAAAAAAGATGTTTGGGCAGCCATCACATACCATAACACAGTCGACTGGGCATGAACACTTTGGCGAAGAAAGCGAATGGCGGTCAGTAGTTCAGCTCCAGTGCTCAAATAATTTTTGGCCACTACGATGACTGCATGCAGAAATTGGCCCTAAGGGGCATAACAGGGTGAGCGAAGCTGCTGTATGAGTGTGCATGTGCAGCTGCAGTATCATAATCTATAATTTCCGTATTTTAAGCTCTGAGTCAGCAAAAAATGGGTGACTCAAACAATAAGTTTTGGAGTCAGCCTGCGCAACTTCACTGTGGTAATGGGACTTTATCATCAGCCGCAAGAAAATTCACGCGACTCTTGCGAAACTGAAGGCAAAACGAAAATTTGTATGCGGAATTTTAAATGCCAAAGCTGAGAGGGTCAGAACCACTCGTGCATCGTTGATTAGATCATGGGGAAAAATTGCCTGCAGAGATAACTACACTATTTGTCATTGAAATGCAGTGGAACTGATACATGCTTTGTGTAATCAACATTGTTGAATTAACTGCCCTCATTGTAAAGCCCGAAAGGGCCCTTAGGGTGCATAAATAAATAAGCGACTTACGTCTATTCGAAAGCACCACATTTAGGGGAGCATCTCTGTTCTGTCGCTTGCCACCATGCATTGCGATTGAAAGAAACGGATGGTCCCACTTGTGTTGTATCCCAAGCTGCAGCTCTTTGTCTGTTTGGTAAGCCATCTTGGTTTGATAACTACCTCGAACGTCATTCTGTCATTTACACTGCTCTGTCACATTATGCAAGCTAGATGCGTAGAAAAAAAAAAAAATCGGGGCATCAGGGGACATCAGTTTCAAGAATGTAACCATTGTTACATTTTATAGTTTATAAATGTTGCTGGACTCCCTGACTTTCACAAAAACTTAACCTGCTGTTGCTTCTTTTTTTGCCAGGAGAATGCTTGCTACTGACAAAAAGTCACCAGAGGATGAGGCAAAACGAATTGTTGCCCTTGAGACGTCTGGAATAACTCAGTACTCGAAAAGCACAATCAATGAGCGTCTGGAAAAGCTGAAGCAGTCGCCATCTGGAACTTCATTGACATTCACAGCTGGATTCACTGAGTCACACTTGGATTATATTCGTGCTGTTTCAAGGAGGTTGGGGTTGAAGTTTGAAGACATACCGGATGAAGGTGTTAACGTCTTTGTTGATAGAAAAAATTGAAGTTCATCTGCAGGCTTTCAACCCCTGCTTACAGTCAGCCTGATAGTCAAGGCACTCACTGGCAATTGGGTTTTGTTTTTACTTTTTTTTCATCTTGTGCAGGTGACTTGCACATCTACTTGCTTTTTTCACAAAATAATGTTGTGTTGTCATGTTTTTCTTTGTATGTAAGCTTGAAGATGCGAGAAATAAAAGCTTTCTTTCGTCAAGGGTTTTACACATCACCTGTTTGGATCGGTGTTTTAGAAGCTTTGGGTGTTGCCATTAAGACATTACCATCTATAAAAAGAGGTTTTACATTAAGAGACCACAAATATCTGGTCAGTGGTATGTTGTTAGTGGCTACTTATTAATATTACAATGGAAGGAAAAGAAGTTGCTAGCCGCACCATCTGTTATCGAAACCTGAAGCACCTAAGCAGGGACTAGCGGGAAAGAATGGGGGGAGTGAAACTCGGAAAGGATAGGGGTAGTGGTTAATACCTATAGGTATTTCATACCTTTTGACCACGTGGATGCAGGTTGTATTGTTTCTGTTTAATATGACATTTCCATCAAAAATAGAAGTTATAGGAATGCCTTAAAGGTGCCCCGAAACAGATCAGCCCATTGTTTTGCCTGTTAATTGCATAGAATGAGTTATAGCGATGCTGTTAGCATCGGTCGAACCATGTGTACTCCGGTTTTTAATATTTTAATTCGCTCTCAAAAACAAAATTCATGGCGCTTATGGTGTCGCCATACAGTGGCGGTTTTTAGCAGTGGACATGACATCACTTGGCTGGAGCTTGGTGATTGGACAAGCAGTAAATGTACTGCTAATTGTGTTAATAAATAAAGATACGTTTTGTTAAGTTATTGCATTTATTATATCAACAAGACCAACTTGTTTCCCTTAGATAAAAGTGCTGTAAAGCAAACATATACCACCAAAGGCTCTGGCTATTTTTTTTGCTTCGAAGTTTTCATGATTAGTGTCTTCGGCAACATAGCCGTAAATTAGGTCCACGGAAATAAAAATGCGCTTGGACTCTTTGCTTTCTGTATTGTTCTGCTGATGGCACAGCGGCAATCCGTCATGTGACTGACTTAAAGGCACTCCACGTGTTGATTGACTGCTACTTTCGGAGGAGAGTTAAAAAAGAAAGGCGGAAGCCGGGACGTTTGATTTGATAGGGACATCGGCCACACAGGGCAGTAATTCAAAGTTTCTAAGAATGCTTGGAGCGTGTAGATCGAGTTCCTGAGGTAGAAAGACGGTCTTAGAATCCTCCTCAGTGCACCTTTAAAAGGGCTCTAAAACACCTTCCGAGGTGAGCATATCACCTCGCTCAGTCATGCATTGTGTTGTCATGAACACCTGAGCTAAATAATACACTTCTACGTGCAGCAGAAAATCAACAATCAACCAAAATCACCCAGTCTCAACCAGAAACCTATTGGCCATAGTTTCAAACAAAGAATCATAGTTGTTTGCTAATATGTGATGGCACACCTTCTCTTGCAAAGCAGCTTCATTGTTCCAGCTGGAAATAAGTGAAAATATAATCAGAACAGGTGCACCTGAAGCATCATTGCAAATAGTTCGTTAGCGACTTAATAGAAGCTCAATACTTCTGTCTTGGACCAACAATACGTTAACACCTATGGAAACCACAGGGTTGTGTATGGTCTCAGCTCAGATATGTCAGAATAAAATCTACATTTTTCACTTGTTACCAGTCGAAAGCCTGCAGGCATGCATTGCAGCTGTGTTAAGGCTTCTGCTGTAATCTTTCTGGGCGGGATGCGTCCTAGCTGGGATTCGTTATTTTATAAGGAACAGCTCTTAAAGAAACCTGCTTTGACACCGGCTTAACATGAAAAACGGTAACAGATAATAAAGTGTATATATACTTTAGTGCCTGCAGCAGGAACTGCTGGAGGAGAGAGCTGGGTATCCACTCATAGGCGTGGGTGCAAGCCCTCCTGGCTCATGCGGCTTCGCCCTTTTGGGCACCCTAAACTTGTGCTGTAGCCGCAATGAGAATTGCTTTTTGAAAAGTCGAAAACCTGAGGCAGATATTACGGTCAGATATAATGAACCTTTCAATAAATAAGGCGTATTACTTTAATTGGTAAAAAGTTAAATCTTATATATTAGATTACTAGCCTGCTGGTTAAATAACACATGTTAGCTCTATTTTGATGCACTCTTAACAAAAAAATCTTCAAAAATTACGTCTTTGGTGAAACACTCAGTAGACCACCAAATTTGGAGTGATATTAGCATGTAGAGTACTTTCAAGAAGCAAAATTGGAATTGGCATATATATTTTGCAACTGAAAACTCGCATTCACCGTTGACTGGAATTTATTTTTTTATTTGTGCAATACCTGCCTTATTTTCTTCCGTAACTACTACATATTTCGCATTGCAATAAAAACCAGTTCAGCTGCAATTGTCAGTGCACATACTGTGATGCATTTCTCTTGTGATTATATATTTCTCTGTTGGAAGCGATCAACCTGCACCAGCCCGCACCATTATCCATGCTTCTGGCCGAAAACCTTAGCTGCAGCAACCATGGAATCAGCATTCTTGGGTACATGTGACATCGGTGGTCATGTCATCCAGGTGGTGATGTACGAGACTTGTGTGCATCTGGAAGAGGATGCCCCTATGGGCGATGTACACCTTTATCTCCCACTCTCTCAAAGCAGTTGCTATCACCCCTTAGCCCACAGGAAGAGCGGCGAAAAGTCTGATATCTAAATATGAGATTTTTTGGGAAATAACTAGAAGGATAAGAATGGGACGGAGCGCATTTGGCAGGTTCTCTCAGATCATGAATAGCAGGTTACCAATATCCCTCAAGAAAGAAAGGTGTACAACAGCTGTATCTTACCGGTACTGACCTATGGGGCAGAAATGTGGAGGCTAACGAAAAGGGTTCAGCTTAAGGACAACACAGCGAGCCATGGAAAGAAAAATGATAGGTGTAACTTTAAGAGACTGGAAGCGGACAGTAGGTGAGGGAACAAACGCGTATTAATGGCATCCTAGTCGAAATCGGGAGGAAGAAATGGGCTTGGGCAGGGCATGTAATGTGAAGGCAAGAGAACCGCTGGTCTTTAAGGGCAACGGAGTGGATTCCAAGAGAAGGCAAGCATAGCAGGGGGCGGATGAGATTAGGAAGTTATCAGGCATAGGGTGGGCCCATCTGGCAAAGGACAGGGTTAATTGGAGGGACATGGGAGAGGCTTTTGCCCTGCAGTGGGTGTAGTCAGACTGATGATGGTGATGAATGTGCTGAATCATATAGATGCAAGTTGGTGTTCCAAAGATGATTTTATCTCATTGGATATGCAGCAAAACATTACTTATTTTATTTAAAATATGCCACAGACAATATGAGGCTTTTTGGGCTGCATGTACAACCTAAGGTGAGAGCTGAGTATGCATTCATGTCCACATATAGTTGTTGAACGCACCAGAGCGTTGAATGTAACAGCACATTGTAGTCGCTTTTTTCATGGGACCGCGAAAAGAAAAAAAACGGAGCAGCCAGGAAGCATAGTAGACGAATTTAAGCATGAAAAAAAATTGTGCAGTGTTGCCCGCAGTGTTACAAGAGGCTCCCATAGATGGCGGCGTGAGCAGTAGACGCAGAGGACGCTTTTCCTGGGAGCTGCAGCGACTGCGTCCGAAGCTAAGTGCTTTTGGTATTTGCGCTTGTATACATGCTGTCGGGCGGTAGTTTTAGACCGAGTTAAGGGTAGGGAGGCCAACGGAGGTGTGTGAGAATAATTTTTGACGGGCTTTTACGTTGCGCAGTGCTGAGGGCTATCGGCATAGGAATTTTGGCGGGCTTTCACAAGGCGTAGTCGGCCGAACGATGGGTCGGCAAGCTAGGAAAGTTAAGGTGGACGAGGACGGTGAGTTAGTACAGTGCCAGGAGTGCAACCGTTGGTGTTATTTAGATGAGACTGGGTTCGGGAGCTTAGCCGAGGCGGATGAGGCTAGCTTCGCGTGTAAGATGTGTCAGCGGTTTGGGGACGCCGTTCATACGTTAAAAGGGGAATGGGAAGCTGGGTTTAAAACACTTAGTGCGGACCTGAAGGTAGAACGAGAGGCACGGATTAAGCTGGAAGCTCAGGTCGCCGATTTGATTAAAAAGGAGGAGGATAATGCCGTCCTGTTGAAGCGAATTGTGGGCAAGATGAAAGAAGAGTGGGAAAAGCGGACCCAGCTAGAAAAACAGGTTGAAGTGCTCAGGTCGCGGCCGGCTGGGCACCCTAGTTCGGAGAAGTGTCAGGTGGGGGACGAGGCTCGTCGATCCTACAGAGCTGTAGCGCAGCGAGCATTGAGTGAGAAAAATGAGAAAGAGATGAAAGAGGCTAAAGCGGGCACGGAGACTCGCGACAATAGCGTACAGCGGCAGGAGAGTCAGCTAGAGCGATCCGGAGGCCAACAGATGGAGTTAGGAAGCGAACGGTTAGGACGCAGGAGGGTTTTGGTGGTCGGGGGCTCGAACGTAGCGAGGGTTGAGGGAGGCGTTCTGACGGCAGTGAAGGCAGACAGGCGGGTGCAGGTGGAGGCTCAGTCGGGGAAGTGCATGGTGGATGCAATGGCCAAAGCCCGGAAGGTGGTGGTGGGCAGCATGGATGGCGAACACCTTGTCGTTATCCATGCTGGTCTCAATGATGTGCTGCAGGGGAGGAGCCAGAATCTTGAGACGCAGTTGGAGGTGGGGATGCGTAGGCTTAAAGAGGCCTCTGAGAGTGTGCATGTGACCATATGCACAATCCCAGAGGTCCAGAGGCAGGCTCGCGAAACGGAAAGGAGGGTCGTTGAGGCTAACCGTGTAATTAGGCTATTGAGTCGACGACTAAGATACGGGGTGATGGAAGTCAACAGGGAAGTGTACAAGGTTAGGCCCCACCCTTTTGCACAGGATGGCATCCACTACGGTGCTGCCACTGGCAAGAGGGTGGGTAGTAGGATAGGTCGCCAGGCAACAGCTTTTTTGGGGGGACCCAGAGCTCTGAGGGAACCAGTGTAGAGAAGGAAGAATTAAGATCAAAGGAACAATGGAACCATAGGGGAAGAAAGAGACGCAAGCGCCAGGGCCAAGTTAATTCATTTATAGGTTTAATTAACATGCAAGGTGGCAGGAATAGACTGAAATGGGAGGAAATAGAAGAACAGTTAAGGCAGGAGGAATTAATGGTATATGGTTTAGTGGAAACACATCTTATAGACATGGAGCAACCACCCTGTAACCCAGACTACACATGGGAATATTGCAATAGAACAGAGGGCAGCAGAAAGGGAGGTGGAATTGGGGCATTCATTCATAAAAGTTTGAATTTTCAAAGGGTTAAACTGGGATGCAGGGAACATTTATGGCTAAAAGGAACAGTGGCAGGCAAGCAAACACTCCTTGGCTTTGTATACCTGTGGACAGGGGTTAATGCCAAAGAGGAAAACAGGAAAATGTTAGAATGTATTGCAAGCGACATTGATGAGCTAGGAGGACTGGGCGAGATAATTATATTAGGCGACATGAATGCACACATAGAAGACCTGGATGGGTACACGGATTCGACGGGAAGCATGCTGCAGTACATGTGTGACAGGCATGATTTAGTTGTATGCAACAGCACCGAGAAGTGTGAAGGGCTCATAACATGGGAGGTGGGGAGTCTGCACTCGAGGA